>NC_080187.1:164994575-165310075 GCF_030028045.1 Hippopotamus amphibius kiboko | reverse complement strand
AGCACAATTTTTCACAATTTCTTTTCGATCCAAAGGCACCAATATTTGTTTCTATATACAGTGCCGTCATCTGTGCCATAAAGAGTTTAGTGAGATTGAACTTGGTGTACTCCCCCCCCAAAAAAAAAAAAAAAAAGAGTTTAGTGACACAGCATTTCTGAGAGTGCTCCTCTAACAGACAGGATTTTTCATTCAAGTTACTAAAATCCAATTTCACAATATTTGTTGAATGGACAGGTAATAATAACTATGCTGCAATTTCTATCTGGCCAATAGCAACTGTAAGACTTCCTTAGTTAAAAAATGTTAAAATGTGTATGTGAGTGGGTGGGTTATATCTTAGAATCAATTAAAAAAGAGAAGAGCCTGTGAAGAATGATAAATCATGTTGAATGCTTAAGACCCTGGCTGGCACAGAATAAGTGCCTGGTGAGTACTACCTATTATACCATTATTAATAATGGCAGCTATAGCTCATTGTGATGTATAATCAAGATAGGCTAAGGTTAGATACAATTCATTTGGCTCCTTCTCCCACTCAGCTACGCATACCTGCAAAATAGTATGCGTTCGGAAAAAAAAAAGGCTTAATAAAAATTTTTACCACCCTTAGGAACATCTCTCTCTCTAAAAATTAACCAATTCAAACTGACAGAATTCGAGCTTGAACAGACCACCTAGAAAGCTAAGTTGTTAACAAAAATCTTCTCCCAGTGTAAAGACAATACTAGCAACACTATGACAATAATAGCAACTACCATTAAGCATCTACATACAATGTGCCAACAACTATGCTAAGTGCTTTTCATGTATTTTTTTCTAATTATCACAATAATCATGCTAGGAGGGACTGCCCTGGTTGTCCAGTGGTTAAGACTGCGCTTCCACTGCAGGGGGCAGAGGTTTGATCCCTGGCTGGGGAACTAAGATCCCGCATGCCTCACACTACGGCCAAAACAAACCCAAAAAAGATTGAAAAAAAAAATAATAATAATACCAGGAGTGTATATACATTTTATTAATAAAACTGTAAGTCAAACTTAAGAAACTGGTCCAAGGCCACACAGCCTTTTTTTTTTTTTTTTTTTTTTTTAATTTATTTATTATTTTTGGGGGGGTACACCAAGTTCAATCATCTGTTTTTATACACATATCCCCATACACACAGCCTTTTTTTGTTAATGAGTTGAGACTTGAATCCAGGTGGGTCTGACTT
This sequence comes from Hippopotamus amphibius kiboko, assembly GCF_030028045.1. NCBI lineage: Eukaryota > Metazoa > Chordata > Mammalia > Artiodactyla > Hippopotamidae > Hippopotamus > Hippopotamus amphibius. Next base: position 165,308,859 of record NC_080187.1, on the reverse strand, counting down.
CTTAGAAAATATATTATGATAAATTACTTCACAATATGAAGATTCTTGAGACCTAGATCATATATTTGGCTTAACCCTTATCATTTGAACTTTCTGGACCTCAGTTTCTCCTAACTGTAAAAAAAAAAAAAAAAAACAACTCTATAGTAACAATGTATGGAGATTGCTCAAAAAATTAAAAACAGAACTACCATATGACCCAGCAATTCCGCCCCAGGATTTTACCCAAAGAAAACGAAAACACTAATTAGAAAAGATAGATGCACCTCTATGTTCACTGCAGCATTATTTACAATATCCAAGCTATGAAAGCAACCTAAATGCCCATCAATAGAGAAATGGATAAAGAATATGTGGTGTATATATACACATACACAATGAAATATTACTCAGCCATAAAAGAGGATGAAATCTTGCCACTTGCAACAACACTGATGAACCTAGAGGGTATTATGCTAAGTGAAATAAGCCAGAGAGAGAAAGACAAATAATGTATGATTTCATTTATATAAAGAATCTAAAAGACAAAAAAAGAAGGAATAAACATAACAAAACAGAACAGGGAAAACAAACAAACAAAAAAACTCTCCAAAGTCCTTTGCTAATCTAAGAGTCAAAGATATTGATTCTTCTGCAAACAGAATATTTGTTATGTTGATAAACAGAAATAACAGAAACATGTATAAAGTTACTCATTACAAAGAGAAAGAAATTCGGAAAAAAACAAGTTTTCAGTAATAGGTGACTGGTTGAATAAACTTGCAGTACATTCATACACAGTAAGTAAACAGATGTAAAAACAACTCTATATGCTAATAGGGAGAGGTCTCAATGTGTATTATTAAATGAAAAACTGTATTATTGGACTTCCTAGGTGGCACAGTGGGTAAGAATCCGCCTGCCAATGCAGGGGACACGGGTTCGATCCCTGCCCCAGGAAGATACCACATGCAGTGGAGCAATTGAGCCCGTGTGCCACAACTATTGAGCCTGCACTCTAGAGCCTGTGAGCCACAACTATTGAGCCCATGTGCCACAACTACTGAAGCCCACGCGCCTAGAGCCCGTGCTCTACAACAAGAGAGGAAGCCCCCGCTCACCGCAACTAGAGAAAGCCCATGTGCAGTGATGGAGACCCAACACAGCCAATAAAATTAATTAATTAATAAATTTTAAAAAAAACCTGTATTATAAAATGAAAAAAGCAAAGTATAGATCAGTGCATATGTTACATTTTGTATGAGGAGAAAATAAGCATACGTATTTATTTTTGCTAGTATCTGTATTAAGAAGCAATGAAAAGATAAACAAAACAAAACAAGAAAAAGAAACACCTATAGTGGGGAAGGGGAAATGGAGCAAATGGGGATAACATGGAAGCGCAACTTATCAGAATAAAAGTTTTTATATCATTCTAATTTTAGAACCATGTAAATGTTAAATATTAAATTAATAATTTAAAAACCTGGATTTTACCTTTGCTACTTGAGGTCTTCCAAAACATGCAGCATAATGTAATGATGATGACCTCTGACCTCTATTAACATCGGCACCTCTTTCACAAAGAAATTCTACCTGTGAAATGATAGAGAATCACAAAGTTGCCTTATTAATATTTCTATCTTTGATTTAAAACATTAGCTGTTATTTGTTAGCTTACCATTTCCTGAGTTCCAAAAGCAGAGGCCCAGTTTAACAGAGTCTGGCCCACATCATCCATAAAATTTACTTCAAAGGCTGGAAGTTTGAAGGAAAAATAAATAAATAAATCTTTTTAAAGGTTAATGAAACAATAATAAACTTTTCTAAAGTGGGAACGATTTAAAGATTGTTATTAATAATCACTAAGTACACAGCCAATTTTAAACATGTAGGTCAACTATAAAGTAGTAAATAATCAGCAAACAAAAATTCTGCTAAGAAAAAGTATTCTAAAATTTGTAAACCACTGAGGATTCACAATGCTTTAAGCCTTATAAATAAACATAAAATAAGAAATAAAAACCCTAAATATACAATAGAACTCAAGAGTATTAGTTACCTTATGCTGTAACTGAGGAAAAGAAACTAAACCACATCTATAATCAAAAGAAAACAAAAGTCTGATGACCCAGAAGCATCTCTCACCAACTTATATTTGCTGATCACCTCGTGAAGCAGTCTAAAAAAATTTACTATATGTAATGATAATTCACTTGTGTCAGTTTCCATTAACCTTGCAAAAACAACAGCCCTAAATTCAATATGCATTTAACCTTAGAATTGGTATGCTCGCCTTCTGGCAATAAAACAGGTTAATTTCATTTACTCATTCAACAAGCATTTACTCAGATCTTATCATGCAAACAGGCTGATAATTTATACACAAAGGGAAAGGAGAAGATATAGATGGAATACATTGGCCATTCTATTTTCTGGCACAACTGCTAAAAATTAAAAAAAAATTTTTTTAAATCTAGAAACTAGAAATTGCCTGTATAATTCCTTATCTCACAGCTTTCTTTTTATATTTTAAAAAATATTTTCCAACCTCCTGTGTCAATTGCATCTATAAGTGCATCGGTATCTTTGCTTCGAATACAGTCTATAAGCTGCCGATGTGAGCGTTCCCCAGAACTATCCAATCTCCGGAGTCCTGGGATTCTGCCTGTGGATCCAGCACTAGACTTTGGCAAAGCCTTTCGTCCTTCAAATAATAGCACCAAAAGAAGGTCAACCAAACGCATGGTATCAAGCACACATCTTTCATCACCCTGCAATGCACTTTCAATTGAATCTGGAAGCTCTGACCTCAGGAGATCCTAAAAAGAGAATGGGAGAAAAGTTTTAATATATTTGCACTATACAAAAACACTTCTTCTGAAAGATTAAATAAGATTCAAAAACACTCTTACGTGCGTTACTACTGGAGAGCCTCTGCAAAGTGTTGAGAGCAGACTTACAATTGTTGACACCTGATTACTCAATTTGGAATCTGCAGCTGTGGAAGGCGGTCCTGTGGTGCTGCGACCTGGTTTGCAAGCTGATGATGGTCCTGATACAGTACCACCAGCAGCAGCCATTCTAGATAACAACTCCTCAGTTAATCCATGCTTGGCTAAGGGAGCTGGATCAACACCACGACGGGTGAATCGGTCAGCGAGTGATGCAAAGCATCGCAGAGCTCCATCTGAAACCTAATGATGTAAAGAATACACATATGGATAAAATTCACCTAAAAAGGACTAGTACTGTTTATTTCAATATTGGGACTATTAAGAAAGGCAATTGTAGCAAAGCATACAATCCGTCTAGATTTGAATCCTGGCTCCATGTTCTGGTAACTGTATAAACTAAGGATGCTACTTAATTGTTTAAGGCGTCAGTTTCCTTACCTGCACAATAGGGATAGTAACAGTATTTATAATTCATTGTCTGAACTCAAATGAGATAATATATGTAAAGAACCTACAGGAACAGTAAGTGCTCAATAAATATTTACCATTATTATGTACAACTTTGCCAAGATAATCGATGAAGAGCAACTGAAAATAATTAACATCTAAATAGTAAAAAGGCATTAAAAGCCAAGTTTAATTTTCTAAAGATGCTAATATAACAAAAGTTTACACATATAAAATTTCAAATACTGTTATTTTACTTCAATGAAAACTACCCTTTTAAGTCAACAAAATTGTGCTGAGCCAACAAATTACACTGGGCATAAGTGCAGCTTTAAAAATTATGTTTCTAAAATGTTTAAATTTTAAGAATAAACACATACCACTTTTATAATTTAAAATGTATCATTACCAAAACAAAAAAAAGGTTACCCTATAGAGATATAGAATGAGAAAAAGAGAAGATGGAATTATTTCTATCTCATCAAGCAAAAAATTCAAACTGCACTAAGGTTGAACCTTAAACAACATGGGTTTGAACTGCATGGGCTCACTTACATGTGGATTTTTTTCCCACTAAATTCATACTACAGAACTATACGATCCACAGTTGTGTGGAAGGTCAGCACTCCTATCCCCCACATTGTTCCAGGGTGAATGGTATATCATAATCATAACTAGTGGACACTATAAAATCACTTTTTGAAAACAAAGTACACAATAGCGATTTAATTACCTGATGATCTTCATGTTTTAATAAACTAGACAGAGATTCGACGCAAATTTCCAAAGAAGAATCTTGAGGTTCCATTTTGCCACAGAGTCTTGATACCACAGCCATGGCAGAGTGCAAGGTATCTTTATGAACCAGGTGTCCACTGTCACGAATGAAGGTAAGCACACAATTCAAACCACCAGCCTCGAAGACTGCTCCTGACTCACGAGTGCATATCAGTTCTAACACCTACAACAGTAAAACAAAATTAACAAAAAAATACAGTAAGTCCAATTTTAATTTTCTAGAATGACAGAAAATATAATACACCCTCCAAATTTACTAGTAGTCACATTTTTAAAAAGTAAGGGCAGGGTCTGAGAAAGGAGGGGCAGGAGCCATGTCTGGCTGTGAAAATGGCAAGAAGTAGTCCCTAAAGCAGCCCAAGAAGGCAGCCAAGAAGATGGACAGGAAGATAAGGCATTCAAGCAGAAACAGAAAGAGGAGCAGAAGAAACTCAAGTTGCTAAAAGCAAAGGCTATGGGGAAGGGCCCCCTAGCCACAGGTGGAATTAAGAAATTTGGCAAAAAACTGTTCCTTGTGCCTGAGGCAATGGTGATCCTTAATTCCATTCTTATTTAAACACCTGGATTCCCTGCCATAACATGTTGCTACCTATAGCTAGAATGAAGTGTTGACTTGGAGCCTGGTGTACATTTAAGAATAAACTTTTGTTTTAAAAAAAAAAAGTGAAGCAAAACAGAAGAAATTAATTTTAACATTTTATTTAGCCCAATATATTCAAGGTGTCATTATTTCAGCATGTAATCAATACAGAAATTATTGGTATCTTTTATGTATTAAGTTTTCAAAATCCCGTGTATATTTTATACTTGTAACACACCTTAATTTGGGGTAGTCACATGTGAAGTGTTCAACAGTCACATATAGCTACCATATTGGACAGCACAGGTTTAGATGGTGAAACCTGCATGGCAAGCTGAGAACTACAAGTAATTTAGCTAAAGTTTATAAAGGTCCTAGACATTAAAAAAAAAAAAAAATCAATAAACGCCAGCTATGACATTATTCATCATCCTCACATTTACTCTATGAATATTAAGACATTAAAAATCACTTTTAGGGCTTCCTAGGTGGTGCAGTGGTTAAGAATCCGCCTGCCAATGCAGAGGTCACGGGTTCGATCCCAGCTCCAGGAAGATCCCACATGCCGTGGAGCAACTAAGCCCGTGTGCCAAAAAAAAAAAAAAAAATCACTTTTAGTGGCTACCAAAAACCAAACAGCACTGAGGCAACACAGAAAAGCATTATCAGTGACCCACAATTTTCCTTCAAAGTTAACATTTCTTTTCCTAAACCATATGGGATCTCCTTTGGTACCATAAGGACTGTGACTTCCATTGTTTTCAACCACTCTCAATAAAGTAAAAATGACAATGGAAAGAATTTTATTTATTTTGCAAAATATACTTTTCACTGTCTAAGTTATCTTCAAATGGGCCAATAAATAATTAAGGCTTACCTTTACACATTGTTCAGCTAAGTCTCTACTTGTCCTGTTGTTAAGTTCTACCACAACCAAGCGATTGCAAAGTGCTTTTATAGCTCCATCTACCCCAACAATCCTTCGGGTGCATTCTGCAGATACGTCCAGGTAGTATGTTATGGCACGGGCTGTCACCTCTAACACATTGTCTGGAGCACTTTCGTCCAGAAAAATTTTGCAGAGGGCTGGTAAGAAAGTGCGAGGAGGACATCTGTAGTGAAGGAAATCATATTATACCTAGGATTACTAAATTTTTAACATCAAAAAGTCACCAAAATAACAGATACTAAAAACTATATCATTATACATCATGCTCAATACTGCTTCTGCATATATATTAGGTAATATTTCTCATATTGCTTTTGCTTCCGTAATAATACTCACATGCTAATTTCACCACTGCTGAAAATATCAAGTTGTAAACAGTTAAAAGTGGCAGCATTGGGACTTAGTGGCACAGTGGTTAAGAATTCACCTGCCAATGCAGGGGACATGGGTTTGATCTCTGCTCCGGGAAGATCCCACGTGCCACGGAGCAACTAAGCCCGTGTGCCACAACTACTCAGTCTGTGCTCCACAGCCTGTGAGCCACAACTAGTGAGCCCACATGCCACAACTACTGAAGCCCACACACCTAAAGCCTGTGCTCCGCAACAAGAGAAGCCACTACAATGAAAAGCCCACGTACCACAACGAAGAGCAGCCCCTGTTCACCACAACTGAAGAAAGCCTGCATGCAGCAACAAAGACCCAACACAGCCAATAAATAAAATAAATTTTTAAAATATATAGAAAAAATTTTAAAAATAAAGTAGCAGCATTAACATGAAACCATGTTCAAATAAAATTCCTATTCAATACTCAGCTGAAACATCAACTCTGTAAAACCTTCCCTAACCTCCCCAGAGAGTTAAGTGGTACTTTCAGGTTCCTAAAGCCTCATTAAAACAGTACCTACCCTGTTTAATGTATCATTTTATTTCCTTATTTACATTAAGAGTTCCTGAATGCCAGGGACATTGCTCAATTCATATTTTATGGAAACAAATGCTGGTTTGGGGTCTAAAAGACCAGGATAAGACATAGAACAACAGCTATGTAATCTTTCTGATCCTGCCTCCTCATCTGTAAAGCAAAGATAATATCTAAACAATATCTACTTCATATGGATGTTATGAAGATTAAATGAAATTATAGACATTAAACACTTAGTTCAGTACCTTGGCACCGTATTAAACTAATAAACATTAGTTCCCCTTCCCTCCTATGAATAGCTAATACCTGCTATATAAACCTGCAAAAGACAGTTTTATCAAAACCACATTCTGCATTTTTAATCAATATTTTATCAACACAAATTATAAACGACCATAAATTACATTTAGTAGAGATCTGTTACATGCCATCAAATACTTTAACTTATCTGCACAGACTAAACTTTAAATGAGCTACAGATATCACAAAAGGCACTACAGTCATTCCTCAGTATCAAGGAGGAAAGGTTTCAAGGCTCCCTTGGTATTCCTTACCCAAGGATACCAAAATCCACGGATGCTCAAGTTCCTTATATTAAATGGTATGGATACAGAGGATACAGGGATATGGAGGGCTGACTGGACTCTCAAACGTTTCAGTGGAATTTTTTCTTCCTCCAATTTTTAGTGTGCACATATCTTTAGCAGCTTTTAAAAAATATCTGTAATGTATGAACATCAAAGTAACTCTACCCTTTACTGATGCTCACTTAAGGGGTCCAGCAGCAGGAATATTATCAAAGATATTAGAAGACCTCTTGCATTCAGTGACTGACCAGTCACTGATTAAACACAGGTGGTTTTTATTAGCCAGCACCACTGGCAACCTCGGTCACATAGTCAGTTTTTCTCAGGAGGAAATGCTTTAAGATTAGGTTATGGAAGATAGTCTGATAGTTCTCAGGTAAGATCAGAAGACTGACTAGCATATCAGAATCTTAAAGCATTTTTGCTGCTCCCTACACTGGCATACGTAGTAAATCAAAGAGAGAAGACTGTGAAAGTGTTAATAGTGCTGAGGAACAACACAGTCTTAAAAATGTTTTTTTCCTTAAAAACAGCAGCTTTTGAAAAAAGAATAAAAATTTGAAGTTGACAGCCCTCACATCAAATGACAAGAATGGATCTACCATACGCTTTACATTAAAAATAAGGAAATTATTCATCTATCTTATATAGTATAAAAACTGGACATCAAAACAAAATTTAAGAGAGAAATTTTCAGTATAACTGTATTTCATGGGAAAATGTGGTATCTGCTTGTTTGGGGAATTATGTTCCCTGCTGTGTTCCCTAAAATGTGACGAATCTCCTTAAGAACTATGGTTAAAGGGACAATTTTAAAAAAACAAAAACAAAAACAGAAAAGTTCTAAATATAGGTTCGCAGCTTTTAACTAATCAATTTTATTTCTAAGAGAAAAATAAAAATATTCTGCATACCTATTTTAAAAGAGCTTATTTTATGTCAGGTATAATGAAAACCTGCTCTGTGAACTTTTTAAAGGTGTATGGTATAAAACATCTGTTGTAACTTTTGGCTATTGCACAGGAAAAAAATTTTTGTTTTTCTAGGTCTTGAGTTACTTTTTCAACCATGAGAAGGTATTTTAGGCATATTCACTAGTTTTTTAATTTAGAACCAAAGCAATTTACAAAAATCTCAGCAATACAAATTATAAATTGAGCAAAAGAAGTAGAGAAAAACATGTCAGCAGTAATTAATGAATTCTGAAAAGTACAGAATAGTTGAAAGAACTAGTTATATCACTTAAAAGTTCATATTGCAACTAAAACAAATTACTAACAAGTGTTGTTTCTTAACATACTCTGCTGGATATCCTGCTTTAAGACAGTCATTGTGACATAAACATTCATAAGACCTTAAAACTGTCTTTTCAGTTGTTGGTTAGTATCAATTTCTTAGAATCATTTTCAAAGAAACCCTGTGTTGATAGATACTTCAACTCGGTCTTTAAATTCAACTTGAGCTTCATGGTTACTCAATAAGCACTTGACTATCTTCTATGAACAAGACCCTCATGTTCCTTGCCTTTTTCCTGGGCTACAACCACAACCACAACTTTCCCCAGGTCTGAATCCATGTCAGTAGAGATTAAGAAACAAATTTACATAATCAAGAAAACTCACTATGAATTTGTGATCACCAATATTAAATAAATACAATGCCCAATAATTCTGCTATATTTCTTCCACTGTCTGTGAATGAGTATTTCACACCTTTTCTTTAATTTTCTCCTGGCTTAGTGACTCCCTTGGTTTTCCATTCTAGCCTCAGTCCTAAACTCTCTTCTCTACTTGATCTCATCTATTTTCTTTGTTCATACACCACAGCTATAAATCTCATCCCCACACCATGAAAACTCCCAAACTGTTCTCCCTACCCCAGACCAACGAAATCCACTATCTCCATTTAGAACTATCACAGGCACACTAAAATGAGCATATTTAAAACAAATGTGCCTCCACCCCAAACCACTGTCTCTGTAAATGTCACAACCATCCAGAAAGCCAGAAACCTGAGAATCATCCTTAGTTCACCCCTCCTTTTTCCTCACATCACACATCCAATCCATTAGTTAAATCCCACCAATTTTCCCTCTAAAACATATTGTAAATCTGTCCATTTCTCTCCACATCTTCTTTTACAAACCTAATCTAAGCTAACTTTGAACTCTTGTTTGAACTACTGATATAGCTTCTTAGAGATCCACATAAGAGATGTGTTTAACACTAGCGCTGAGGAAGGTATTTCTAGAGGGAGGAGGAGGTCAACCTGGAATAAGGTGTAAGAGCATGAGCAAGATAAAAGAGGGCATCTGTGCAGGGGAATGCCCCAGTAATGGGCAACTGATACAGACAAGGGAAGTGATCAAATAAATAAATATATTGAGGATAATGGGGGCCAGATTTCTCACTGTAGATTGAAGGCGGAAACAAAAGAAAAAACTAGAATGAACCCTGTGGTGTTAGATTGGAACTGGGTGTATTGTTATGAACTCATGGTTTTCAGCAGACCATAGAAAAGATAAAGACAGAATAGATAGATACATAAAGACGCTAATGTGTGTGCTGATCCCTCTGCCTAAAATGCTTTCCCCCCAACTCTTCCCATGGCCGGTTCTTTGTCAACCTTCCTGTCAGCCTAAATGTCACCTCCTCAGCTTCAGGCTTACCTTTCCTAACTACTCAAAACAGGACTCCTGTTTTTTGTCTTACTTTCACAATTTATATTTCATTTTTTGTTGTCCACTGTAACTCCTAAAATCTGTAAGCTCCCGAGGAACAGATGTAGTTCACACAGCACCCAACAAGGTTCTCCACACATGGGAAGATTCTCAAGTTTTATTTGTTGAATGAATGATACCAAGAAAAAGTAAGAACTTTTTTGCTTATGGAAAGAGAAACCAAACAAAAAAGAATTCCATCAGCTCTCTTACTGATCTGCTTCTCTACCCCCATGCCCAGCCCCTCACTGATGTCTCCACCCCTCCACGTACATGCCTTCATCCTAGCCCAACCCCCATGAGGTCTCCTTCCCCTGCCCTACACCTTCCCACAACACAAAAAAGTGAATCCACTTTTCTCTCTCATTTCCCATAAAAAGCAAAACACCACGTCTAGACTCTAGTTTAAACTGCTCTCCTGAAGTCCAGAATTACAGACCCAACTGCCTCCTCTACTCATCTGTCAGACCTAGAGATGTTTCAGGAACCATCAAACAAAACCTGCCAAAACTAAACGAAATTTCCCTACCAAACACCACACTATTTATTCTCTAACCTGACATCCAACCAGTCACTCAAGTAAAAATCATAAAATTCTTCCAAACTCCTGTTTCTAAAATATAAAAATCAATACCCAATCTTGATAGTTCTACCTCCTAAATCTGTTTAATAACTGTCCCTTCCCCTGAATTCCAACTAGAATCTCTCACTAGACTTTCTAGATCCTCATGCCCTTGCACATGTCCCGTCTGCAAGAAACATTTATCCCCTTCTCCTCTTTTTCACTTATATTCCTTTTTCAAGGCAACTTTTAAAACTAAATTTACAAAATGTTAAGAACACTCAGGTCAGAAAGTACTTTGTCTAGGAAGTCTGCCTTAGACAAGCCTCACTACCCATTCTCAGTTATGTTCCTCTTGGGTGATTTCAGAGCATTCAGTGAAATCCATCTATCAAAAGCATCTGTCAAGCTATATTATATTTTCCCATTTATCTGTCTCATCCATGAAAACATGAGCTACTTGATAGCAAGGTCTGTACCTTATCTATCTCTGTTCTCCTACAACCAAGTCCAGTACTTGCTATCTAGTGGACACTCAAATATTTGATAAATGAATACATGAAAATAATCCCAGTTTCAAAAAATTCAGTTAAACAGAGAGAAATATAATTTAGGTTTAAATAAAAATAAATATAATCAGTGCTATAATAAAAACCTGAAAGAAGTAGTTTCACTAAAAGTGCAGGGGGGGACCTTAATATCCAAAATACATAAACAGATCATACTACTCAATATCCAAATAAAAACCAACCCGATTAAAAATATGGGCAGAAGACCTGAATAGACATTTTCCCAAAGAGGACATGTAGATTGTCAACAGGCACACGACAAGATGCTCAACATCATTAATTATCAGAGAAATGCTAATCAACCACAATGATATATCACCTCACATATCTGTCAGAATGGATATCACCAAAAAGAACACAAATAACAAATGTTGGCGAGGATGTGGAGAAAAGGGAACCCTTGAACACTGCTGGTGGGAATGTAAACTGGAGCAGTCACTGTGGAAAACAGTATAAAGATTTCTCCAAAAACTAAAACTAGAACTACCATGTGATCCAGCAATTTCCACAACTGGGTATATACGCAAAGAAACCAAAAACACTAATCTGAAAAGACATATGCGTCCGATTGTTCACAGAGGCATTATTTACAATTGCCAAGATATGGAAGCAACCAAAGTGTCCATCAACAGAAGAAAGGATAAAGAACATGTGATACACGCACACACAGACACACACAATGGAATACTACTCAGCCATTAAAAAAAAGAATGAAATTTTGCCATTTGCAATAACATGGATGAACTTGCAGGGTATTATGCTTAGTGAAATAAGTCAGACAGAGAAACACAAATACTGTATGATACCCTTATATGTGGAATCTAAAAATATAAAACAAACTAGTAAATCTAACAAAAAAGGAACAGACTCACAGACAAAGAGAACAAATTAGTAGTTACCAGTTGGGAGAAGGAAAGGGGAAGGGGCAAGGTAGGGATAGGGGATTAAGAGGTGCAAACTACGATGTATAATATAAATAAGCTACAAGGATATATTGTACAGCACAGGGAATATAGCCAATATTTTATAATAACTACAAATTGAGTATAACCTTTAAAATTGTGAATCATTATGTTGTACACCTGTAACTTACATAATATTGAACATCAACTGTACTTCAATTTAAAGAAAAAAGTTCTGAGAGGGAAAGCTCAACTCAGGGGATTTGGGGAAAAGAAGACCTCACAAAAAAAGGAAGAAGTTTGAGTTAAGGTATTCTCTGCCTTGAAGAGTTATTGCAAAGATTTGGGATAAAGTATATAAAATAGTGTTTACCACATGAAAGATGCTCAATAAACCATATGGCAGAAATCTGTCAAGCAGACAATCTCTTGTCTTCTAAGTAAGGAGAACAGTACATGCAAAGGATGGAGGTTTGAAGAATTATATATCGTGGCAGGATGTATTTTCTAGTGATATTCACATTATCTCCCATCCCACATATGCATAAATTCTTTTTTACAATGTGACTTTGATACTCTTTCCCACTGAGAAGGGCACTGCAAATACCATCTTAATAACTTGCTTATTTCCTTAATCAATATGTTGTGACCACCTTCCCATAGTAATATAAATAGGTCTAGTTAAATCTTTCTAATGTCTACATAATAGCCAATATAATGAATAGTCATACATTGTTAGCCGTTTAGATGGTTAACCATTTAGATCAGCTGGCACCAGGGATGGGTTTTGTGGAAGACAAATTTTCCACGGACAGGGAAAGGGAGGGTGATGTGGGGGGGAAGGGGTGATGGATCAGGCAGTAAAGAGAGCAATGGGGGGGATGGTTCAGGCAGTAATGTGAGGGATGGAGAGCAGCAGATAAAGCTTCACTCACTCGCCTGCCACTCACCTCCTGCTGTGCGGCCCGATTACTAACAGGCCACAGACCTGTTAACAAGTAGCAGTCCATGGCCGGAGGGTTGGGGACCCCAAATTTAGATGGTTTCCAGTTTTTTACTACTTGAAGCAGTGCTGCAGTGAACAATATTGGAAGCAGATCTTTGCACACCTGTACCAGTATTTATGAAGGAAATATTCTTGGAAGTATTTCTGCGTGTACATTTTTTAGTTTGACAGATATTATCAAACTGACTTCTAAAGAGGCTATATCACTATATTATCCCATCAGAAGCATTTTAGAGTACATATTTCCCCACTCTTAGGCCACAAAAAAATGACATTACCTTTACTTTTTTGTTAAATTGATTAATATTAAAAAACTTTATTTCATAATTTGACTGGCTATAACAGAATTTAATTAACTTTAAAAATTAAACATAGAGGACTTCCCTGGTGGCGCAGTTGTTAAGAATCTGCCTGCCAATGCAGGGGTCACAGGTTCAATCCCTGGTCCAGGAAGATCCCACATGCTGCAGAGCAACTAAGCCCATGCACCACAGCTACTGAGCCCACGTGCCGCAACTACTGAAGCCCATGTGCCTAGAGCCTGTGCTCCACAACAAGAGAAGTCACTGCAATGAGAAGCCTGCGCACTGCCACGAAGAGTAGCCCTCACTCGCCACAACTATAGAAAGCCCGTGCACAGCAACAAAGACCCAAGGCAGCTAAACAAATAAATTTTTAAAAATTAAAAAAAAAAAAAATTAAACACAGAACATTCAAACCTCCACCAAGAAAACAAGATTATAATCTAAAGTTGTATACATATACACACAGACAAATACTTCAGGATGCACAAAATCTCTAAGAACAGCAAGTTATAAATAAAGCCCCCCCAAATTTAACATTCACATTTTATTTCTGTATTTCTAATACAGACTTTGTTTCTCTATGAACATGTAGCTAAGGTAGATACAAAAAAATAAACAAAACTGGGACTTCCTAGGTGGCACAGTGGTAAAGAATCCACCTGTCAATGCAGGGGACACCAGTTCGAGCCCTGCCCTGGGAAGATTCCACATGCCATGGAGCAACTAAGCCCGTGTGCCACAACTATTGAGCCCATGTGCTGCAACTATTGAAGCCCACATGCCTAGGGCCCGTGCTCCGCAACAAAAGAAGCCACGGCAATGAGGAGCCTGCGCACCACAATGAAGAGAAGCTCCCCCTCACAGCAACTAGAGAATGCCTGTGTGCAGCAACAAAGACCCAATGCAGCCAATAAATAAATTAAATAAATAAATAAATTTATAAAAAATTAAAAAAAAAACCCCAAACTACCAAACTGGGTATATATTAACATCATTTTAAAATTTCCATTCTGATTTCTCTTAAGATAAAAATCAAAATTCACTAACCTACTCATCCATTCCTCCAAGAAATGAAAACTTGTAACATTATCTTCAATTAGATTCTCCTGCAATCAACTATAAAGTTCAAAACAATCAAAAACCATAAGGTCCCCTACCAATAGCAGTTCCATTTTGAAATTACTCATAAGAAGGTAATTATATATGAACATATTTTGCCAGACTTCTAAAAACAATCAAATACTATTAATTCAAACATTAAAGGAAACTTTGGTTTCCTTTTATACGTAATTTTGAAGTCAGCAGTTTAAAAAAAAATATCAGGCAAAAATGTGTGTACAAAGATGCTCACTGTTACACACCTGTATATCTAATAATAAGGGTATAATTAAGTATATGACACATCCATATGACAGATTATGCAGGTTTTTTAAAACTGTTTACTAAGAACTTATGATACAACTACATAAAGAAAAGGGAAAAAGTATATCTGTTATGGTGCTTATCATATAAAAATATGCAAAGAAGCTAGAGCAAAAAAGTTAAAAAGGCTTATTTCTAGATGGTGCAATTATAATCTTCATTCTGTAGACTTTCTGACTTTTCCAGATTTCTGAAACAAACCTATTTCATAACTCCCAAAAATAAATTTAAAATTTGTTAACTGAAGTAAGCTAGATAACAGCAGATGGATTGGGGAAGAAAGTCAAAACTTAATGACCCGTGACAAAAGTGAGTTTCAAGGGCTTTTTTCCTTCCCTTTCTTTTCCAGCTTTGACCCCTGGATAGGCTGAGTCCCAAAACCATGTAGCAGGGGGGTACAAAAAAAAAAACTCTGAGAGGACCAAGAAAAGAGAGGGGGTGAGTAGAAATTCCTGGGGTATTTTCCTCCTATCTGGCCCCAAGGCCAGCCTCAGGTGAAAACCCCAGACCAAACTCTGAGTGATACATGCACAGTGCAGTGGAGCTGGCATAAGCATCTATGGCCCTGGGAGAACTGAGAACTAAGAAAAGGCGCCCCTGTAGTCAAAAGACCACGAAAGGAATCATGCTATTTTTTTCTGTCTTTTCTCTTACTAGTTTCACATTGAGAGCGGTGCCAGTCCCAGAAAGTACATGACAGCACAAGGGGGTTGACACATGGGTAGGGAGTGGGGGAATTGTGGGTAAAATTTCAAGAGATTCCCAGTTTTCTAGCTAGAACACTAGTAAAAAGGGTTCCTGGTAGCTGAAAGATGTGGGAGAAATCTCAGAGATGAAGGAGCAAGAAAAATGATCCCTGACACATGTCCTGAGCTCACTTCTGAACTGTCTACATGGAAGACAAAGAACAACAGCAAAGACTTTGACAACTGCACTATGACATAATCCACCACCCAAGTCCCAGACTAAACTCTGAGTGACACATGCACAGACTAGACCCAAACACCGTAACAAAGCCTTTGAAACCACTGACACTGGAACCACCATCCACAGAGAGCAAGACAGAGCTTGACAGTCTAAATTTAACCAGGCTGACTGCATGCAAAAGAAAAGAACAAAATCAACATTCTCCAGAGGATTTTTATAAAACCCAGAGTATCACAACATAATATTCCAAATGTCTAGAGATAAAATCCAAAACAACCTGAAACACACAAAACAGAAATCAATACAATCTGATTTATCCAATTTAAGAAAAAAGACAGTCAACAGATATAAGTCTGAGACAACTCAGATGTTAAAATTACCAGAGGACTCTAAATCAGCTATTATAACTATACTCCATGAACATTCTTGAATGTGAACATTCTTGAAATGATTGGAAACAGAAGTTTCAACAGAAAAATACAAAGTATGAAAGGAATTGAATGAAAATGTTAGAAATGAAAAAACAATTGGTGGGGAAAAGAACACTTCACTGGGTGGGCCCAAGAGCAGAATGAAGATGACAGAGTCTGTGAGCTTGAAAACATATCAACAAAAATTATCCAATCTGAAAAACACAGAGAAAAAACCTGGGGAGAAAAAGGGGAATGGAGTCTTAGGGATCTGAGGGAGCATATCAAAAAGTAATATTTATGCCACTGGAGTCCCAGAAGGAGAAAACAAGTTGGCTCAGAATAGATTTGAAGAAACTTCCCATATTTGATGAAAGACATACAGAGTCAAAAAGCTCATCAAATCTCAGATAAGACAAATTCAAAGATAACCATGTACAGATAAATCATAATCAAACAGCGAAAAATCAAAGGTAAAGAATAAAAATCTTGAAAGCTTGCAGCAAGAAGAAAAACAACACAAAGAAACAAAGATGAGAATGAATGCAGATTTCTCATCAGAAACCATAAAAGCCAGAAGGTGGTAGAAGAACATCTTTAAAATGCTGAAAACAACTGGCACCACAGAATTCTATATCCAGCAAAAATATCTTCACAGCATGAAGGCAAAATAAAGACATTCTCAGATGAAGGGGAAATAAGAGAACTCACCACCAAAAGACTTATCCTAAAAGAAATGCTAAAGAAAGTTCTTCAAGATGAAAGAAAATGATACCAGAGAGATACCTGGAACTTCAGGAAAGAATGAAGAGCAACAGAAATGATAAATATCTGGGTAAATATAACAGATTTCTTTTCCCCTATTAAACTGCTGAAAGCAAAAATTACAACACTGTATCTTGAGGTTTTCAACATATGCAGATATAATACATATGAAGGACGATAACATAAAGGGAAAAGAGGGTAAAGGAATCTACATAGTTGTAAGGCCTCTTCATTTCAGTTTAAATGGTAAAACATTGTTAATTGTAATCCCTAGAGCAACTACTAAAAAAATACAAAGAGAGGGCTTCCTAGGTGGCGCAGTGGTTAAGAATCTGCCTGCCAATGCAGGGGACACGGGCTTGATCCCTGCTCCAGGAAGATCCCACATGCCACAGAGCAACTAAGCCCGTGCACCACAACTATTGAGCCCATGTGCTGCAACTGCTGAAGCCCACGCACCTAGAGCCCGAGCTCTGCAACAAGAGAAGCCACGGCAATGTGCCTGCGCACCACAACGAAGAGTAGCCCCCACTCACTGCAACTAAAGAAAGCCCGCGCACAGCAAAAAAGACCCAACACAGCCAATAAAATAAATAAATAAATAAATAAATTTCAAAAAAATACAAAGAGAGTCAAAAAAAGGTAGGTAAATTAAAACAGAATGCTACAAAAATATTCAAGTAATTCGAAAGGCAGGAAATAAGAAAGAAACAACAACAAAAAAGTCAAATACAATGTTAGACACATATGTAAACATACCAAAAATTATATTAAATGTAAATGGTCTAAACTCACCAATTAAAAACAAAGATTGTCAGTTTGGATTAAAAACACAAGCCAACTGCACACTATACAAGAAACTCATGCTATATATAATGATATTGACTGGTTAAAACAAAAAAGTAGAGCTCCCTCAGGCAGCACATATACTAAAACTGGAACAATACAGAGAAGATTAGCATGGCCCCTGCACAAGGATGACATGCAAATTCGTGAAGCGTTCCATATTTTTGGGATGGAGAGGGTGGGGGAGGGTCAAGGGAGGGAGGGAATATGGGGATATGTGTATAAATACAGCTGACAGACTTTGGTGTACCTCAAAAACTGGTACAAGAGTGTAAAGCAATTATATTCCAATAAAAAAAAAGAAAACAACAGACGTACATGTATAACTGATTCACTTTACTGTATACCTGAAACTAACATTGTAAATCAACTATACTCCAATAAAAATTTAAATGATAAAAAAAGTAGAAAGATATAGCAAAAAAAGAAAACTGAAAAAAAAAAAAGAAAGATATAGCAAACAAATACTATCAAAAGAAAAGCTAGGGTAGCTATATTTATGTCAAAGTACACTTCACAACAGAGATAAAGAGGGACATTACACAATGAAAAAAGGGTTGATTTATCAAGAAAACTTAACAATCCTAAAGACACCTAACAGGGCTTCAAAATACATGAAGCAAAAAATCTAGAGAACTGAAGCCAAATAGATTAATCTATAATTATACTTTGAGACTTCAACACCCCTCTCTCAGTAACCTATAAAACAGACAGAAAATCAATAAGGATATATACTGAACAACACTGTCATCAACTTGACCTAATTTGACACTGGTAGAACATTCTACTCAACAACAGAAGAATATATATTCTTCTCAAGTGCATATGGACCACTCACCAAAACAGACCATATTGTGGGCCATAAAACGAACCTTAATAAATCTAAAGTAACTCAAATAATATTAAGTATGTCCTCTGAACACAGTAATAAAACAAAAATATCTGGGAAATTCCCAAATATTTGAAAATTAAGCTACATACTTCTGTATAACCCAAGGGTAAAAAAGAAAGTTTCAAAGAAAATTTTAAAATATTTTGAACCAAATGAAAATGAATATACAACATCAAGGCATAAAAGGCATAAAAGAAAAATTTATAGTATTAAATTCTTACATTAGATAAGGTCAAATATCAGCATCTACCTAAGAAACTAGGAAAAAAAGAGAAAATTAAACCCCAAATCAATACAGAAGGAAATAATAAAGAGCAGAAATCAATGAAACTTGAAACAGGAAAAAAGAGAAAATGAATGAAACCAAAAGCTGATTCTCTGAAAAGATTAATAAAATTGATAAATCTCTAGCCAGATTGACCAAAACATAAAAATTACCAATATCAGGATCAAAAGAGAATTATCACTACAGACCATACAAACATTCAAAGGATAAAAAAGAATTCTACAAACAACACTATGCCCATAAATTTTAATATATATTAAATAGACCAATTCCTTGAAAAACATACTATAATTCACTCAAGAATTAAGTAACCTCAGCAGTCCTCTATTACAGAAATTGAACTAGCAGTAAAAACCTTCAAACATAGCTATTTAATCTCTTATCAATTGTGCTTTTGGTGTTACTTAAGAATATCTGCTTAACCTAGGGTCACAAAGAATTTCTCTTATGTTTTCTTCTAGAGGTTTTATAGTTATAGGTTTTATGTTTAGGTCTATGATTTCTTTTGAATTTATTTTTGTATATGGTGTGGGGTATGGATAAAGGTTAATTTTTTTCTTTTCTGCATACAGATATCCAGTTGTTTCAGCAGCATCAAAAAAATCCTTTTTCCACTAAACTGTCTTTGCACTTTTGTTGAAATAAGCTGTCCAGGTATATGTGAGTCTATTTCTGAACTCTCTATTCCATTTCATTGATCCATTTACCTTTATACCAATACTACACTGTTTTGATTTTTGCAGCTGTATAATAAGAACTGAAATATGGTAGTATTAGTCTTCCAATCTTATACTTTGTGTTTGGCGAGCTAGGTCCTTTGCATTTTCAAATGAATTCTGAAATCAGTTCATCAATTTCTACAACTTGTCAGATTTAAGAACTGCAGAAGAAATAATTAAAACTCAAAGTTACACAGAAATCTGTATACTAATGTTTATAGCAACTTTGGTTATAATCACCAAAACTAGAAAAACCCAAAAGTCTTTCAAGAGGTGAATGGATAAACCATCTGTGGTACATCCATAAAATGAAACACTACTTAGCAATTAAAGAGATGGTACTGTTATACCTATTGCAACATAGATGACTCTCAAATATAATATATTACAAGAAAACTCAAAAGGCTACATACTGTCTGTATGATTCCATTTATATGACATTCTGGAAAAGTCAAAACTACAGCAACAGAGAAAAGACCACTGCTTGCCAGGCACTGGAGTTGGGGCAGGGTTTAACTTCAAAGGGAAAACTCTGAGGAATTTTGGGGAATGATGGAACTGTTCTGAATTTCAGTTGTGGTGGTGGTTATATAATTCTATGCATTTGCCACAATCCATATGCAATTTAAATAAATTTAAGAGAAAATTAAATAGCATGCATACAATAATCACAGTCTTCCCTGAATAGTGCTGAAAGGATACATCTATGGCACAAAAGTTCAGATGCATCACAGTTAAAGAGTTATTAAAACTTTTAAACTTGCTAAATATTTACCTCTTACATCATAGATGAAATTAAACCCAGCACTATACTATAATACCAATTTATAGACCCAAAAGTGTCCTAATTAGGAAACTTTAAGATCACTCAGTCTCTAAAGAACTACTGTCAGACCAGTCAACCACACAAATGAGATTAAGTAGAATCTTCAGATGAATCCAATTTAAGAAAGTTTCCAAAATGCTACCTAAAATAACAACAACAACAAAAATCTTTCTCTAATGGAAGTAGAGATAAGTAACTTAAAACAAGAGCAAAAAAGTTTCATGATCACGAAGAGAAAGAATTTCCCTTAGGAACTGTAATCGTTTCTATACTACCATATGCTTTTTCCATACTATCTGACTTAGGCTTGGGCCATGATTTCAGAAGATTTACAATATAAAGAAATTTAACTTTTTTTTTAAATAAAGGAAGTTATCTATAGCAGTGATATTTTACTGACTATAGTCCCTAATTTGAACACTTCATTTATTTAAAAAAGCAAAAACAAAAACTAAAAATTTTAACTGTAAAAGACTAATTTCATTTCTTGAAGATAATAAATAACATCTTTTGATCCATTTTATCTTTTATTCCATTCTTGCCCCTGCTCCCAGCCTTGAATCTGTACTGCTTAACTTACAATAACGCCTGGCATAACAGTTAAAAATTACAGCCTTCTCTCTCAAAAAAAAAGAAGTCAAATTTCAATATGTATACTTGCTTTTCTCCAATTAAAATACACACACAAACTTGACTACAATTCATTCAACAAATATTTACTGAATGCCTTTTGTTTTGTTTGTTTATTTTGGGGTGTGTTTTTTGGCCTCACTGTGCCATATGGGATCTTAGTTCCCCAACCAGGGATCAAACCTGCCATGACCCCTGCAGTGGAACTGCAGAGTCTTAACCACTGGACCACCAGGAAAGTCCCTTATTGAATGCCTTTTGGTGCCAAGTACTGTACTAAGTGTTGGGGATAGGATACCAAGATGAGAAAGACAGTGTTGGGCTCTGAGGCATTCAAAGATCTAATGACATGGTCAACAAGTACTACACAAAGTATAAATATATATTGCTGTAAACTAGAAGAGTGTTTTATTTTTTACATTTTTAAGGTGACAGACACTTGGGTAACAAAAAAAAAGCTCACTGAAGCTCATTATCTATGGCCCCCTAAAGCACAAGGTTAAGAACCCTGACAGAGCATGTTTCTCATCTTCTAGCACTTCTCTCTGCTGTCCACAGAAAAGCACATATACAGCTGCTCTCTGTTTATGAAATTCACGTATTTAACTTTTCAGGATTATATGTGTTTGATACAGTGAACATTCTCTTTCCAGGGAAGGCTCAGTTGCAGGACTGATCAAAAAAAGTAATTTCACTTTCCTATTACTCTGCCACTGGGCAGAAGAAAATACAGAAAACACAGGTACATTAATGTAAGTGGGTAGGAAAAATATCAATACATATTGATGCAATCACGGTTTTTCCTACAGAGAACACAACACTCTTCCTCCTGCAGAGTCCTCAACCAGTCTGGCTCCAGAAGTACTTTCTATAAGCATTTTAGGCACTATGGAAAACAGGCACAACATAAAGAATTTCTTCAACTTGTTTAATATCTGAATATTAGCTATTGTATACCAGGCACCATGCTTAGCAATGGAAAAACAAAAGTAATAGTAGTATCTCTGTGGGAGATGCAGCAGAGGTCTTTGAAGGCATTTAAATTTTATTCACTAGGTAAAGAACACAAAAGATTTTGTAAAAGGGAATGATACAGTTAAATCAATATTTTTAGACTATAGTCAATTATACCTCAACAAAGCTAGAAAAAAAAGACCAGAAAAATATTTTAAGACTTTAACTCTGCATATAGTTAGCTTACAGGCAGAGATATCTGTTATGAAGCCACTAGCACTACATGAACATAATCATTTCCCCATACCAATCCTAGATGTTACCATTCTTTTCAATCTCCTACTTCAGGGAGAAAGTAGATATCATCAGACAGAAATCCCTTCAACCTTTTACCATCAAACCTAAAATACCTCCATCTTCCCTGTGTTACAACAAGGAACACGCTACCTTAACCCTGTATCTCCACCAGTGGATCATAGCTTTGATACTCAATGTGGGATTTTCAGACCAACATCTTCAGCATTATCTGAGAGCATACTAGGAATGCAGAATATCAGGCATCACACCAGACCAACTGAATCAGAATTTGCATCTTAACAAGATCTCCAGGTGATTCACATTATGCACATTAAAGTTTACAAAGCACTACTCTTGACAACAGCCAATGCTCTCCCAGTTTCTCAGAATCCTTATACTAGGAATTACCCATTCTTTCTCCTAACTCTTTGATCTCTAAAACAAAAAGCCCCAAGCCCCACACTCCCATTCCAATACAACTTCTCAAAAAAGTTTTCCACAGTCCCTGTCTCCATTTCTTCCTGTTACTTCTCAACCTATTCAAACCTGGCCCTCAAACCACTCCACTTAGCTGTTCATTAAGATCAATGATCTTGACAATGTTGCTAAATCCAAAGGACACATTTTCATCCTCATCCTACTTAACCTCTCACCAGCATTCAACACAACAGTTCTTTCTCTTCTTTAATCACTCTCTTTCCTGTGTTGACCTGCACTAATGATGCAAAAGCAATGGTGGATAAAACTGCTGGTGCTTTATCATAAATCAAGGCATCGGCACTAAACTGTACCACTAGTAATCACATCGTGTTCTTCACTGCCAAGCTCTACCATGGGGGAAAAAAAAGGCCAGTTTCACTACAGAATAACCTTGATGAAGCAAAAAAAAAATTAAAAAAAAAATTATTTTACTAAATTTCAACCCTTGAATATGGTATCTTTTTAACATCCTACTTAAGGAAATGGAAAGTAAGCATAAAGCACTTCTGTGTAGGAAAAGTACTTGTACAACTGTTGGAGAGCTGAACTAGCCATTTTTTCCACACAATATTTATTTATTTATTTATTTATTTATTTATTTATTTATTTATTTATTTATTTATTTATCTGCTTGCTGTGTTGGGTGTTCGTTGCTGCACACAGGCTTTCTCTAGTTGCGGCGAGCGGGGACTACTCTTCATTGTTGTGCACGGGCTCCTCATCAAGGTGGCTTCTCTTGTTGCGGAGCACAGGCTCTAGGTGAGTGGGCTTCAGTAGTTGTGGCACACAGGCGTAAGAGCTGTGGCACATGGGCTTAGCTGCTCTGCAACATGTGGGATCTTCCTGAAGCAGGGATCGAACCCGTGTCCCCCTGCATTGGCAGGCTGATTCTCAGCCACTGCGCCATCTAAGAAGTCCTCACACAACGTTTTTTACTTGAAAGAACTTCAGGCAAATTGTGGTTATTCAGACTTGTATATCTGTCAGACACTTTCTCAAAAATTAACCAAGTAAGCCTTCCACTTCAAGGGAAAACAACTGACAATATTTTTTGCCAATGATAACATTCAAGCTTTCGAGCAAAAATCACAACTTGTATCTGCCACCATGAGCTTGACAGCGCATCCCAATATTTAAAGACTTTTCTGATGTGATTAGTAGTCATAATAACAAATGTGAGTTTGTGATACTGTAGAATGACATATGGCAACATTAGGAATATCTGTATAACTCAGCAGACCAATACTTTTTCACATAACCAGTGCATGACCTTTCAAACTTAAACACAGGTTTAAAAAAACCCACTCAGGGAATTCTCTGGTGGTCCAGTGGCTAAGGATCTGAGCTTCCAAAGCAGGGGGCCCAAGCTGGATCCCTGGTCAAGTAACTAGATTCCACATGCCGCAACTAAGAGTTAGCATGCTGTAACTAAAGTTCCTGCATGCCCAAACTAAAAGATCCCACACGCCGCAACTAAGACCCGGCGCAGCCAAATAAATAAATGAGTACTAAGAAAGAAAAACAAAAAAAAACCCACTCAAAGTACCAGACAGACAACAGATTTTAATGTACAAGTTCACTGATATGATTTCAGAATCCACATTATAACTAACCCTTAAGAAACAATCACTTGCCTATACACTAGTATGTATAAAACAGATAACTAACGAGAACCTACTCTATAGCACAGGGAAATCTACTCAATGCTCTGTGGTAACCTAAATGGGAAGGAAATCCAAAAAAGAGGGGGTATATGTATACATATAGGTGAGTCACTTTGCTGTACAGCAGAAACTAATACAAGATTGTAAAGCAACTATACTCCAATAAAAATTAATTAAAAAAAAAGAAACTATCACTTGTCCAGTTTGAGTATGATATCAAAGAAGAATATCCGTAATTACACACAAAAAATCATTACAACATTCCTCCCTTTTCCAACTACATCGATGGAGGGTTTTTTTTCATATATTTCAATCAAGACAACATAATACAACACAATAAATGCAAAGCAGATATGAGAATCTAGCCAAATCCAAACTCATGATCTCGGCCCCTCAAAACATGGTCCTCTTGGGAATTCCCTGGCGGTCCAGTAGTTAGGACTTGGGCTTTCACTGCGGGGGCCTGGGTTCAATTTCTGGTTGGGAAACTAAGATACTGCAAGCCACGCAGCATGGCCAAAACCACCCCAAAACAAAAACAAAAACACGGTCCTCTTCCAGTGTTCTCTCTCACTGAACGACATCAACATCCACTGTAACCTGAGTCACCCATGGTCCTTCCTTGTTTCTCATTCTCACATCCAATCATTCAACAAGTTCTGATTATTTTACCTCCTAAATCTAGGTCTACAAGCATTTGTCCTTTCTGTGCTCATCACCCATCTATCCTCCACTGAGCAGGTAAAATTAATATTTTTAAAAGACAAATTTAATCCCATCACTCACTCTTTTACAGCACTTCAATGCCCTCCCATTGCTCTTAGGATAAAACCAAAAACATACGTAAGATTCCATTTGAACTTGCCCCTACCGTCAACACAGCTCTCCAGCAACCTTTCCTTGCCCCAATCACACTACCTTTCTCCACATTCCTCAATCACACCATGCTCATCCCACTTCAAAATTCTTCACGTGCTGCTTTCCCTTTAAACACTCTTCTACCCTACCTCCTCAGACTTTATCCCATAAAGTGTTACTTATCCTTCATATCTCTAGGAAAATCCACTTCCTCAGAAGGCATTCTGACCAGCCCTACCCTTCCAGGTCATGTCCCTGCTACCTGCTATCACAGCACCCCGAACTTTTTCTTCATGGCACTTATCACAGTTTGTAACCACAATTTTATTTCTATAATTATTTAATAGTCTTCCGTATTAGACTACTAGGTACCATAAGAGCAGAAACTGTTATCTATTTCGGTCATCACTGTACTTTTAACACCTAACAATAAAAAGTAGGAAGACAATTTAAAAGGTCAAAAGCCTTATCACTTGCAGATATTTAAAAAATTTTTTTTACTGTAAATATACAATAGGAGGTTTTTACCACTGTATTCCACAATATTGGAATCCAGACTCAAGGCAGTGTTCCTTGAGATACCTCTCTTTGAGAAGATACACCAAGAAAATGATTAATGATGGTTGCCTCTGGAGAGAAGAACTGGTTACTCGGGAGACAGGAAAGGGAGAGACTTACATTTTACTATATATCCCATCCTTTTGTGCCTTCATAATTAAGTAAAATGATTATTTTTTAAATAAGAGCCTTCTGGTATCTAAAAGAACTACCCCTAATATTCCAATTTCTAGATCTTCTGTGGAGATCTTAGGTTCTTCCCAGAAGATATAACTTCTAAATTATATTATTTGAAGATTTAGTAGCAGAATCTACAACTGCCCAGGATTTATCTACTTATAAGAATATGTACACTGATCATCTATTCTGATGCAGATGCAAAAGCACTCATTTATAACTTATTAAATTTAACTCAAATCTATAACATGTTAAATTTAACTCAATGACATTTGACAGATGGAAGCAAAAATTAACTTTGTACTTGAATTTTACTTTCTAGAGCATTACCTTGATAAGTTCAGGCATTAATAAGAAGTATCACAGCTTCACAGAAAGTGTATTTTCCTTAACTTCAAAAAGACTGTCAGAACTGGTACAAAAAAATGGAGAGCCATGTACAATATTAAGTTAAAAGAAAAAAACACACTTTATTATGTGAAAAGCACTACGTTAGGCATCTCACTTGTATTATCACATTTAATCTCCACAAAAACCTAAACCCAAGTCTATCGCATTCCAAAGGCCATTATTTCCATCTACCACACCATCTGCCTTTCCTGACTAAACAAACATATAACTACTAATACAAGCTAAGCAGGCAAAACCTATCTGAACATATCGGCATCTTCTGCCTTACTTGACATAACTAAGGACCGTTTGCTACTATCTTATGAAATTAAGTTAAAAGGGAGATTTTCACCAATATTTAAAATACGCACATCATCCTGCTTTTTCCCTGCCTTATTGTTGACTGTTTCAAAGAATTTTTAAAGGCTCTCCAAAATCCATCAGTTTTATGAAATAAAGTCCCAAAATAAAATTCAACATTAGATATTTAAGAATAATGACATTGGTGGGTAGCCCACTGTACTCA
Source organism: Hippopotamus amphibius kiboko (assembly GCF_030028045.1). Lineage (NCBI taxonomy): Eukaryota > Metazoa > Chordata > Mammalia > Artiodactyla > Hippopotamidae > Hippopotamus > Hippopotamus amphibius. Next base: position 165,281,945 of record NC_080187.1, on the reverse strand, counting down.
AAACACTTTTCACATACATTCTTTCCTTTACTCCTCGCAAGGAGCCTACCAGAAATGAGATTACTATCATTTTATAGACGAAGAAAGCAAAGCTCTGAAAGGGTAAATTTCATGTAGCAAACCAAGAATCTGAACCCAGGTCTCTGACAACACACAGCCCATTCTTTCCACCTCACCATGCTGCATCTCTGGTTTAAAGGAATCAAAGACAATTTTCCTTGTGACAACAAGAAAATCTGGCTATAGAATGAAGAAAGCAAACTAATGTTTAAAAAAATTCACAAATTCAATTAAATGTCTATTTTTGATAGACAAATTACTGGTATGCTAAATGAAATAGGGTTAACCATTCCAGTTTGAAATTCTGTTGTATCTACATTTACTAAATAAAAAATATAAATTGCATATGACTTTAATTTCATCTACATTACATCAAATATGAATAAACCCTGGAAGGGAAAATGAAAAGAATAACAATTATGTTAGGATGGTAGGATTTTACAAAAATGAGTTTTACATTTTGAAAATTTCCTTTAAAATTGTTTTAATATAATAACACTTTTTTTAAAAAGCCATTACAAATAACTCTACTATATGTTAGTACTTAATGGAAGATATAATGGTTGATTTGACTGGTAGGTATGACTTACTTTTTAAAATACCAAAAGTAATTTTCAGGTTAATGAAAACCCTCTGAAGAAATCTATGAATGCTCAAAAACCTATTTCACTTTTCTAAGAATCTGATCAAAACAAGTGTTAACAGAGAGGCAAAATTATGTTTCTCAAAGTTTGCCAATGACAATAACTACTTGAAATAAAGGAGTCACTAACTGACTGTGATTTGGGAACTTTGTTCGTAGAATTTTTATCATAACAGTACTGTCTCGATGGGATTTAAAAATAAGAATTATTAACTATTCACTTATAAATTCATCTTCATTAGTTATTCATTCAAAAATGAAGACCATTAAAGATACTTTGTCAATTTAGTGAGTAATACAGCTTTTATTCCCCCCTCAAAGAAATTAAGATAATTATACCAAATTTTATGTCAACATCTCAAACATTTTCTACTAATTACATTAAAACAAATATACAAGCATCTGAGTTTTCATTTACTTATCACTGGAATTCAAAACTGTAAATATAAATATAAAATAAACAATAAAAATCAAATGTGTTCAGCATTCAGAATAGTTAATCTAACTGGGCATGTATCATATAAAAGGAAAAACATGCCATCATGGCCAATCTAGTAATGATTCCTTTACATTTTTGCACAAATTCTATATAACCTCTAAATAAAACTGTTTAAGCTCTCCAAACCTCAAAGTCTGTTTCTACTATTCCAAAAAGTATGCTATATGGTTAACATCCAATTTACACCCTCTCCAAACTTAAATTTATTTACAAAGCAATGATTTGCTTAACAAAGCACAGGGAATTCCCTGGTGGTCCAGTAGTTAGGACTTGATGCTTTCACTGCAGTGCGCTGGGTTCAATCCCTGGTGGGGGAACTAAAATCTCCCAACCCACAGGCCACCGCCAAAAAAAAAAAAAAAAGGTAAAATGTCCTAAGACTTAATAACAAATGAAGAAAGACTTAATAACAAATGAAGAAAGGGCAGCTGCAAACATATGCTCATTATTATCTGTATTTTCATGTCAATTTCATGCCAATTACTTGATACAGAAATAGCCACCTTTAAGAAGTATTTCTATTTACCCAGTTCATAACATGTTTTGAAAATGAATCAATCAAGCTATGGGTTAAAATTAGTATTCCCTACTAATTCCTATTCATTCAATAAACATGTATTTGTGTCACCACAATTATCATTACTGGAGTTAGTTCACCTATCAATTTTTATTTCTCAGAAAAAAATTAAATGCAAAACTGCAGAAATTATTAAAAAGGTAGTTTTAAAACTCACTAAAGAAAATTCTACAGAAACTGAAATCAGCAAATGGTTGAAAACATGTTATGTAGATGTTACTATAGCACCCCCAAAGGAAGATGATGAAGGGATGTACTTACGTTTCAAAACAACGATCCACGTTGTCAGACATCAAAAGTAGCATGCATAGCTGTTCAAGGGCTATTAGTTGCATGTCCCTTTCATCTCCCTGCCCCATCTGTAGCCATTCCAGCAATGTATCTGGATCCACATCTGCCATGGTTTTTTAAAAGCTTCTTTGCTTAAATTTAAAAAGTAAAGGCAAAAAGTCCTTTAAGTGTCCAGGACCGATCAGCGTGGGTTTAAAATTTTTATTTTTACATCGGCTAGAGCCAAATTTTCGTGGTGTCCTCCTAGGAATTAGAAAAGACTCGTTAAGAATGTTTGGATCGAGCGCTTAATGCAGTTTTTCAACTTTCCTTATTCCTCGGGTTTAACTTCATATATTGTACTAAATAAAAACCCGTTTTGCGCAAGAGTATAAGCTGATTAGGTTGCTGCTTAACTGGAAACCAGAGCCATCTTTGTCAAAGACAGTCAAACAAGCTTCGGATCTCACTACTGCTATCACTAACGTCTGTGCCAAAAGGCAAACAACACCTTACTAAAGGTTGTTTGTTTGTTTTTTTCCAGCAAGCTTTCCCCCTCCTCCACTCAAAATTGATCTTCTGATAAGGGCTAGATTCAATATTTTAAGGAGACTAAGCACTTATCCAGTTTGATCCTATTCCCCTCCAAGTTAAGTTTCTACTTTTAAAATTATCTCCAATTTCATAAATTCTGCTGACTTCTCAATTTACTTACTGCTATTCTTAAGATGTCCAAATACAAACGATAATTAAACACAAGATTTATCTATGAATAAAGACTTGCTTAAGAATTTTGGCAAGCTTGGCAACCTAACTTGTCGATTTCTTTCTTAAAAGTTTAAAAAGAAATGCTAAAAGTAAGTGCAATGGACTAACACGGTACGGATCAGAACACAGGCCAATCCACGGTTCTCCTTCCCCATCCCTATAGAATGGGGCAGTTGGTTAAAAACAACAGCAGCAGCAAAACATCAGGGAAGCAGCCCTAACAGGCAAGTCATTACTCGTAAGCGCCCTGACGGGAGGCCAGTTTTGAGTCCCACGTAACCCAGCTGCAGGTGTACAAATCCAGCGGCAGGTCCCAGTGGGCACCCAACGGCGGCGATCTGCAGGGGTGACCCAACACTCCGGGCCCGGCCGACCCCGCGCCGGGAGGCGCAGGCACCGCGCTCTGGTTTCCCGGCACCAAACCCGGCTAAGTTAGCTACCTGTGTCGAGGAGGAGGGGAAGTTTTGGAGGAGGAGCAGCAAGCCTCCCGGCCCGAGAGGAGGCCACCGGGGCGGGCAGGACGACGGGTCTCCCGGGAATAGCGCCCGGAACTCCGAGGCCCAGCAGGTCGTCCCTGGCCCCGCCGGACGGCGAACGCTTTTCAAGGACAAGGGGGACCAGCCACGGGCTCCGGCTCGGACAAGCTGGGTCCCGCCGCGGGCAGGGCGGGGGAGGGGAACAAAGGGGCTAAGCGGGTGAGTCGGCGGCAGCCTCGCCGACCTCACCAGGGGCTGGGGTCTCGCTCCCGGCCCGCCGGGCATCCCTGATCCCGGCACCAGGCCCGGCCTTTCCGACCGCCCAAGGCGCTCCCGCCTCCCCATCTTCCCCCTTCCCTTACCCGGGCCTGTCTTCCCAAAGCGCTCCTGTCCAGCTCCAAGCAGGCCGCGGGCAGAGCCAGGCCCGGCCGCGGCCCTCGAGTTCCCAGGAAGCCGCAGGCCGCGCAGGTCGAGCCGGGCAGGCGGCACAGGAAAAGCCGCGCCTCGTCCCTCCCCTTCCTCCGCGGGGACCTGGTGACAGGGCAGCGAGAGGGTCCCCAGACCGGCGGCAGCCAGGCTCACGTCCCGTTCCCGGCGCGCGGCTCCTGAGGCCCTGCAGCTCAGAGGCCCGCGCGGTGCTGCCGGCGGCGGCGGCGGCGGGGGGAGGCCGCGTCCATCGCGCTCTGGGAGGGGGATGGGAGGAGGGTCGGGTGAGAGCAGGGCGGGGAAGCTGCGGAGGGCAGCCGTGCGCCGCGGAGGCGGGGCAAATGGGCTCTCGCGGCTCGCCCCTGCCGGCCGCCACGTGGGGCGCTGCGGAGACCAGTCGGCCCGCAGCGCTGGGGTGCCCAGCCCGGGCGCCCGGCGAGCGGACGCGGCGCTGCCGCCGCAGCGGGGGCCTCGGGCTCCCTCGGCCTCGTCAGCTGTCGCTTTTCTATCGCACGCCCTGCGCCTTCACGCCTCGCTGTCAATGCCAGCGCGCTCCCGGCAGCCCGCGCGCACGGGTGCACGCACGCTCAGCGTGTTGTGCGCGGTGTGTGCACACTTGGCATGCTCCTGCGGCAGGCCCCCCGCGCTGGACGGCCCAACCTGTCCTGGCCGGCCTCCCGCCCCGGCCACCTGGCCTCCGCCACGCGCTTCCCCTCCTCCCCGCTGGTCACCCCTCCTCGCGCGCGGAAGTACGTCGGGGGGAAGAAAAGCGCCTCCTTTCGGTCCTGGAAGGCAAAGCGCCCGGCCGTTGAGAAAGAAAACCTTTCACCAGCACCCTGGGAGGTAAATGTTGTCGAGTGTCCTCGCCGTTGTACAGATGAGAGAACTGAGGCTCCGGAAAGCCGGCATCAGGCCCCGTGGCGTCCCCAGTAAGCAGCAGCACCTCGAGCGTGCTTTTGGCTTTTTCCTGTGCGTTGTGGTCTCAAATATGTCCGTGATTATTCCCTTCAAACCTTTTATTTCAGGCGCGTTGAAAACAGGGGACGTACGTGGAGACATTTAGGATGTAATTAATTGGAAATGTGAAAATAGCTTTTTTTTTTAATCAAGAAATGAATCCTTTGGTTTGTGAGATAAGTAAACCCATGCCCCATACACCCACTGTATTCTCACTTTTTCATCTTTTAAACGAAAATGAGTATTACATAATAGTATTTGAGACGTGTTCCTTTAAGCAGTCAGAGGAGCTGCTACCACATATGCTTGAAAAACTAGTATTTTGGAAATTACAGATTTGCATCTCAGGTATCTATAGGTACATGTCCCACTGCAGCAGCTAAGGGTTCCCAGGTCTTCTGTTAATAGGTCAAATTAAGAGAAAAGAGTGGAGGATTCTACTATCTTGTCCCAAGTACAGCACACGAGAATAATTATTTGCGAGCTATGAATGTGACTTGGAGTTGCCAGGAAGATCTTCAAGGAAGAAGTGGCATTCCTTTTGGACCTTGAAGAATGGGTAGAATGTGAACACTGCAAGGGAGGAGCAAGAATACAAGCAAAGCCTGATCTGTTCTGAGACAAAGGAGAGAGGACCTGTGCCCCAAGCAGAAACCAGCATTAAGCAGTAATAGAGAAGATAGGAGCTAAAGTAAGCAGGGACTTAAATGTGTGGGATGCAGAATTAAGGCTAAGTAACAAGTTCTGGACTAGAACATTGACTGGGAAAGTTCTAAGAGTCTTATGAAGATGTATAGGGCAAGAGTGTAGAGTGGCTAAAAACGAGCTACCTAGACAAGGAGATTAACTGGGAGATTGCTAAAATCCTCCAGTAGTGGAGAGAGAAGGGGCCTAGTTTTTGGCAATAAGAATGGATAAGAAGTAAATCTTTAAAATATTTTTTTAAAGATAGATCCATGTTTAATTATATAAAGGTATAGTTTCCTGTATTCCCTCACCATCTCTATCTATGCCACCCATTTCCTACCCCAAAAATTGACTGTAGTATGCTTTCAAGAAACCTTATCCAAAAATGCTGTGACCTTTATTGTGATTTTATTATTGTATTATTTTTTAATTGAAATGAGATCCCAGAATAAGAGCATTAAAGGAAAGGAATAAAGCCCTGAAGAAAACAGGCAACTGACCATACTTGAATATATGTCCCAAGAAACCAGGATATATTTACACATCAGTATTTCACCTGGATGTCAAAATCTAAGAATAATGAACTTCGAGAATTACTGTGTGCCAGGCATAGTGTAAGGTTCAGTGAGTAAGTCCCAGACCTCAGCTTCAATAAACTCTAAAAGTCTAGACGGAAGTAGATGTGTTCACATCCACTGTCTGCCTCCATGATTGCACTTACCACATAATATTGTCCAGTACACTGAGACCATCAAGGAGGTGATGACATCTTGGAAGGCTTCAAAAATAATCGGTGAACTAGATCTCAGACATTGAATTGGAGCTGGCCAGACTTTGAGAAGACCACATGGAGAGGCATGGAGGTGTGGAGAGGGCTCCTCTTGGGGAAGCAGAGGGAATAGGCTGCCTACTGGTATAGACCCCACTTTCATGAAGTGTCTTCAGTATATACACAGTCACTGGGAACTGTTCAACAAGATGAAAAAGGAAGATATTCATTCAAATTTAAACTCTTATCCCACTGGTTGGCGTTACAATGAAGTAATTTTTTAAATAAATCTTATGCATAACACAACTATATGGCATTAAGTTTTTTAGGCATCAGAAGCATTGTTAGCTGTAAACATTTCAAATACGCTACCAAAAAAATGTCTGTTTGGGCATTTCTTCAAGTTTTAACTGGAAATGGGGATGGCTCTGGCTTTCCTCAATTTCTGAGAGGCTCTGAATATGAAAGAATGTAATCAGTCATTTTGGAAGAGTAGGAAATTAAATTTGGCTAGAACCTAGGGTGGAGGTATTGGCTGAAAGAGAACACCGAGGTTAATTGGAATCAAATAGCTAAGGGTCTTGTGCTAAGGAGTCTGAACTTTGGGTGAACAATGTTGTTCTTTGGGTGATAGGGAGCTTTTGGATAGTTTAAACAAAGGAGTGCTGTGATGCAAAGCGGGATTTACGATGTAGCCACCTTAAAATTGATTTTACAGTTAGCAAGAGACTTTAACGTATTATTTCATCCTCATATTATTTTATTATATATAAAAAATGATCTAACTGTTAGCATAGGTATTACCTTTAAGAGGAAAACCTCAGAGAAGTTAGGCGACTTGCTCAGGGTCTCATAGCTCCTAAGGGACCGGTCTGGTTCTCAAACCCAGGACTTCAACTCTTTGGCTCTTAGAGTCTGAAGGAATGTTAAAGATAGCCTCCTCTGTCCTTCCTCATGCTGAAAAGAAAACAATATAGTAATTTGTGCCATCCCTGACTTGTTATGCAGCCTCTTCTATGATATTTCCAGTGTTGGGAAATGATTATTTCGTGAGGCAATCTGTTAGCTCCAGTTATTAAAAAAGTGGTATGGTAGAAGCTGGCTGACCAATATGTGAAACCCTGTTCGCATTTTACCAGCTGAGTGAACTTGAATAAATTATTTGATCCCTCCAAACCTCAGTTTCCTCATATGTAAAACAAGATAACAACAGCTACATATTTAGATAAGTGTTAGAAGAGTTGAAGGAGATTGCGTATGCAAAGAACCTAGACCAGTAATTTTCAACTGCGCATTAGCGTCACTTGGGGAACTTTTTTTTTTTAATAGACTATTTTTTAGAGCAGTTTAGGTTCACAACATAGTTGAGCAGAAAGTACAGAGAATTGCCATATACCTCCTGCCCCTATACATGCGCAACCGTCAAAATTCCCCACTGGATAGTACATATGTTACAATTAATGAACCTGTGCTGACATATCATTATCACTCAAAGTCCATAGTTTACATTAGAGTTCACTCTTCGTGTTGTATATTCTATGGATTTTGACAAATATGACACATATTCACCATTATAGTATCAGACAGGATAGTTACACTGCCCTAAAAATCACTTGTGTTCTACCTATTCATCCCTAGCGCCTGACAACCACTAATCTTTTGTTTTACCTTATCCAGAATGTTATATAGTTGAAATCATATAGTATGTAGCCTTTTCAAATCAGTTTCTTTCACTTAGTAATAGGCATTTAAGGTTTTTTCATGTCTTTTCATGGCTTAATAGCTCATTTGTTTTTAAGGCTGAATAATATTCTGTTGTCTGGATGTACCAGAGTTTATTTATCCATCCACCTGCTGAAGGATATCTTGGATGCTTCCAAGTTTGGGCAATAAAAATAAAGCTGCGGGCTTCCTAGGTGGCGCAGTGGTTAAGAATCCGCCTGCCAATGCAGGGGACACAGGTTCGATCCCTGCTCCAGGAAGATCCCACATGCCACGGAGCAACTAAGCCCGTGTGCCAAAAAAAAACAAAACAAAAAACAAACAAACAAAAAATAAAGCTGCTGTGAACATCCAGGTGCAAGTTTTTACATGGACATAAGTTTTCAACTCACTGATAAATACTAAGGACCACAGTTTCTGGATTGTATGGTAAGAATATGTTTGTCTCTCACAGTTTAATGAGAGATAATTTACATACTGCACTGTATAAGCTTAAGGTGTACAGTGTAATTATTTGACTTACATATGTCATGAAATGGTTACCACGATATGTTTAGTGAACATCCATCATCTCATATTGATACCATATTCATGAAATAGATTAAAAATTGTTTTTCCCTTGTGATGAGAACTCTTAGGATTTGCTCTGTTAACAATTTTCATTTATAATATTCAGCAGTGTTAATTTTTGTTACTGTGTTATAAATTACATTCCTAGTACATGTTTTTCTTATAACTGGAAGTTTGTACCTTTTGACTACCTTCATCTAGTTCTAGGATCTTAGTTCCCTGACCACAGATCGAGACTGCCAAGGCCTTACCACTGGTCCGCCAGGAAATTCCCCCCGTTTTGCATTTCTGTAAGCAGTGAATGAGAGTTCCTGTTGCTCCACATTCTCATTAGCATTTGCTGTTGTCAGTGTTTTGGATTTTGCCCATTCTGGTAGGTCTGTCGTGGTATCATATTATTGTTTTAATTTTCAATTCCTTAATGACGTGATGTGAAGCATCTTTTCATATACTTATTTGCTATCTGCATATCTTCAGTGAGGGGTCTGTTTAGATCTGTTACCCATTTTTTTAGCAGATTGTTCATTTTCTTGTTGAATTTTAAGTGTTCTTTGTATATTTCAATATTAGTCCTTATCAGATGTGTCTTTGTGAATGTTTTCTTCACCTGAGGAGCTATTATTTAAAAATTTATTTATTAACTTACTTACTCATTGGCTGCATTGGGTCTTCGTTGCTGTGTGCGGGCTTTCTCTAGTTGTGGCAAGCAGGGGCTACTCTTCGTTGCAGTGCTCGGGCTTCTCATTGTGGTGGCTTTTCTTGTTGTGGAGCACAGGCGCCAAGCACGCAGGCTTCAGTAGTTGTGGCTCATGGGCTTAGTTGCTCCAAGGCATGTGGGATCTTCCCAGACCAGGGATCAGACCCGTGTCCCCTGCATTGGCAGGCGGATTCTTAACCACTGCACCACTAGGGAAGTCCTGGAGAACTTTTAAAATGTCAGATGCTCAGGCCGTAACTCATACCACTTCAGTCAGCGTCTCTGAAGGTAGGATCTGGACATCAGTATTTTTTAAAGTGATTCTAATTTGTAGCCAAGGCTGCGAACCACTGGCCTAAGTCAATACACTAATAATGACCTTTAAATATAGTTACAATAATACTTACTATTATTGCAGCTAAATTTTATTAAGCACTTTTCGTGTCCTAACACTCTTCCAAATGTATTACAAGTATTAATTCATTATGGACATTAGCTACTTTGACTTACTATCTGTATTGCCTTGGCCTCTGTGAGTTTTGTTTTCCTAATCTGTAAGACTAAGATAATTATAGGAACTAACCCCTCATAGGATAATTATATTAAACAAGGTAATGCATATAAATGCCTACCACATATTAAACACTCAAAAGTGTCAACTATTAATATTATTATATTATTAGTTCTGCTCTCTGGTGTGGCATGCTAGGTCAGCTTCCTCTTCCATGCGACAGATCACAAAGCAGTTAAGGACAGCAGTCATGTTTCCACGCCCTTTCTTCTCTAGGCAAAATAAGTCTAGTTCCTTCAACAGCTTTACCCTCCTTGGTCATGTTCCAGTTTCTCCTGACATTCTTTAACTGATTCCTAAGCCTAAAACTGTGCTTTTAACGTAGTCAGACCAGGACAGAGGAGTGCAGTCTTTTGTTGCATTGAGTTGAGAGGCTGGTAGTCATGTCACTCTTTTGGCCCATACAGAGTTTGTTGTAAACTAAAACCCTTACTTCTTGCCCTCTGAACTGCCAAGCCAGCTCTCCTTCAGCCTTTTAATTTAGCAGTTGATATTTTTGTCCTTAATGTTTAGACTTATTAAATTTCATCTTCTTGGTTCTGTGTCAGTGCTGCATCCTGTGGCAATCTCTTTGCATCCTGATTGGGTAGTGAAATGTGTCAGCCATCCCTCCAAATTCTTCGTCAGCAGTCAATTAGATAAAGGTGTTGGACAGAACGTGGCCAAAACAAAGGCTCTGGCGTATCACAAACCTTTCACCAAGCAGTTATTTACCCATTAAGTAACATTCTCTTGGTATAGTTGTTCAGGTAACTATGACTTTACCTAACAGTATTTCTCACCTGACCCACTTACCTCCTTCTTGGTACTAAGAATTTTAACATACTTTTCTTTAAAAAGTGACAATACTAAGAAAATGAAAACCAAAATTGAGTCTTGTAGTACAGAATGAACATATTTGTATCCAAGATTTTAAAGGAAATATTATCAGTTGCCTTCCTGAAATTCACTTATTTCAACTATAGCATCCCAATAATAACATTTGGGGAAGTTGAGTAAAGGATGTACATAGGAACTCTTTTTACTTTTTTCCAATGTTTTTGTGTGTCTAAACTTATTTCAAAATTGAAAATTAAGAAAACAAGATAGTAAGTTTAGCTTGAGATGACTAATTCTTAGTAATGCTGTCTTCTAGGAATCATTCTTCTTTGCTAAAGATTTAAAAAATGATGTACTTAAAAATAAATTCTAGAATTTTGACTGTTTTACAAGATTCACTGTATCCATCATATGTCCCTTAGTAGTGAAGACAAAAAACAAATAATAGTTTTGTAAAAGTTATGTGTTTTTAAAAAAAAGGTTGCTACTCTTCATTAGCATACTCAGGTGCATAATAAGTACTTTATAACTTAGTTAAAGGAAAAGTAGGATCTGATTTACAAAAATTCATTCAGTAGAAAACTTTTAAGAACTAATAAGTTCTGTAAAGAATTCTATTTTCTTATTACATATTTTAAAATGTGTATTGGGGGAAACATAATAATTGTATAAATTTGAAGTTTCTCCTGGATATTTGCTATTAAGGGATTATTATTAATTGTTTTTAATGTATGATAATGATATAATGGTTATGTTTCCAAAAAAAAAATCCTTATTGCTTAGAGAAGCATACTAAAATATTTGCAGATAAAAATGATATGATAACTAGGATTTGCTGCAAAATAGTTTGAGGGGATGGTAAGTAGAGTACAGATGAAACATAATTGGCCATGCATTGAGGATAACTATTGAATCTGAGTAATAAGTACGTGGGGGTTCATCATGCTAGTGTCTGTAGTTTTGTGTGTATTTGAAAATTCCATAATAAAAATGATTTTTAAAAAATATATGGGAAGTTTAAGAGGATGAAGGAAGCAATACTGACGTTTTGAGACCATCTTATGGAAATGTTTCTTAAGTTATGACATGATTTAATTTATTATCTATGGAAAGATTACTATAGTTACTTACTTAAGCTTTTTAAGACTCAAAATTTGAAAAAAGGACTCAAAATAGTTTGTTTATTCTTATATGGTTTTGTTATATAATAAAGAGGTAACATTATAGGAGATAATGAAAGGAACAGGTAGTTTTAAAATTAATTTACAAACACTTATACAGAGCTTACTATATGTAGCCACCCTTTTAAGTGCTTTATAATCACTAACTCATTTAATCCTCCTAACAACCCTACAAGGGAGATAATGTTATTGTCTCCATTTTACGGATGGGGAAATGAAGGCCTATAAAAGGTAAGTAATCTGTATAAGGTCATGCAACTGGTAAACAACAAAGGTGGGATTTGAATCCAGAAAGCCTGGCTGCAGAAGCTCTCTCTGGATTAAATGATTCCCCCCAACACAGACACCATGATAAAAAGAAATACACCTTGAGGAATCAAGCCTAGAGAAATTACAGCGTGAGTGCAGAAAAGTAAATACATCAGGATGTTTATTGCAGCGTTTTTATACTTATTGAATATTGAAAACAGCCTACATGTCCCATCAATAGCAAAATAAACAGATCTGTACAGATTCACTTAATCTGTGCAGATATTTAAAAGAAGATTGACTTAGAAAAATGACAAATATTGTAAACTGGAATAGAAAGTTGCAGAACCGTAAATACATTAAGATCCCATTTAAAAACTCTATATATAGTATGAATAAACATAAAGGGAGAATTTAAAAGAAGATACATCAAACTGTTAAATGATTTCCTCTGAAAAGTGAATCAAAAAAAGGTAATAAGGGAGAGCACTTCGATTTTTATTTTATATTTCTTTTTAGTGTTTGAATTTCTTTTACAATCTTGCAATTAAAATTTTTTTTAATGTAATACATATATACAGTGGAAAAATTGGGGGAGTCCAATAGAATTAAAAGAAAAAATAATAATAATCACCTACCACCTTGAGGTTGTTGTTATTAACATTTTGATAACATTTACATGACCTTTTTTCTAAACATAAATACATACATACGCAAAATCATATACATTACAAATTGTGATCATATTAAACAATATGATGTTAATGACATTAAACAAGTCTTAAGCCCTTTTCTTGAACTTCTTACATCACCAAAGTCCAAAATTCATCTACCCAATACCATCGCAACTCATGTGTTGTTCAAGGAGTACTTTTATCCCTTTTATCAGCTAACTAAAGAAGCCTAAGGGCCAGACTTTGATTATCTGAGCCAGAGAAACTAGCTTTCTTTCAGCCTTAAGGATTAAATTTAAACTCTCAGAGATCAGTGCGTCTGCCATAGCAGAGTTAAAGAGGTGAGCAGTTATTCAAGTAAAGCTGCTTAGCGGAAAAATCCATCTAGGTTATTCAAAACCACAATTACTTCTCCCGAGGTCATTTGCCATAGTTTATCTGAATCCTTGTCTATAACACCTAGGAAGGTAAATCAGAATTTAATATATACTTGGAGCCCAGGAAATAGTGTTAGATTTACTACATAAATGCCAATGGCTTGATAATACCTGCAGATTGTATATATGTATTATTAATGGAGAATGTGGATTTCCTGAGGTATTCTAGAGATTGAGGCAGGGAGCTTCTTGACCAAGGAAAGCAATCACCAAGCTTTCAAGGAGATGTTATCTATACTAGTTTCCATTGAAAATCATCATTATGTGATTTCAAGATTTTTTAATTTTTCACTTTCTTTAGGTTTATATTCAATTTTCTAATTGTGCATCATATATACATATATGTGTATGTTTAAATATATAAAGTTTATATATGTGTGTTTACATTATATATGTATATATACTTTTAATAATAGCTATTGAAATATTCATATACAATTAATCCTTTTAAAGTATACAGTTCAGTGGTTTTTATAACAATCCAGAGGCCTTTTATTTTTTAATTTAATTTTCATACCATGAATTCACAGGGAATGGGTTTCAGCAGTTCAAGCTCCTAACCGTTGGTCTTTACAAAGTGTGCTTCTCTGGGTGAAGCAGGCCGGCATTTTAGTTGAATCCAAATACCTTTCTCTTTGGCTTCCTTCTTTTTCTGATCATTTTCCTTCACATGTTTCAGGAAGCTGTCTTGGCTCTTAAGAGTGTTTAATACATTCAGTATGTACAGTAATTCTCTTGGCAAGAATCTTGCCCTTAACTCATTTGTTTACAACGATGCCAACAGCATGCTGGGTAATATTGTAGAGTCTTCCAGTTTTGCCTTGGTAACATTTATGAGGCATGCCCATTCCCTTGAGGTTTACAGTATCACCTTCTTTGTAGATTTGCACGTGGCCAAATGAACAACATGTTTTCTAAAAGGCCTAGAGAAAATATAGCAGGTGCTTCTTCTCTTTCCCTTTCTGTTCGTCATTTTGGTGAATTACTGGAAGATGGCAGTTCCAGCCAAAAGTGTCTTTTTAAATAGCCATCCTCATTGTGTATTATAACAGTATCTCATTGTGATTTTGATTTGCATTTTCCTAATGACTAATGATGCTATACCTTCTTTGGAAAAAAAAAAAATCTATTCAAATCATTTGTGCATTTTAAGATTGGGTTATTTGCCTTTTCACTGTTGAGTTGTAAGAGTTTTTTTTATTTATTTATTTTTTTTATTTTTTATTTATTTTTTTAAGAGCTCTTTTTAAAAATTTTTATTTTATTTATTTATTTATGGCTGCATCTGGTCTTAGTTGTGGCACACAGGATCTTCGTTGCTGCATGTGAGATCTTTCCTTGTGGTGTGTGGGCTTCTCTCTAGTTGTGCCGTGCAGGTTTTCTCTCTCTAGTTGTGGCCCGCAGGCTCCAGAGCATATCGGCTCTGTATTTGTGGTGTGCGGGCCCCAGAGTGCATGGGCTCAGTAATTGTGGCTGGTGGGCTTCGTTGCTTCGTGGCATGTGGGATCTTAGTTCCCTGATCAGGGATCGAACCTGAGTCCCCTGCATTGGAAGGCAGATTTTTTTTTATCACTGGACCACCAGGAAAGTCCGAAGAGTTCTTTGCATATTCTGGATATAAGTCCCTTGTCAGAGAGATAATTTGCGAATATATTCTCCCATCCTGTGTATTGCCTTTTCAGTTTCTTGATGGTGTTTTTTGAAACACAAAAGTTTAAAAAAAATTTTTTTAAATCTTTTTTTACTTATTTTTGGCTGCATTGGGTCTTCATTGCTATGCATGGGCTTTCTCTAGTTGCGGCAAGCAGGGCCTACTCTGCTGCAGTGCGCAGGCTTCTCATTGCGGTGGCTTCTTTTGTTGTGGAGCACAGGCTCTAGGGGCGTGGGCTTCAGTAGTTGCAGTACGTGGGCTCAGTAGTTGTGGCACGAGGGCTCTAGAGCGCAGGCTCAGTAGTTATGGCCCATGGGCTTAGTTGCAGCATGTGGGGATCTCACCGGACCAGGGATCAAACCCATGTCGCCTACATTGGCAGGCAGATTCTTAACCACTGAGCCACCAGGGAAGTCCCTAAAATTTTTATGAAGTCCAGTTTATCTATTTTTTCTTTTTTGCACATGTGCTGTCAGAATCTAAGAAACCATTGCTTAATTCAAGAATTGTGGATATTTACATTTATGTTTTCTTCGAAGAGTTTTATAGTTTAAGCTCTTACATTTAGGTTTATGATCTATTTAAAATTAATTTTTTGTGTATGTTGTGAGGTAGAAGTCTAACTTTATTCTTATTTGCACATGAATATCCAGCTGTCTCAGCACTATTTGTTGAAAAGACTATTATTTCCCCATGACTTGCCTTGGCACCTTTGTTGAAAATTGACTGACCATAAGTGTAAAGGTTTATGTGGACTCTCAGTTTTGTTTAAGTGATCTGAATTTCTGTCCTTATTCCAGCACCACTCTGAGTTGATTACTATAGCTTTGTAGTATGTTTTGAAATCTTGAAATGTGGACTCTCCAACTTTGTTCTTCTTTTTCAAGATCATTTTGACTATTCTGTGTTGGTTGCATTTCCATATGAATTTTAAGATCAGCTTGTCGATTGCAAAAAAAAAAAAAAAAAAAGAAAACAAAAAACAAAACCAAAAAACAAGACCTGAATTTTTTTTTGGGGATTGGTGTCTGACTTTTTTTTTTTTTTAATTTTTATTGGAGTATATTTGATTTACAGTGTTGTGTGGTTTCTGCTGTACAGCAAAGTAAATCAGTTATACATAGACATATATTCACTCTTTTTTAGATTATTTCCCATATGGGTCATTACAGAGTATTGAGTAGAGTTCCCTGTGCTATACAATAGATCCCTATTAGTTATCTATTTTATATATAGTAGTGTGTATGTGTCAATCCCAATCTCCCAATTTATCCGTTCCCCCCCCCTTCTCACCTGGTAGCCATAAGTTTGTCTTCTACATCTGTGACTCTGTTTCTGTTTTATGAATAAATTCATTTGTATCATTTTTTTAGATTCCACATATAAGCAATATCATATATTTGTCTTTGTCTGACTTACTTCGCTTAGTATTATAATCTCTAGGTCCATCCATGTTGCTACAAATGGCATTATTTCATTCTTTTTTTCTGTCTGAGTAATATTCCATTGTATGTATATACCACATCTTCTTTATGCGTTCATCTGTTGATGGACATTTAGGTTTCTTCCATGTCTAATCAAGCTCTGATGGGAATTCCCTGGTTATCCAGTGGTTAGTACTCCGAGCTTCCATTGCAGGGAGCCCAGGTTTGATCCCTGGTCAGGGAACTAAGACCCCACAAGCCATGTGGTATGCCCCCCAAAATAAAAAATTTAAAAAATAAACAAGTTTTGATTTTGATAGAGATTGCATTGAGTATGTACATCAGTTTGGGAAGTACTGCCATTTTAATAATGTTTCTCAATTTATAAACATGAAATATCTTTCCATTTGTTTAGTTCATCATTAATCTTTCAGTAATATTTTATAGTTTTCAGTGTGTATGTTTTGCACTTTGTTAAGTCATGGAGATATTTCCATGTATACTTGAGAAGAATGTGCATTCTGTTTTAGTTGGGTGTATGTCCCTTAGGTCTAGTTGGTTTATAGTATTGTTTAGGTCTTCTATTTCCTTATTGATCCTCTGTTTGGTTGTTCTAGTCATCATTGATCTGTTTGGTTGTTCTAGTCATTGTTGAAAGTGAAGTAATGAAGTCTGCAATTATTATTGTTGAATTGTCTATGTCTCCCTTCAGTTTTATTAGTTTTTACTTCATGTATTTTGAGGTTCTGTTGTTAGGTGCATATGTATTTATAGTTGTGTCTTCCTGACTGACTGACCCTTTTATCATTATAATAGATCCTTCTTTGCCTCTAGTAACAATTTTTGTCTTAAAATCTATTTTTTATTTGGCCACGTGGCCTGTGGGATCTTAGTTCCCTGACCAGGGATCAAACCCGGGACCTTGGCAGTGAAAGCATGGTGTCCTAACCACTGGAATTCCAGGGAATTCCCTTAAAATCTGTTTTGTCTGATATTAGTATAGTCACTCCAGCTCTCTTTTCAATACTGTTTGTATGGTATATGTATTTTTCCATTCTTTTCATTTCAACTTATTTGTTTTTGAATCCAGTTTGTCTTTTGTAGACAACATATAGTTGAATCATTTTTTTAATCCATTCTACAAATTTATGCCTTTTGATTGGAGTGTTTAGTCTATTTACAATTAAGGTAATTATTGATAACAGTTTTTACATCTGCCATTTTGTTATCTGTTTTCTGTGTCTTTTTTATTCCTCTATTTCTCCATTACTGCTTTCTTTTTTGTTAAATACTTATTTTCTGGTATATCATTTCAGTTCCTTTGTTGTTTATTTTACTATATGTTTTTGAGTTCTTTTCTTAGTGGTTATGCTAGGGATTAGAGTTAACATCTTAATTTAAAAATAATCAAGTTTGGATTAATACCAACTGAATTTCAATAGTATACAAAAATTTTATTCCATATAACTCTATTTCCTCCCTTCTCCAAGTGCTATTATTGACATACATGTGACATCTTTATATATCATATACCCATCAACTTGTTGCTTTATGCAGTTGTCTCTTAAATCAGAAGCAAGAACAAAAGAGTTACAAACAAAAATACATTTATGCTATCTTTTATATTTACCTATGTATTTACCTTTACCAGTGCTCTGTACATCATATATTGGCTTATTTTAGGCTCTTATTAAAATTTTTCAAAATATTCAGTTTACATCTGCTGTTTCCCTCAGATATTTCCCCCTTTCTATATTTTTTTACACTGTAATCATCTAAAGTAATGTGGTTTAGTTCAAAGACTGAGTTTTGAGTCAAGAGTCTTAGCATCTACTAATGGCTTTCAGTCCATTGATTGATTTTGTAATCTGGAGTAAGCCATTTGGTCACTATCCGGGCTTTGATTGCTCTAAGTCAAAAGTGGAGAGAATAGCATTTGGCTGTATTTGACTGCTGACTTTAAATGTACCACTCTCCCAACTGATGGGAGAAGTTCTCTTGTAATTCTAGTCTAGCAGCTAATGTACAGAAAGGTCAAAACCTTTATAACATTATAGGCTAGTATTCTAACAAAAGATAGAAAATGACTGAGAATATGTAAAAAATTAAGAAAATTGCTTCAGGTGATCTGTTGCTGTTTGCAGTATGCCTTGTAAAAGAAAAAAAAAATCCTTCAACTTGCAAATTGCTTCCTAGATATATTTCTATGAAGAAAGTATAAATAAAATAATGATCTTATGAATACTCCCCAGTATTGCAAATACCTATTCTTCAGCTAAATTCATTTTAAATATCCAGTCATAGCCCAGCATAGGGATCAGCAATAGCTGAGTCAGTCAGCTATTTGAACTGAGTTTAGGGGGGGAAAAAAAGTATATCTGAGTCTTCAGAGTAGATTTAGTATGTTCTCTTAGTCTCCTGTTTCCTGAGGTCTACTCTTCCTATCAGTTTTTTGTTCTGTTTTGTTTTTAAGGAAGAAAATAATCACATTCACCTTGGAAGTGACAAGCCAGGGCTAGAATCACCATCATTTAGAGTATAACCCATAAAATCTATTCCAGCCATTTTCTTTGCCCCCACTAAAAAAATAATAATAACTGTGGTTAAACGAGGTTGAAAATAGTTCCTGTATAATTAGGGGCCGAAGGTGAAATTCTTCGTCATAGATATTTAATGTGAAGATTGAATTTTAGCAAGGATACCAGTTACACCTAGAACAATAAGGTAGTTGTTGGGGTTTCATCAAGCAGAAGGTGAGTTTTGGCCTTTTGCTCCTGTTGGAAACAAGTCCAAATTGGAAGCACCTTCCAGACTCAAATTTTGTTGGTTAATGAGGTTCTGACCATGGTAATTTCTAAATATTAATGAGAAAGCAAGTCAAAGTAGATGATCTGGTTAGTGTGTCCTAGTATGATTCAGACCTATTATACAAAGATACTTATTCTAAGGAACTTCCTTTGTCCTTCTCAGTCTTGAGGAAATGTGGCTAGATTGACTGGAGTGTAATCTTGCTAACCACTGTGTAACTTTCCAAATGATTCTGCCTTATCAAAGGGAAGCTAGCCTTTGCCTTACTCTCTTACACTATTTAAAAGCACACTCTTTGTAACCAAATAAAAAAGAAATATATTTTGCTATTCTTTCACACTCAAAAGATGCCATAGGTGGATATCCTTGTTTTCTTTAGCTAAAGAACCCCATGTCCTTTTAGTGGTCTGGAATCTTGTTAGCAAACATAATTTGCACATGGCTTTTATATTGGCATTACTGTCACACTGTGTACATAGGGGAGATAGAAGACTCCAAAAATAACCAACCTAGCTTCAGTAAATGGACTGAACTGTATGTGCTGCATATTCCCACAGACTTAACTGTCTGGGTAAGATAATATTTATTCTCAGAATAAATCACAATTGAAACCCTTATTCTCCTCATTTGGGTGCTTTTTTTTTTTCCTTACCTCTCTTTCCCCCTAACCTGAGAATGGCTGCAGGGTTTTTTTATGAGGCAGCTTGCAGTCTCAAGAAGCAAAGCACAGAACCTTCTTTTCATAGTGGTTTCTTCAGTCAAACACAGTATATATTGTAACATTGATAAAATTATGACAGAATTTTAAATAATATGACAATTGCTGTTCCCCATTTGACTATTTGAGTCACTGAAAAAATGTTCCTGCTTCAGAGAGATATTTACTTCTTTTCAATGGATTAATAGAAACAAGAGTGTTGATTCATTTACCTGTTCAAGTTCTTAAATTCTGTCTTAAAAATAAGTTTATTTGTAGCTACAACTCATAAATGTCCAGCTTTTCATTTCTTTCAGAAATAAGGCAGAAAGTGATTAATACCCTTATCTGCTTCTGATTCTTCCTTATAGTTCTCCCCTACTCCCCTCTCCCATGTTACACAGCATTAGGGAGCCTGGAACATAATGTCAGCGTCTTTCTAAAGGCAGTGGGTGATATTTACGCACTTCAGCTGCTGGCACTGACAAGGTGACTGGAGTCAAATGTAAACCATGGCATTTATCATTCCCAGTCAAATATGTTGTGCAATGAGTAGCAATGGGCACTGTGCGAAAGGTTGCCTAATAAGCTGCCCCAGCCTTAGGATTTAGTCAGCTTCTTGCTGTGAGGTGTGTGTGACCAAGATACTGGAGGTCGCTGGTGATGGAAAGACAGGCTGGCCAGTGATTGGAACCAAAAGGAGGGGAAACTCAGCTCTTGGCAAACAATTGAATCTTAGCACAAGGCATTTGTTTTCTGAGGTGCAGAGACTGAAAGGCTTCTGAGAAACATCTGAGGGAAAGATGTTTTCTGACTGTTTATTGTTTTTCATGAAAACATTCCTGTGTATAAGATCTTAGAAGTCAGTGTAATTTCTGATCATGTTAATTTATAGTGGAACCAAAAAATGCTTTTGGGGGAAATCTTTTTTTTTTTTTTTTGGTAATAGAAAGTTTAATTGTTAAAAACAACATAATCACACTAAAGATAATTAGAAAAAGTAAGGGGGAAAACACTCATAATCCCTTTGGCTAAAAATAATCACAATATCATAGCATACATTCTTATTCTTTAAACTGTTTTACATGATTGTAATAATCCAGTTAAAAGATTTTGTCACATAATTTTAGGTAACTTATCATAAGCTTTTTTTCCCATAGTGCTACATAACCATATTTAAAATAACTGAATAATATTGCATTCAGCATATGGCTGAACCAATGTTCACTTTAACCATTCCAACAAATAGGCTGCTTCCATTTTATGCTGTTTTTATTATAAATAACACTGAAATGACTATAATTTAAAATACAGCTTGTTTTAGTATAACTTTTTAAATTTAAGGTGGTTTATATCAAATACAAAATTTATATAAAGCATATATGAACAGGTAAAGTTTAATAATAAAATGAACAGTTGAGTATCTATATCGAGCTAAAGAAGTAGAACATTGCCTGTAACTTAGAAGCCTGCCTATATGCTTCTCTTTGGTTGCATCATGTTCTCTTTATTCCCTACAGAAATAACCACTAGCCCAAATGTTTTGTTTATGATATATGTATATTTTAGATTTTAGATTTTTCCTTAGGATAGATTCTTTCTAGGATAATTTAATAATTAATGTAAATGGGGTTACATGTTTATCAGGGCTAGTTTCTGATGTTGGTGGAGCATTGGCTTACATTTCTCCTTCAGAAATTATCAGGCTTGACACACCCCAGTAGTCAGGGCAGGCCCGCAGACCAAAGAAAAATTTGCTTCCTAAGGAGGTGCACTCTGTGACAGCTCTTTGCAGTATGAGGCTATTACGGATTAGAATTGAGAACCTTTATCATAGAGAGAGATGATTCTGGTTTACCTACATAAAGTTACTCTCCCTCCTCCCAGTCCTTTCTCCATTCCCAGTTATTTTGTTTTTAATATATTATTTGTATGTTATTTTAATCATTTAATCATTTAAAACAGGCACTTCTTTTTGTTCAACATATTGTTGTCTGTCTTCTGGAATAAATGCCAACATAATTATGTTCAGCTTCACCTAACCCCAAGGAATCAGATTGATCACATTCATCTTCTCTGTTTTGAAAATGAAGAAACTAAAATATTTGAAAATAATAGGCCAATAATAGAACCGATGAGGATGTTTAGCTTTCAAGTCAATAGTAAAAATCCCAGACTAGTGTGTCTGATCACCTGCATCAGAATCAGTTAAGATATTTAGTAAATTCATAGATTTCCTGGATTCCACTTGAGACCTACCAAATCATAATCTGTAGATTTGGAGTCCAGGAATCTATAGTTTATTAAGCACCCAAGATGACTTTTCATTACCCTAAAATTGAGAAGTACTACCCTAGATCAGGGGCAGCAACCAAAGAAAAGTGATTTAGTAAATATTCCCATATTCTCTAGTATGTTTGTATTTGTTTAGCACTGAGATGTGGGGTTGGGTGGCCACATAGCAGCCCTTTCTATGGGAACCCATTGTGATGTGTTTTGCTGGATGAGAGTGGAAAAACCCAGTTCTTTACTCCACTATTTTGAAATTTTAATATGAGAGAAAGAAGTCTAGGAATCACCTTAATTATTTATATCAAATTAGCAGTAGATTTTCATTGACCATGGCCAAGAGCAAGATTGAGATATAGGATGGAAGCAAGTGAAAGCATTTTGCTTGAAGCAAAGACCAGGGTTCAGTTACAGTTTATGCAAAGCACACTTCATTTTTTTCTCAGTATTTAGTAGTGTTCCTGTCTGTGACCTTGATACTCAAAACTGTTTTGCATGTAACTATTGTCCTGCACAGGACTGGTTCTACAAAAATCTTTGAAGCAGAGATCTTTCTGGTTTCACCAAGTCTGGAGGCACTTATAAAGAAGAGAAGTGGGGGAAAATTAGTTGTTGAAAAGAAAAACTAAAAGACAAGAGTAGGAGAAATGATATACAGGTAGACATAGAAAGTTAAGTGGATTCAGGAAAGAAGCATCAGAAGGAATGTGGTAGACACTGCCAGTCTTCAAATTCACCCTCAATTAATGTAGTTTGAGAGATTGCTAAGCAAAATCTTTCTAAGAATTGAACTTGCTGTCTGGAATAGTGAAGGAACTCCCTTAGCTGAAAATCAATTGCTCTGTGAAAACGATTATTACTAGAATGGTTACTGCTGGAACTACATGATATTTGACAGAGCTTCTCTGCCTTCTTTCATCTCATTTTTCTATCTGTGCTGTCAGAAATTTGCCATATTTAAGAACCCAGCAGACTTCGCTGGTGACGCAATGGTTAAGAATCCGTCTGCCAGTGCAGGGGACACGGGTTCGATCCCTGGTCTGGGAGATCCCACGTGCTTCGGAGCAACTAAGCCCGTGCGCCACAGCTACTAAGCCTGTGCACCACAGTTACTGAAGCCTGTGCGCTTGGAGCCTGTCCTCCACACCAAGAGAAGCCACTGCAATAAGTCCGAGCACCACAATGAAGAGTAGCCCCCGCTCGCCACAACTAGAGAAAGCCTGTGTGCAGCAGCAAAGACCCAACGTAGCCAAAAATAAAAATTAAAAAGTATTAAAAAAAAAAGAACCCAGCAGTGATAATTAGGAATATTACACATTTCAATATTTAATATATTTAGACTCTTAAAATTTGAACATAATATTTAACCCAGAGAAAATGAAGTCAAAATAAGCTAATTGATGCAATGTCAGATATGTTGCAAAAATACTAAGAATGTTTAATTTTAGTAATAAGAATAATAGTAACAACATGAATAAGGGGGAAGAACCAAATAATAAATTATATGCATATCTTGCATTTTACAGGGGCTATTAAAATAACACCTTAAGTCAGAATATCATATTCAAGATATCTTTTTAATGTTTATTTGGGTGCTTGATGATCTGCACTTTGGTTTAAGTTCTGTCTCTAGAATACAGAAATATAACAGATTGATCTCAGTAATATTTATGGAGAGTAACTATGAAGACATGATAAGATAATGATAAGCAATAACTTAGGAGTTAAGCAATTTCAGCCCAATCTACCAAAACATCATCTGTGAAACACGAGTTAAAGTTGGAATAAAGCTGAATTTCCCACTTTATTTAACTTTGTAATGGAAAGTCTAGATATGGTTCAAAAACAGAAATCATATGTATAGTTAGAAGAAATTATAGATGAATATGAATCTGATGCCAGGTTGGAGTTTTACTAAACAAACCAAATAAATAAAAACCTGACAGAACAATAATGGCAAATGAATGAAAATAATAGCTTTGACTACATAAAAATGTAAAACTTCACATAAAAACATAAGCAAAATATTGAAGAATAACAAAATAAGAAATCAAAGTAACCTACAAATGTGAAAAAAATGTTTAAATCCACTAGTAATGAAAGAAATTCAAATAAAAACAAAGAAATATTGTTATTCTACCATCAAATTGCTCGAGATTTAGAAGGATGAAAATACTCAGCACTGGGTAAATGCAATGAAATGTGAACTTTTTTTTTCCTCTCTCTCTGTTTTTTTTTTTGTTCTTTTTGGCCACGCCACCTGTAATGGAAGCATAGTCTTAACCACTGGATGACCAGGAAAGTCTCAAAATGCAAACTTTTGATCATTATTTGTGGGAATGCCCTCTTTGATGAGCAATTTGTTTCAACACCCTTACAAATATACATACTAATCATACAAATCAATCAATCACTGAATGATTGATTCAGTCATTCTTCCACTGGCATTTATTCTAAGGGAAAAAAAATAGGGGCATCAATAAAGATGAACAGGTATGTTCAGAGCAGCTTTTTATGCAATATTGAAAAACTGAAATGACTAAAATCAAGAAAATGATTAAGTATGCTATAGTTAATTCATAGGATACAGTAATACTAAATGACCATCAAAAATCATGTTCTGCACACAAATGATATAAGTGAAAAGAGCACTAAAAATAATAGATAAAGTCTGATCCCAGTTTTGAAAAGTATATACATATTTGTAGAGAAAAAATGGAAGAATATATACTTAAATATTCATGGTTGTTTTCTTCATATATTGAGATTCTGTTATTTTTACTTTATTTTATGCTTTTCTAAATTTCCTACAATAAACACATATAATTTTAAAAGCAAAAAACTTTGTTAAAGAACAATAAAGATTAACCCTATTCATGAAGGGAATGACATTCAAATCATTTCCTAAATCTTTTGCCTCTGACTCACAAGGAAATCTTGCATCTAAGCAGATCCTGATCTATAGTAAAAGAGGAACTGTTTTAGATATTTAAAGTTTCCTGAGAGAAGCAGAAGATAATACAATGAGTAGCTTTTTCACCTGAAAAATGTTTTATTACATGCTAGACTACACACACAAAGATACACACACATGCATACATTCCTATGCCTAGATCATTTTGACCTCCAATTAGCATTTGAACCAGAGAGAATGGTAGAGGTGATGGAATACACAAACTATCGTCTTCCTTAAGGACCTTCCTAATACTAATTCTTTTTATTTATCTATCTATCTATCTATCTATCTATTTATTTATTTATTTATTTATTTATTTAATTGGCTGTGTTGGGTCTTCGTTGCTGCACATGGGCTTTCTCTAGTTGCAGCTAGCGGGGGCTGCTCTTCCTTGTGGTACGTGGACTGCTCATTGTGGTGGCCTCTCTTGTTGCAGAGCACAGGCTCTAGGCGCGTGGGCTTCAGTAGTTGTGGCACATGGGCTCAATAGTTGTGGCTCACGGGCTCTAGAGCACAGGCTCAATAGTTGTGGTGCATGGGCTTAGCTGCTCCGCGGCATGTGGTATCTTCCTAGGGCAGGGATCGAACCCGTGTCCCCTGCATTGACAGGCGGATTCTTACCCACTGTGCCACCTAGGAAGTCCCCATAATACTAACTCTAATTCTGAAAGCTGGCACCTCTCCTGAACATTTGAATTTTGGTGAAATGCTTTGAACAAAGCAGACTTCTGTTTGTTAATGATAAACTCATGGAATTATTGTTTCATTTTTTAGTGAAATATGACATACAGTATTAGTTTCAGATGTACAAACATAGCGGTTTGACGTTTATATACATTACAAAATGATCTCCACAGTAACTTGTAGTGGAGCAAAATTTGCCACCCCAAATTGTGTTTCTTTGGCATGAGGATTCATTTAGGCTGATTATCTTTAAGGCCCAAAAGACTCAAAAAGAACCTTTGATCTTCCCCCTAACTGCCTAAAAGAATGTGGAGAGAGGGAGGACCTGTTCCAAGAAGGGAGCTATTACCCAAGACAACTACAGTATGAACTAGGTGTGTGGACAGGTAGAAACCTAGCAAAGTCTGTTTGTTAAAACTCCTCTCTGTGTCTCGTCTCAGCATGGCCTAGCAAACATTTGTTTTGGAAACACTTCATTTTCCATTTCCATATCAGTAGCCTTCCTCCCCTCTGAGGTCCCAAATCACTGCCCCCAGCATCCTCTTTTATCTTTAGCTGAAGATGATATTTAAGGTGAGGGGTTTGTCACCCTATAAAGTTATGGAATTATTATCAGAGATCTATCCAGGATGTATTAGACTCTTAATGGTAAACATATAGGAGGTGTAGAGGAGGAAAAACTTTTCCTTGACCCTCATATGGTCCCTGGCTGGGCCTGAATATTAAACTGACAAAGACAGATTAACAGGAGAAAAGCATACACATTTATTTCATGTGTTTTTCATCACATGGGAGCCTTCATGAGGAAATGAATACCTGAAGAAGCAGTTAAGCCTGAGAGTTTTTATACTAGGTTTAATAAAGCGAGCAAAGTCATGGAAAACTATGATAGGTCAAAGGATATGAGCTCAAGGTAGTGAACTGGGGGAAGCCTAGCAAGGCCTATTCATTTGGATTCTTCTTGGTGTCCCTCCATCTTCAGAGATGAGGATGCTTCATTGCTCTGAGTATAGGGAGGGCATCTTTCACATGAGGGTCTTATGACCTGCTTCAGAGGTAAGAGGGGAGGTCAGATAGTCCTTCCTGCACCTGCCATATCTAAAATTTCTTCTTAAAATATTCAATATGCCAAAGAACTGTAATTTGGGGTAGTGTGTTCTGAACCCTGTGAGAAGGATATAGGAAGGCCTCTGGTGTCTTGATTTTCACCTGTGCCAGTACACATCCAAGTTTTCTCTGGTCTCTAGTGAGAATATGTGAGTAAGATTCACAACTCTCATTTTTGAGGGGAAATCTCTTCTGAGATTATATCCAACCTACTTCTTTTTAGTTTTTTTTTTTTTTTTAATATTTATTTGTTTGGTTGTGCCGGGTCTTAATTGCAGCAGGCAGGCTCCTTAGTTGCAGCTCACCAACTCCTTAGTTGCAGATCAGGGGCTGCTTAGTTTCAGCTCACCTGCCCCTTAGTTGTGACGTGTGGGCTTTTTAGTTGTGGCAGGCAGCCTCCTTAGTTGTGGCACACATGCATGTGGGATCTAACCCAGGCCCCCTGCATTGGGAGCACGGAGTCTTAACCACTGTGCCAGCAGGGAAGTTTTTTTAGTTTTATCACATCTCTTTTTTTAATGCAAGTACGGTGATATAGTTAGGGATATGTTGGTTTTTTTGTTTTGTTTTGGCTGCACTGGGTCTTCGTTGCAGCATGCTGGGTCTTTATTGTGGTGCCTGGTGTCTTTGTTGCAGCACGTGGGCTTCTCTAATTGTGGTGTGTGGGCTCCAGAGCGTTCAGGCTCAGTAGTTGTGGTATGCAGGCTCTCTAGTTGTGGTGCACAGGCTTATTAGCCCCATGACATGTGGGATCTTAGTTCCCTAACAAGGGCTTGAACCCATGTCCCCTGCATAAGGATACTTAACCACTAGACCACCAGGGAAGTCCCTGTTGGGTTTTTTTTAAAGCTCTTATTTGTCAAAATAAAAACTTGGCAACCTTGTGCCTGTTTTCTCCTACCACTTCCAATTTTTCTTTCGAAATCTGAAGCCAAATTCAGTAAGTTCCTTATAAGCCTCTTTGGGTCAGCGTCTGCTTTTCAACTTATAAGAAAACAGCAGGTGGGCTTTTCAGCCTTAATCAGTCATGAAGTCCACCACTATAATAAAAGAGAATACCAGAAATCACTATCACTTCTGGATGTCTTGTTAAAGGAAACCAGAGCTAGACAGTGGTTCAATCATTATAAACAGATTTTATTCAAGGACTATTGCAAGAGGGGAAGAGGGACTTCAGTATAGAACTGGGCTCAGTTACAAATACAGTGTAATCAAGTGAGGATTTATAGCCAAGGGAGAGGGTGAGAGTCAGTGGATGGCAAATTACTAAGAGGAAACATCAGGGGCAAGGAGGGATTCTGACTAAACTGATTTAATAGAATTCTTGTTGAAGATATCAAGGTGTGGGATACTCCCTAAACTGACTTAACAGGATTCTTGCTAAAACTGGGTGATGCAAAGACAGACATAGAAGCCCAAAGGTCTAGGCCTAGTTGAGAAGAGGATTCAGAGGAGCCTGACTAAAGTTTGGTCAAGGAGAAAGTATTTGTCAGTCTCTCGTTAAGAAGAACGAAAATACTACAGGGAGATGAAGGCCTGGTAATAAGCAGTTACTTCAGAAGAATATCTGTCCACCTTTCCACTGGCACCCCTTC
Organism: Hippopotamus amphibius kiboko; assembly: GCF_030028045.1. NCBI lineage: Eukaryota > Metazoa > Chordata > Mammalia > Artiodactyla > Hippopotamidae > Hippopotamus > Hippopotamus amphibius. The sequence goes on along the minus strand of NC_080187.1, from coordinate 165,253,682 downwards.
ATACAAAAGTAAATTAACTTCAAAATATACTCAAAACAAACATGGAAATGCCTCCAGATTAGCATAAAATAGCTAACCTCTTTTAAACAGTTCTTATGTGTATATATATCATTATTTCTCATTTGTCTATATGCATCTCTAGCCTTGGCTTCAAGTCCTCATTCTGCCACTTAAAAGCTGCGTGGTCAATCTGTCTGAGCCTATTTCCTCATATATAAAATGGTAATAATTGGTTTGGTGTTGTTTATCTCACACCATACTTGTGAATGAATATAAGACAAGAGAGTAGATTGAAACTCTTTGTAAATTGTAAAATGCATTGTGAATGTGCTATAATTTTTAAAAGTAGACAAAATACATTCTTTTTCTCACAGCAAACCACATTTTACAATTAGAATACTTATTAAAATTCCAGTGAAATCTTAAACCATCTTTGAGCTCAGCGGTAAAATTAGGTAATAATCTTCAGGGACCAATGGCCAGTCTCCAACAGATTTGGAAATTAATGTGATCATCTTGAGCAGTATCCTCCTTTAAACAGTTCTGCATCACATGGCCTGGTTTAAGCCAACCATGGGAAATTGCCCTTTTTAGTAGGTCAAAATGGTAGAAAATCAGCAATTCCATATGAATTAACCTGTACTAATCTATCAATATATACAGGCAAAATTCAAAAAGAATCCAAGACCCACTAGAAACCTCAGGGGCTTCTCCCAAAGATCTCAAGTGTCCCTCCATGACTGCACAATGCTCAGATTTCTAGGAGCTGGATAAATGTTGCCATTTTTATCTTACAAATGGAAAAAACCGAGTTACAGATTTGTATTTCTATCACATAATCAAGTTAGCACAAGACTCATTTTGATAACTTCTGCATCCTGTTCAGGCCTTCTTGCACAGCATGGTTGGTCAGTAAGAGTTTGTTGAATACACTTAACTCTTTTTAGAGTTGCACAACTGCGTGTCCAATTGCATGCTATTGTGAAAGTTCCACTGGTTCTTTAAACTTATTATCATATGCCTAACCAATTCCTTCTCCAGTCTTTTCTCAAACCAGGCTATAAGCCTGAAATGCAGCTCTCTCTTTTTTTCTACTTTCTGCTTCAAATCATCAGTCAAATTCAATCTGTTCTACCAACTTTCCCATTCATTGGGATTCTCATTGCTTAGCTGAAGCCCTTTGCAAGTTTGCTTGAGCAATTATGGTCTTCAAACTGCTCTTCCTGTCTCCAGGATTGATTTCTAACTTTCTGCGTAAAGGATCATGCTTTGTTTGTTACTGGGTCCAAGCTTGCTCTGCTCGCCACATGACAGGCCAATAAATCGGGAGACAAGGTGTTGAGGCAAGGAATAGCAACTTTATTCAGAAAGCTGGCAAACCAGGAAGATAATGGACTTTTATCCCCAAAATACCATCTTATCAAGGTCTGGATGCCAGTTTCTTTTATAGAACAGAGAGGGGGAAGAGGTGAGGAAGTAAAAAGGCCATTAGTATTGCCTGGCTTGGCCAGCATCAGGGAGGGGATGTGTTAATTTCTTCTTTTCTGCAGGCATTCACAGATGGGCAGGGTCAGATTGTCTCCCTGTGAGGTGAACAAAGGCACTTCAGTTTAACATTCAGGCAGAGGGGCAGGGCTCCCTGAGGCAGGCCATTGTGTATGATTATAATAACAAAAGCAATGAAAGGCAAAGGTTAAAGGCAAAGAAACAGATCCAATATGGAGTCAGAGTTTGCCCTTCCCTGTTACATGTTCATCCAGAATAGGCTTTCAGTATCATCCAGAATAGGCTTTCAGTAAATGTTTGTTGAATGAATGGCTGGAATTAAGAATCAGGAAGCACAGAAAGGGTCATGTGTGGAAGTTCTTTTATATGTATGGTACTATAAGTTCATTTAATTGTTACAGCAACTCTTGGAGACTGATACAGACACAAGATTAATTTATTTTTATTTAAAAAATTTTAATTGCAGAAACATTGTTTTATAACAAGATTTATTAATCTTGTGTGTGTGTTCTTCCCTCTTTGCTCTCTAGAGAGAATTCTGTCCTTCCCACTTCAGTTTCTTCCCTCTCCTCCACTTCTAGGAAGAATTTTCTCCCTTTTACTCTGATTCTTAGGGGGTTTTTGGTTTTTGTTTGTTAAATATTTACTTATTTATCCATTTATTTGGCCGTGCTGGGTCTTAGTTGTGGCACATGGAATCTTTAGTTACAGCATGTGGGATCCTTAGTTGCAGTGTGCAAACTCTTAGTTGTAGCATGTGAGATCTAGTTCCCTGATCACAGATTGAATCTGGGCCCCCTGCATTGGGAGCACAGAGTCTCAGCCACGGGACCACCAGGGAAGTCCCTGGTTTTTGTTTTTTGGGGTTTTTTTGACAACCTAATCATTTAAAAATATATATTACTTAAAAGAGTGAAGATTGGGAATTCCCTGGCAGTCCAGTGGATTCCACGCTCTCACTGCCGAGGGCCGGGATTCAATCCCTGGCCTGGGAACCAAGATCCCACAATCTGTGTGGCACAGCCAAAAAAAAAAGAAACAGTGATGATTGAGAGGGATTCTAATTTAATCAATCCTGGAAAAAAATCTAAAGGGGAAAAATGTTAAGTTGCTGGTAATCCTCTTCTTGAGTCACTGAGCATTCAAGTTAAACTGACATGACTTTGGCTCCAGATCTGTGGGGGTTGAGGCATTTTTAAGATCCATCTTTGGAGAAAAATTAACTTTACAAAGGTTTTGTCGAATTTCAGATGATGTTATGGTTCTTAGGTTTTTGTGGTTCAGGTTTAAAAAAATGGAGAGGGAGAGTGCATTAGTGCAGGCTGGAGGAGAGCAGGGTAGGATGTTGGCTTACAGGAGAGGGGTGGTGGTCTCCTTTGTTATGGAGAATTCAGTCTGAGGGCAAATTGGAGAGGATTTAAAATCAAAAATAATATTCATAATGAAGTACTAAAAGGGGCTGGGGAGGGAAATAGAAAGTAGAAATAAAACAATAGGCAAGCTGACTAGGGATGAAGAGGGATTTGCGGAGATTTGGAGAATGGGCTTTGAGCAGCTTTGGGAGAATGAGAAAGAAGAAAAGGGAGGGTTTTAAGTATTGCTGTGGGTGACAAATTAGATTTTTCAAAAAAGGTGTTCCTTGAGAAAAGCAAGTAAAAAGATGGGAATTCCTCTTGAAAGAGTTTTGGCTACTGGGCCTTGTTTCTTTCAGCCACGGCGAATCCACATTGAACAGAAAACTAGGGCTTGGAGAGCCAACCTTTTACTACCATCGCACAAACAGTAAAGGGCCACGTCAGAATTTGAACCCAGGCCTCTCCAGTATCAAGGTCTGTCTGTTTTTCGTGCCCACATGCTACCTGTGGTTCAGAAATCTGTTGAATCACTTCTACAAATTCCATTGCAATTGTGATAGTAGCCATGTTCCTAGTAGTTGTTTCTCAGTCATGAGCTTTCTACCTGAGAGTCTTTCTGTTTCAGGGATGGTGGGAAACTTGGGATGTCAGTTAGTGAATTCTTTCCTTGCCCTGCTACTTTCTGGTTTTCATTTATGATTTCTAGTTTAGTCTTTCGGCTTAAGAATATCCCCTGATTTAAAAGATACACCTGAAAGTAACACAACATTGTAAGTTAACTATACTTCAATAAAGTGAAAATTAAAAAAAAAAAAATATATATATATATATAAGACCTTCAGAAAAATAATAATTTCAAAACCTAAACTCTCCCCAGGGATAAAAGAGGAAATATATCTGCAAGTGTGATCTATTTACAAGCATCACAGGCTTCCACTCTGTCTGGGGAGGTGACAGTATTTTGAATCATAAGGAAATGGAAAGATGTGAATTTAAAAGACTCTAGGATACATTGCCTCAAGAGTTTGGATATACAAGAGTCATTGGCATATAAATACCAGTAGAAACTTGGACAAGACAAAATAATACTAATTGTGATGAAGATGAAGATGATGGTGATACCAGCCATTATTGAGTGCTACTTGGAGCAGGCACTATGCAAAGTGCTTTACGTGTGTGTTGGATAATATTTTGAGATACTAACTTTTCTCTCTCTTTTCCCATTTTTTCCCCCATTCTAATCAGCTAGTTAGTTCTTTTCCTCAGAGGAGGTATCAACACAGATAATAAAGGTGGCCTAGAAGATTCTGTTTTTTGTTTACCTTGAGTCTTTAGAAGAACTTGGAGAGTTTATGAAGGTGAAAGGGAGAAGTAGATTTGTAAGAATAGCTAGAGTGGTGGCTTTCAAACTTTTTGATCTCAGGGCCTCTTTATAGTCTTAAATATTATTGGAAACCAAAGAGTGCTTTTGTTTACATGTTACTTTCAGATGATTTGTGAATATTCTTTTTGGGTATGTTAAAGAGAAAACCATGGGCCCAAAATGGTGTCACTTATGCTGAAGTTTGTGATACCAAACCTAGATTAAATACCTGGTGTAATTGCAGTTTTGACTTTACCCAGGAATGTAATCTTTTTTTTTTTTTTAAGTCTTTATTGAACTTATTACAATATTGCTTCTATTTTATGTTTTGGTTTTTTGGCCAGGAAGCATGTGGGATCTTGGCTTCCTGACCAGGGATCCAACCTGCACCCCTTGTATTGGAAGGCAAGTCTTAACCAACTGGACTGCCAGGGAATTCCCCAGGAATGTAATCTTAATCTGCCAGTCTGGAATTTTCTAGTCAGCACCAGTGAAGTAATCTGTCACATGGGCCCTCTCCATATCCCACCCCCCCCCCCCCCCAGCTAAAGGAAGAACCAGTAATCTGCGTGATAGACCCTCATCCTTCCCTAAAAGAAGGTGACCTGGCCTGAAACAATCCTTTCTTTTCTTTTGTTAATAGCTTCCTTGCCCCACCTCCTGTCTGCCTTTAAAAACCTTCCATTTTGTACAACCCATCAGAGTGCCTTTCTCCTTTCTACCTGGGATGCTAATTTGTGAATTGTTGAGTAAAGCCAATTAGATGTTCAAAGTTAATCAGTTGAATTTTTTTAACAGGGATTATACTAAAACTCAACAAGTGGTAGTTTCTTTTATTTATTTATTTATTTATTATATTTTTTGGGGGTACACCGGGTTCAATCATCTGTTTTTATACACATATCCCCGTATTCCCTCCCTCCCTCGACTCCCCCCCACCCTCCCGGTCCCAGTCCTCTAAGGCATCATCCATCCTCGAGTTGATCTCCCTTTGTTATACAGCAACTTCCCACTGGCTATCTATTTTACAGTTGGTAGTATATATATGTCTATGCTACTCAACAAGTGGTAGTTTCTTTATAGTCTAGTTGCAGTGTGGAATCCGAAACGAGATAAATGAACTTTGTATCTACCATTACATTAAAATCCATTCATCTGTATTGCGCTTAGAATGGATCCTCTACCCTTGCATGAATTTATAACGTCATCTGCTGGCCATTCAGAAAAATATTGGCTCACTGAGCGAGTGCAGATCTTCCAAATGTTATCATCTTTCACTATATAATATCAAAAAATGACATTGGTTGTCACCATTGATCTCGTCAGAAAAGTCGCTAACACATCAGGAAGCTGTAGAGGTTTTCCAAAATTTTTATATTTTAACATTGGCAATAAATTTTGTCACTTATGTATGTATATATTTTTAACTGGTAGGCTCACTTTGTTCCTTTGGTAGAAAATAACAGCCTAAAGCCCAGGTGCAAATAACTACTGTCTTTTAGTAGGTCTTTTAATTAAAATGAGAAAAGGTGGCTAGTTTAGCTCACAACTCAGTTGCTCTAGTGCTTTGTAGCAGACGTGCAATGTAGCAGAAGGACATTCTGTGTGTTTTCCATTTCACCACACAGAGTATTAAAAAGATGTGTACGCAAGGGTCAAGATTTAATGAAAAGAATACTTTTTACTGCTTCATCAAGGGCATTCTTAAGCAAAACTGTTTTCTTCTTTACTGCAAGTGTGTGGTAGAAGAGAATACAATTGTTATTATTGTTTGGTACTGTTGGGGAGGAAAAGCTTTTTCTGTACCCTTTTAAAGTCTGTGTTTGAGAGTCTTCAGATTAAACTGACAGACAACAGGTTAGCAAAAGAAAAGACAGATTTTTATTCAAGTAAGGATACACTGGAGTTCACAGAAAAATGTGACTCAAAGAGGTGGAATCTGGATGGAATTCGCATTTGGTGCTTGTATACCACCTTATTAAGGGAAAAAAGAGAGAGGCACTTAAAGGAAAGCAGTTGACGTCTAATAAGGGTGTGGGGAGAAACAGCACTGGGGAGAAAACAGATGGTCTTTTGGAAGGATGCATGGGCTTTTAGGAGAAAGTCTGTTTAGGGGTGGGTGTGGAGACTTCTCATCTTTAGGGATAATAGTTTCTCCAGGGCAAGGGATTCATGACAGATGAGTTCTTTTGGGAGCCTCTACTTTTAGGCAGGTAAAGGATTTCAGGAACTCAGATGCCTTCTGCTCAAAATAATTTTTATGCCACAGTGGCGTACTCTGGACCCCTTCAATGCCATTGTCTTCATTAGTGCCAAAATACCACCATTTTTACCCACCACTATTTTGTATCATTGGTGCAAATGCCAACCTGGTAAAAAGGACAGATACTTTAATTATGAAAATATTTTTGACTTTTCCAACCCCCTTAAAAGGTCTTGGGGACCCCCCAGGAGTCTGTGAACCACACTTTGAGAACCACTGAGCTAGGGTATTGTGGAGAAGCAGAGGGGAAAGCAGGTATTATCCTTCCTTGGGGCTTGAAAAACATTCCCTCCTCACCCGATGGGACTTCCCTGGTGGTCCAGTGGCTAGGACTCCTTGCTCCCAAGGCAGGGGGCCCAGATTCAATCCCAGGTCAGGTAACTAGATCCCATATACCACATGCTGAGGGTGCTCATGCTGCAACCAAAGATCCTGCATGCCACAATGAAGATCCTGCACTCTGCAACTAACACCCAGTACAGCCAAATAAATAAATAGAAAAATATTTTAAAAAAGAAGGAGAAGAAAAGAACAGCATTCCCCCAGGTAGGTGGATAGTAGGAGGCCTACAAGTCCTAGAGAACTGGAGAAAAGAAATTACTTCTTCCACCAGCACGGGGAGGCAGCAAGACTCCAGAAGGGAATGGCTGTATAATGTACCTTCGTAGACTGACTATAGGAAATCTTGGCAAAAATTTGCTTTGCTTCAAGAAAGTTAGTGTTGGTACTTCAGAGAGCTGAAGAACAGGGACGGCAGACACCTTAGCTGTTACCTATGTGGACCATGGTTATTGATCAAAAGGACACACATACACATACATAAACATAACCATACACTGGGGCCTGAGCACTTTGTAAGGTTCTTGGTACAACTCCATTGGATGGACAAGGGAAAGCTCCCAGAATAACCATCTTGGTAGAATGGGGGCCAGATCAGATGTCAAATACAGTTATAAATATTTTTAAAATATTACTTCTAACAACTGAGTTTGTAGGCCTAAGTTTACTGACCCTACATGCATCATCCCTTGTTTAATCCTTAACAACCTTATGAGGTAGATATCATTATTACTATCATTCCACTTTTATAGATGGGGAAGCTGAGAAGATAGATGATTTGCTTTTATGCATAGCTAGTAAGTGGCAGAGCCAGGGTTAGAACTATTTCTTTTGAAAGCTGTGCTCTTAGGCAGCACATTCTCTGTGTATGATTTAGTATAGTTTATTTCCTTATCTTTGCTCTTTCCAAAACTACTAATTTTCTTGGTCATGGGATCAGGGAGAGAGAAAATAAGATGTTGGTTGGCTTGTATTTGCCCAGTTCTTTGTAGGCTATTCTAGCCCTAGCAAGAAGTGACCCAGCAGATCCCAGATTCCTCAGTCTTGAGTGAGCCCTAGAAGGAAGGGATGACAAATGTCGAATGAGGACAGTAACTGCTGTTACGTTTGTTGTGAAACTTGCCAGGAAGTGCACAGGACGACAGGTGGTGTGTGGCTCATCCTCCTACTCTCTAGGCTGCACACCTGAAAGGAAGGCTGATGATCTAAGAAAAAGAGGCTTGGAGAGCTCTAAGGAAGGGGGTAATCAGGCCCTGTGAACATAGGATCAAAGATGCATTCCTGTCAAAAGGAAGTGAATGTGTTTCCTATCTGATATTCTTTTCATTATAGAAACACAATATCCCCAGCTGGCATACTCTAAGTATTCCATGGCACTCCAGAACTTGAAGACTGTGGTGGTTTTAAACATGTCTACAAATCAAATTCTTCAGCGCTCTTCCCATCAAGAGCTGGATTCTGATCCCTTTTCTCTGTGACATGGGCTGTTACACCTCTCGTGATTGACTCCGTGGGACTGAGTGTGGCAGTGATGGTGTATGAATTCCAAGGCTAGGTTAAAAAGGGCAATATATCTTCTACGTAGTTCTTTCCAGGCACGCTCACATTTGGAACTAGTCACCATGCAGTGAAGAAGCTTAGGCCACATGAAGAGCCGTGTGTATGTGTTCTGGCCTGCTGAGGTCCCAGCTGACAGCCAGAATCAACTACATCAGTCAGCAGACATGAGAGAAGTCTTTGAGGTGACTGCAGCCCCAATCACCATTTGACTTCAACTGCATGAGAAAGTCCAAGTCAGAAACCTCCAATTGAGGGACTTCCCTGGTGGTCCAGTGGGTAAGATTTCACACTCCCAATGCAGGGGGCCTGGATTCGATCCCTGGTTGGGGAACTAGATCCCACATGCATGCCGCAAGTAAGAGTCCACATGCTGGGACTTCCCTGGTGGCGCAGTGGCCAATGCAGGGGACACAGGTTCAAGCCTTGGTCCTGGAAGATCCCACATGCCTCGGAGCAGCTAAGACCGTGTGCTACAACTACTGAGCCTGTGCTCTAGAGCCCATGAGCCACAGCTATTGAGCCCACGTGCCACAACTGCTGAAGCCCATGTGCCTAGAGCCAGTGCTCTGCAACAAGAGAAGCAACCACAATGAGAAGCCCATACACCACAATGAAGAGTAGCCCCTGCTTGCTGCAACTAGAGAAAGCTCGTGCACAGCAACTAAGACCCAACGCAGCCAATAAATAAAATTATTAAAAAAAAAAAAGAGTCCTCATGCCGCATCTAAACATGCAGAAACGAAGATCCCACATTCTGCACCTAAGACCTGGTGCAACCTAAATAAATAAATATTAAAAAAAAAAACCCTCCAGTTGAGCCTAGCCAACCCCTAAGAGCCCTAGATGATGATGATGACGATGATGATGATAAGGAGAAGGAGAAGAAGAGGAAGGGGAGGGGAGGGATGTGGGGGAGGAGGAGGAGACTTGCTGTTTTGGGGTGGTTTGGTTGGCAGCAGTAGAGAACTCAAACCCCTTCCTTGATTGCTCTTCCTGCACTTGCCATTCATTAATTTAATACACACGTGTAGAGCACCTTCTTTGTGCCTTGCCAGTCCTCCATGTTCCTTTTTCCTTCCCCAGTGCCAGTGATTTTGTTCTGAGGCTTGATAATGGAGTCACGTCTTCAAAAGCAAATTTGAAAATGTTAAACGAAGGCATAATAATGCTCCAGTCCCTTTAGTGTTCCCACAATCACAGTTATTCAGGAGCTCAGGAGTGCGTCTCTCCCACCTTTGGGTGAGTCATTTCTGGGGCTCCTGAGGCACCGTGCCACCCATGATGGTATGTCTCCAGCCAAGGAAGTAATCTGATTGAGAGCCTGAACTGGGCTAGTCAAAATGGTGACAGGCCCAAGGTGTGGCAATGGCTTTGGGTGTGGATGCGGTTCCTTATGGGCTTGTTTTGTCTACAGTGGCAGCTACAGGAAATGGGAAAAGAATAGGCATGTAAGAGAAGGAAGAGGAGTATGAGAATTTATGACAACAGGAAAAGGAAGGAAAAGGGAAAGAAGCGTACAGGAGGAAGAAGAGGGGAAAAAGAAGAAGGGGTTATGGTAGCAAAAGGAGATAGAAAGAACCACTATATTTTTAAAACATGCAAACACTGAAAGAGAAGTTCTTAATAAAATAACTAAGAACTAAAATATATTAAGCACTCACCATATGCCAGGCATGGCTCTAACTGCTTTAATCATGATCTCACTTAATCTAGCCCATACCCCTAACAGGTAGGTGCTGTTATTATCTGCACCCCATTTTGCAGGTAGAGGAGCTCAGAGATAGAGGTTAGGTAATTTACCTGAGTAAGTGGTAAAGCTGGGAATCAACCCCAAGCAATCTGGCTCCAGAATCTGTGCTCTTAAGGACTACACAGTATTTTCTCTCATGATATGGGATGTTTTTGAGGCTGCATTTCTTACCATAGAGGCATATTTGTTCTTTCACAAAAGAATGAGGATGGAAGAAAAAGAAGAGGGGTGGAGGTAGACAAAGAAACAAGAATCATTAAATGAGAGACGAGAGAAGAAAGTTGCGGGGCAGTATATGAGGGTGAGTCAAAAATTATCCACACTCCGGTTACATTAAAACTTCTGTAAATTCTACAGCCAGAGTGCAGATAATTTTTGACTCACCCTCATATAATATAACCGTTTTTATGATTTAAGAAATTGGACGTGTGCATGTGTGTGCATGTGTGCACACACACACACTTCCCTCTTTAGAGGGGATAAAAGGGTTTTTCAGACTCATTGATTTCCTTAACTGTCTGATTCATTTTTGTTTGTTTGTTTGTGTGTTTGTGGTTACCTTTATTTTTCAGAATGCTGTTTTTACCAAGGGTGGTGAGAAAGTTGATCCTTGGGAAAGAAAAAAAAGTTCTAAATTCTCTAATCCAAAATCTAACAGATTTGGGGGATGTGATTGTCTACAGCTAGTCAGGAGGCTTGAGAGAGAAACCCTTTAGGGGAACTTCCTCCCTCTCACCCTTCAATGTGTATATACGACAAGCCTCTCATGTATCCTTAGAACAGGATATCCTGACTTAAATAATAAAGGCAGCAGTGTGAGCCCTCCAGATGAGGGTCCCAACTGTTTTTCCTGTTACCTGAATTAACAACTCAGTTCAAAACAAGATCCAGGCTGGGATTCTTTGCTATCCTCGAAAGATAGATCCAAGAAGGCTAGGCTGAGGGGTGGGCAGTGGACCAGTGCCTTCTTTGAGCCTGGAATTCATCACCATGGCTCAGTGAGCTCCATAGATAGGTGTGTGATTCTGTCACATCCTATAGTAGGGCTTTGCCCACCAGCCTCCAGGATCCAAAGCAGGGCAAGAGCTAGCTGTCTCTGCTGACAGGTCTCCTCCCTTGTCCCAACTGCCCTGCTGTGAGATGTGAGTGTGTGGCTCCCTAGCTCTGGGCTACCAGTCACTACTCTACACACACAAGCCTGGCAGCTACTGAATCTAAGCTTGTATTCATTGGCAGTCGGAGGACAGAGCCTGAACCTCTTCCCTGGATGGCAGCACTTAAATCAACAGAGTTCCCAGAGACCAGTGAGCACACTGAAATAATGCAAATAATTGTAACCACTGGTAAAAGTAACCAGTGATAAAAATACCATGCTGGTACAGAAAAAATCCGTGCCTTAGAAAGTAGAAGATACATTTACAAGGACTCAACAAAACGGAAAAACTTCCCCTGTAATCCCCAGTCCTTTAATCTCTCAGTCTCTCAGTGGCTAGCTGGAAGGTGGATGGAGTAATTAAAAGATGCCAGAGTCACCTTGGGACCTACCTGCTCTCCTTCCTCTAAGGAACAAAAATCCAGAAGCATCACTTGGTTACCCCATGGGAAGGGCCTTGAAAACAGCTAAACACCTAAACTAAAGAGTGTGCAATGCGGTGTGTATATGGTGACTTATAACAGTGCCAGGGGCACATTCTCATTTCTAGGCCTGAGGTTACACTGATTTACTCAAATACAGAAGCTAGTAGAAGGGCTTAACACACTAACGTTTCTTCTTGGGCTGTTCAGTGGCCAGAATTACTAAGGGGGGCTCAAAAGCTGCCAGCAAAAGGCAGAATTGTATTAAACACAGAGCCAACTCTGAGATTCTTGATTTTTAACATTAGGAAGGCTCATGTTTTCAGAGTGATGCCTAAGGTAGCCTCTTAAATGCACTAAATTTTTTTTATTCGTCAGTATTTTTTTTTAAAACTCTTTATTGGAATATAATTGCTCTACACTCTTGTACCAGCTTATGAGGTACACCAAAGTGAGTCAGCTGTACTCATACACATATCCCCATCTCCCCTCCCTCCCGGAACTCCCCCCCACTCTCCCATCCCAGCCCTCCAAGGCATCACCCATCATCGAGTTGATCTCCCTTTGTTATACAGCAACTTCCCACTAGCTATCTGTCTTACAGTTGGTAGTGTATATATGTCTATGCTACTCTCTCACTTCGTCCCAGCTTCCCCTTCGCCCCCCATCCCCCAAACCCCGTGTCCTCCAGCCCATTCTCTGCATCTGCATCCGCATTCCTGTCCTGTCACTGGGTTCATCAGTACCATTTTTTTTTTCTTTTAGATTCCATATATATGTTAGCATACAATATTTGTTTTTCTCTTTCTGGCTTACTTCACTCTGTATGACAGACTCTAGGTCTATCCACCTCATTACATATAGCTCCATTTCATTCCTTTATATAGCTGAGTAATATTCTATTGTATATACATGCCACATCTTCTTCATCCATTCATTTGTTGATGGGCATTTAGGTTGCTTCCATGTCCTGGCTGTTGTAAATAGTGCTGCAATAAACATTACGGTACATGTTTCTTTTTGGATTATGGTTTTCTCTGGGTATGTGCCCAGTAGTGGGATTACTGGATCATATGGTAGTTCTATTTTTAGTTTTTTAAGGAACCTCCAAACTGTTTTCCATAGTGGTTGTATCAACTTATGTTCCCACCAAAAGTGCAGGAGAGTTCCCTTTTCTCCACACCCTCTCCAACATTTATTGTTTCTAGATGTTTTGATGATGGCCATTCTGAGCGGTGTGAGGTAATACCTCATTGTGGCTTTGAATTGCATTTCTCTGATGATGAGTGATGTTGAGTATCTTTTCATGTGTTTGTTAGCCATCTGTATGTCTTCTTTGGAGAAATGTCTATTTAGGTCTTCTGCCCATTTGTGGATTGGGTTATTTGCTTTTTTGGTATTAAGCTGCATGAGCTGCTTGTATATTTTGGAGATTAACCTTTGTCCGTTGCTTCATTGGCAAGTATTTTCTCCCATTCTGAGGGTTGCCTTCTTGTCTTGTTTATAGTTTCTTTCGCTATGCAAAAGCTTTTAAGTTTCACTAGGTCCCATTTGTTTATTCTTGATTTTATTTCTATGATTCTAGGAGGTGGTTCCAAAAGGATCTTGCTTTGATGTATGTCATAGAGTGTTCTGCCTATGTTTTCCTCTAGGAGTTTTATAGTGTCTGGCCTTGTATTTAGGTCTTTAATCCCTTTTGAGTTTATTTTTGTGTATGGTATTAGGAAGTGTTCTAATTTCATTCTTCTACATGTAGCTGTCCAATTTTCCCAGCACCACTTTTTTTTTTTAATAAATTTATTTATTTATTGGCTGCGTTGGGTCTTTGTTGCTGCATGTGGGCTTTTTCTAGTTGCAGCAAGTGGGGGCTGCTCTTCATTGTGGTGCACAGGCTTCTCAGTGTGGTGGCTTCTCTTGTTGCGGAGCGTGGGCTCTAGGCACTTGGGCTTCAGTAGTTGCAGCACCTGGGCTCAATAGTTGTGGCTCACGGGCTCTAAAGCGCAGGCTCAGTAGTTGTGGCCCACGGGCTTTGTTGCTCCATGGCATGTGGGATCTTCCTGGAACAGGGATCGAACCCATTCCCCCTGCATTGGCAGGCGGATTCTCAAACCGCTGCGCCACCTAGGAAGCCCTTGCAGCACCACTTATTGAAGAGGCTGTCTTTTTCCCTTGTATATTCTTGCCTGCTTTGTCAAAGATAAGGTGCCCATATGTGTTTGGGTTTACCTCTGAGTTCTCTATTCTGTTGCATTGATCTTCCTTTCTGTTTTTGTGCCAGTACCATACTGTCTTGATCGCTGTGGCCTTGTAGTATAGTTTGAAGTCAGGAAGCCTAATTCCAACAACTCTGTCTTTCCTTCTCAAGACTGCTTTGGCTATTTGGGGTCTTTTGCATTTCCATACAAATTGTAAGATTTCTTGTTCTAGTTCTGTGAAAAATGCCATTGGTAATTTGACAGGGATTGCATTGAATCTGTAAATTGCTTTGGGTAGTACAGTCATTTTCGCAATGTTGATTCTTCCAATCCAAGAACATGGTATGTCTCTCCATCTGTTTGTATTGTCTTTGATTTCTTTCATCAATGTCTTAAAGTTTTCTGCATACAGATCTTTTGCCTCCTTAGGCAGGTTTATTCCTAGGTATTTTCTTCTTTTTGTTGCAATGGTAAATGGGAGAGCTTCCTTAATTTATCTTTCTGCTTTTTCATTGTTAGTGTATAGAAATGCAAGAGATTTCTGCACATTAGTTTTGTATCCTGCTACTTTATTAAATTCATCAATTAGTGCTAGCAGTTTTCTGGTAGAGTCTTTAGGGTTTTCTATGTATAATATCATGTCATCTGCAAAGAGTGACAATTTTACTTTTCTTTTCCAATTTGGATTCCTTTTATTTCATTCTCTTCTCTGATTGCTGTGGCTAACACTTCCAAAACTATGTTGAATAATAATGATGAGAGTGGACACCCTTGTCTTGTTCCTGTTCTTAGAGGGAATGCTTTCAGTTTTTAACCATTTAGAATGATGTTGGCTTTTGGTTTGTCATATATGGCTTTTATTATGTTGAGGTAATTTCCTTCTATGCCCATTTTCTGGAGAGCTTTTATCATAAATGGATGTTGAATTTTGTCAAAAGCTTTTTCTGCATCTATTGAGATTATCATATGGTTTTTATCCTTGAATTTGTTGATATGATATATCACATTGATTGATTTGCGTATATTGAAGAATCCTTGCATTCCAGGGATAAACCTCACTTGATCATGGTGTATGATTTTTTTAATGTGTTGTTGGATTCTGTTTGCTAGTATTTTGTTGAGGATTTTTACATCTATATTCATCAGTAAAAATATGGAACGCTTCACGAGTTTGCGTGTCATCCTTGTGCAGGGGCCATGTTAATCTTCTCTGTATCCTTCCAGTTTTAGTATATGTGCTGCCGAAGTGAGCACTCGTCAGTATTTTAAATGATAAACTTTGTGTTCATGTAAGAAAATTCAGCAGTAAAGAATGGTATAATGTGATTTCCTGGTCCTTAATCACCATTAATAGTTTCTTATATATCCTTCTGGAAAATGTCCATGCTTATAAAAGCACACACATGCAGACACACATACATGCTTCAACAAATAAAAACACTTGTATACAGATAAATATATATGATCTAGTAATAAATTCATAAGTAAGGATATAATATGCATTCTATTCTGCAACTTTTTTTTTACAGTTAAGTATTTATTAGGCATTTTCACACAAAAGTACAATTGATTTGCTACATTTAAAAATTAATTTCATATTACTCCAATATTTATGCTACTATGCTTTAGTCAGAGCCTTAGCGATGGACATTTATGTTGCTCATATATATTTTTAAAAATAGGTATTACTTTAAAAAAATAGGTATTACTTAATTGGCCTCCAGTTGTTGTACCAGTTTACGCTCCTACCAATGGCATAGGTGTGTGCCTGTTTCTCAGCACCCCTGTTGTCCCTGAGGATTATCAAAACTTTGTTTTAAAGTGTTTATTTATTTATTTTCGCTGCACTAGGTCTTAGTTGCACTCTACTTAGGCATGCAGTATCTTCATTGCAGCATACAGTATCTTTCGTTGACTTCTTAGTTGTGGCATGCCAACTACTTTTTTTAATCTTTTTTTTATGATTGAAATTTTTAAAATTAATTTATTGGCTGCATTGGGTCTTCATTGTTGCACGCGGGCTTTCTCTAATTGGGGTGAGCAGGAGCTACTCTTTGTTGCAGTGCGTGGGATTCTCATTGCAGTGGCTTCTCTTGTTGTGGAGCAAGTGTGTGAGTTTTAGTAGTTGCAGCATGTGGGCTCAGTAGTTGTGGCTTGCGGGCTTAGTTGCTCCACAGCATGTGAGTTCCTCCCAGACCAAGGATTGAACCTGTGTCCCCTGCATTAGCAGGAGGATTCTTAACCACTGTGCCACCAGGGAAGTCCCCCGACTTCTTCTTAGTTACAGCATGCGAACTCTTAGTTGCAGCATGTGGACTTCTTCTTAGTTAAGGCATGCATGCTGGATCTAGTTCCCCGACCAGTGATCAAACCCAGGCCTCCTGCATTGGGAGCACGGAGTCTTACCAGTCTTACAGGACCACCAGGGAAGTCCCTCAAAACTTTTTAAAATAGATTTTAAAATTTATGTAAGTCCATCTTTTGTGGTAAAAATGTATATACACTGGAAGTGCACGAGGTCAGCACATTTACTTGCGTAAACAAATTATAGAGTCCCAGGTCAGTGTAAGAGTAAGGTAGTGGGGAGTCACTGATTTGTTTCTCTGGTTTATTTTCCTAAGATTTGGGACTTCGAAAGCATTTTCTCATACAGTGCTCCAAATGGTGAGTGGGTTCACAGGCTAGACAGAGATGTTGTAGTGTAGACAGTGCTAGGCCTCTAATTCTAGTTTCCAGGGTACTTGTACTTAACAACCCCAAAGTATAAGGTTGTGCTGGTAGTTTGAGATTCTAATCACTGTTTTACCATGTTTTGTTTTTTTTGTTTTGTTTTGTTTTGTTTGAAATACATTTAGACATCCAATATGCGAGGCAAGAAACACATTCCCCTCTACTGTGGTGATATTGGGCATACCTCTTCTCCCTTCCTTGCTCTGGGAAACAGGTCTTCCCCAGAGTTTTGGATCTTGACACTGTCCTTGACTGAATGTAAAACAAGCCAAGAAGCACAGACTATTCAATGGAGAAGGAGGAGGAGGAGTGGAGGAGGTAGATAAAAATTCCCCTTGAGACTTCCCTGGTGGTGCAGTGGTTAAGAATCCGTCTGCCAATGCAGGGGATACGGATTTGAGCCCTGGTCGGGGAAGATCCCACATGCTGCAGAGCAGCTAAGCCCATGTACCACAACTACTGAGCCTGAGTGCCATAACTACTGAAGCCCATGCGCCTGGAGCCTGTACTGCGCAACAAGGAAGCCACTGCAATGAGGAGCCCATGCACCACAACGAAGAGTAGCACCCCCACTCGAGGCAATTAGAGAAAGCCCATGCGCAGCAACAAAGACCTAGTACAGCCAAAAAAAAAAAAAAAGGTTTACGTATATGCAACTAAGAACCTTGACTGATACACCTTTCTTTCTGCCACTTAGAAGAAATTGTTAATGTTTCATTCTATTTCTTTCCATATTTTTGCTTTGCATTTTTTGGGTAATTAAGATCAAGCTCTTTAAGAACTTAAGAACAATAAACACCTTTATTACGTGAGCTAAGATAGGCATGAGGAGGACTCATTTGCCTTTCTGGGCCTTGATTTTCCTCAGATAGAACTCCAGCTTCTTGCCCTCTAGCACATAGCCATCTGCTTGGCCACAAGGGCCTGGTCTAGAAGCAATACATGCAAGAAGCTTGTCCTGCTGGAGCTGCTCCTCTAGAAGACTGCTGATTGGAGCATTCTTTTTCCTTTCATCACATTTCTTCTGAATTGTCTTTGATTATTGTTTGTTGAAAATCTCTTCCTCTTCAGAAGTCAGCTTGGCCGCCTTCCTGCGGCCCAGGGGCAGTGCGTAGTTGGACTTAGACCACTGTTGGGATGGCGTGTTGTAAATGAGCACAGTGCACTTCTTCACCAGGGGCTTGGTACAGACCAGTTTGTTGCATTGTAGACAGCATCAGTAATCCTTGTCTTCCACATACAACATCTGGAGCCCCAGGAGACGTTCCCCACGTGCAGCCTCAAGGCCCAGAACTTCTTGTTGCCTCCCCGCACACAGACTGTGTGTATGTGGTGGGTGCCAGTCTTGGTGTTGGCAGTGGGGCGTCCCAGCTCATACTTTCTCTTGCCCCCAGTCTTGCAGTGTTTATGCTGGTTGTCCCGAGAGATGCCCGTTGCTCAGCGCTGGCTGGAAGGAGCTAAGCTCTTTACTTTCTGCATTTATTTAGCTTAACATACACAAATACATTATTTTAAATACTATGTGGGACTTTCCTGGTGGTGCAGTGGTTAAGAATCTGCCTGCCAATGCAGGGGACAGGGGTTTGATCCCTGGTCCAGGAATCTCCCACATGCCACAGAGCAGCTAAGCCTGCGCGCCACAGCTACTGAGCCTGCGCTCTAGAGCCTGAAAGCCACTACTACGGAGCCTGAGTCCTGCAACTACTGAAACCCATGTACTTAAAGCCTGTGATCCACAACAAGAGAAGGCACTGCAATGGGGAGCCTGTGCACTGCGGCAAAGAGTAGGCCCCCCTCTTGCCGCAACTAGAGAAAGCCTGTGCACAGCAACGAAGACCCAATGCAGCCAAAAATAAATAAATAAATAAATAAATAAATACTATGTAAGTAAACTTTAAAGTTTATGTAATTATTCCATAATATTTGCACCATAATTTCCTTACCCACGATCCTATTGGATATTTGAGTTTCTTCTAAAATGTCTGAATTATTATAAATTTTATAAATAATCCTTCAAATAAATTATTTTGTTTTTTTTAAATTAATTAATTTATTTATTTAGGCTGTGCCGGGTCTTAGTTGCAGCATGTGAAGTCTTAGTTGCGGCATGCATGTGGGATCTAGTTCCTGACCAGGGATCAAACTCAGGCCCCCTGCATTGGGAGCACAGTCTTACTGGACCACCAGGGAATACCTTATTTTGTATGTTTTTATGAATTGTTTTTAGTATTTACTTAGAATAAATTCCCAAGAGTAGAATTATACCCAAAGGTAAGGAGTCCTAATATTAAGCCTGTGACCAATTAGTACAAAAATGCATGGGTTCAAAGAGTGGAGAAGAGGCACTGGTCATTATAATCATCATCAAAATATTTACTGAGCACCAGCTAGATATATGACCACGTTGGTCACTAAGACGTGACCGTCGCCCTTACAATTGAGTCAAAAATTTTCTCTTCATGTGACTTTCAAACAAGATCTACCAAGACATAATCTACAAAGAGAGTACACGTTGGTGTAAAGAGGACACTGCACTAGAATATGCTGTGATAAAAGACGTATAAAATGTTAGTTCAGGAAGGGACTGTAGTAATTTTATGGCATAAATAAATGAAAATAAGGCAACAAAACGCACACTTTTTCTAGGTTTATAATTATAAAAGTTTGAGCAAATAAATGAACCTAAGTACTTAAAAAAAATTTTTTTTCTGGCTATAGATTTATTCAACGCAAAACAATCCCTCCAGCCTGAGCTGGCTGACCAAGTTGATGACTGTATCTGTCTCTGAACTGGAATTTGGTTGCTGACCCAGCAGTCTGTCTAGAGGTATCTCTGTTGGCTTTCCTTGGGTGAGTCTTGCTGTTGCTTGCCTTCAGGACCTCTTGGCTGGCCTGCCAGTCTCAGTATAGCTGTGGTGCAGGGGGGCTGGCATGATCTTGGGGCAAGTGGTGGTTACCATGGAGATACTGGCTACCCTGTTGGTAAGGTACCCGTAGAAATGTCTTTGAGCAAACTTCAGTAGTGTTGCAACTTGAGAGCTGCTTGGGTCTCATGACAAGAAATTTTCTTCTGCCCATCTAGTTTTCTCTGGCTTGTTTAAAAACTGAGACAGATTAACAAAAAAAGAAAGTCAAAAGTTTAATAACATGTATACATGGGGGAGATCCAGGAAAACTGAATAACTTGCCAAAATGGCTGAAACCTTCACCTTAAATACCATCTTCAGCTGAAGACAGGAGAGGATATTGGGAGTGGTGGTTTGGGACTTCAGAGGAGAGGAAGACAATTCATGTGTTTGGTAGATAAATGTTTGCTGGGCCGTGTAGAGACAGTGGGACACAGAACTTGTAGCAAACTTCACTAGGCTGCTCCCTGCCTACCACACCTGGTTCATACTATAGTTATCTATGGTGATAGCTTCCTCCTGGAGCAGGTCCTCTGTCTACATTCTTTAGGG
This sequence comes from Hippopotamus amphibius kiboko, assembly GCF_030028045.1. NCBI lineage: Eukaryota > Metazoa > Chordata > Mammalia > Artiodactyla > Hippopotamidae > Hippopotamus > Hippopotamus amphibius. Next base: position 165,233,588 of record NC_080187.1, on the reverse strand, counting down.
GGAAGGTCAAAATTTCTTTCTGAGTCTTTTGAGCCTAGATTATTTTCAGCTCGAAATAATCTGCATGCCAAAGAGACATTTTGGGGTGACAAGTTTTGCTCCCTCACAACAGGAAGGTCAGGCGCATTCTTGTCTGCCAGCTCTAGTGCTTTGACATGTTGACACCCTTCTTGGCCACCATCACTTCTTCCTTAAAAAGGAATTTATAAATGGCAATCCGGTTCTTCCTGGGCATCAACATCATCTGGGCCTAGGACTCAAAGCCAAGATAAACTATTACATGTACTCCTTTATAATAAAAATTCAGACAGTCTGCATCTTGCAACCAGAAGGAACTACTGAAGGAGGATCCATTCCCTTCTTGTTCTCCATATACAGCTATTCTCAGGGATACTTACAGGGCTTAATTTCTTAGAAAGGTTGAGGTGCTTGGGGAGAAATAATCCTTTCTTTATGGCACTAGAGAAGAACAACAATATCTTGGGAGTTCCCTGGTGGCCTAGTGGTTAGAATTTTGGGCTTTCGCTGACATGGCTTGGGGAACTGAGATCCTACAAGCCTCATGGTGCAGGCCAAAAAAAAAAAAAAAGACAGCAATATCTTTTTAAAATCTTATTTATTCATTTATGCTTATACATAAAAGTGAAAAGGGCAAAACAATCAATCATCTGTAAAATTCCTCATCAGTTATTTCTGTTTCATAGCTAAACCTCACCATTATATTGACTAATAGCTGCAACTTCCAAAGGCAGTAGGAGATTTTTTTAATCTGCCAGATAAAATAGGACTTTATAGCAAGACTTTCAGACCAAACAGGCTAAATCACTGACCTGCAAAAGCACAAAATGCTTAATTTTTCCTGGAAAACTTGGAAATATGCTGAAGAATGTGTCTCCATTTCAGAGGCAAAATATAGATCCACCTCATTGCATTTTGTGTTCTTTGGAACTAGAGGCTGGCGTTCTAAGTTTTTTTGGTTGCAACAAGAATACCACATGCTGCAGTCTAAAATATTTGGGTCCAGAACTCTCAGTCCAAATACCATTTCCCTAGTCAGGATAGACCTCCACCCCACACCCCAGTCAACATTTCATGTCCATATTAGGCTACATTATGCCCAGACCATAAGGTGGTACTATGTTCTGGATAGGAGAGCTGCATGTAGCCAAGAATCTAGCCTTTTTACTCTTTACGGAATGGTGCCTTAGATTTGCGTTAGATTTGGAGGGGAACAAAATAGCAGATGAGTTTCATCCTTAACCTTAGATAAATGACTTAAGGAAACAAAAACTCCTGGTTTCAGAGGACCAGGATGAGGTGGCAAACAGAACCCTTGAGGATTAAGTTTCAGAGATCAGTTTAATATACTTGGGACTTCCCCAGTGGCACAATGGTTGAGAATCTGCCTGCCAATGCCGGGGACATGAGTTCAAACCCTGGTCTGGGAGGATCCCACATGCTGCGGAGCAACTAAGCCTGTGCTCCACAACTACTGAGCCTGCGCGCTAGAGCCCGTGAGCGACAGCTGCTGATCCGGTGTGCCACAACTACTGAAACCCGTGCACCTAGAGCCTGTGCTCCACAACAAGAGAAGCCCATGCACCACAATGAAGAGTAGCCCCCACTTTCTGCAACTAGAGAAAGCCTGCTCAGCAATGAAGACCCAACGCAGCCAATAAATAAATATATTTAGTTTTTTAAAAAAGTTTAATATACTTAACTTTACTATTAAAAATACAAGACAGTCACTGATAAAAACAAGGCTTTCTCCTGAACTCACCACACCTGTGAACTCCCCATCTTACAGGAGAAAAACGTTGGGAAGAATTTGTGCGCCTTCTAAGCTGAATGTCGCTAGCACACGGTGGGTGCTCAGAGGATATCTCTTGAGCAGGACAACACTGACATCTGGTTAGAGCACACAAGCCTGACCATGGGTTTGGTGATTCTGATACATGCTCAGGACTGACTCAGGCTTGGGTTAGACCTATTTGTTGTCATCTGATCTTTTGTCAGAAATTCCTTCCCAGCTAGGATTTAAAGAAGTTAAAAGCTCTTCCCTTGCCCATCCCTCAGCTCCAGAGATGAGAGGTTAACAAACTCAAAGGCCAGGTGACAGGGTAGGTGGCCCAATCTTCCCAATGATGAGAACTTTGGCCACCTGCCAGGGTGGACAATGCAAACCAGCACATATCTTTTAATTTCTTCACAGTCTATTAGGTAACATATAATAAATACCCTTCGACTGAAAGAATTTAAAGTCACATGCCTAGAGCCTTCTTATTTAGCCAGTCTCTCCCAAGTTGACCATGTATCACCAAAAGTATCTTCCGTAGCATGATACTCACGCTATTAGATTCCTCTACTACTGTCATGGATATGTGTGAACAGGAATTTTCATTTGAGTCATAATTAGTCTCCAGATAATTAACTTATGAACTTGTAGTTAAAAGTTTCCTTTGTTAATAGCCTTAGATTTTACTAAAGAAGAGTTAACAGAAAGGGGAGAGAAGTAAATTTGGTTGTAGGAAATACTACTATTTGGCACATACTTCTTAAATCAGTTTAACTTGATTTTACTGTATTTTTGATTGGCTAAGGGTGGGTAAGAGACTTTACATAACTGCTCTCTTAATTTGCTGAGTTAGAGAAGTTCCTTGATTTGTTTCTTAGTTCCTTAAATAGACTGTGTTAATCTAGCTTTTTTGACTTCCTCCATGTACATTCATTCTGTCACCGCTCAATGATTATTTGGGGCTTGGGTTTTGGATCCAGCTGTTTAAGAAGAACAACTGAGAAGGAAATTAGGCCAAATTTATTATAAGAGGTGAGATTGAAATAGGAGTTGATCTTAAGCCTAAAGCCAAAATGAAATCAGGCACACACAAAAGTGTGCAAGGTGATTACAAAGTTTGCTTCTAAATTACATATAAACCTGCAGCAAGCTGCATCTCTTTTCAGAGTTAGCTCAGGGCCGGCTGGCAATCTCTGTAGTCCTTACAGTGTGGTAAATACACTCAAGACCTTGAATTCAGCCGTCTTCCCTATTGATTCAAGCTAGGCAAGGATCCTTTTTTTTTTTTTTTTTTTTTTTTGGCCACAGCACGTAGCATGCGGGTTCATTAGCTCCCTGACCAGGGACTGAAAGTGGAAGTGCAGAGTCTTAACCACTGGACTGCCAGGGAAGACCCTAGGATCTTTTTCTTGAAACTCATGAAAATAGGACAACAGCTTCAGTTGTCAACATTAGCAGTGGCAATCACTTGCTTTTTTGTTTGTTTGTTTTGTTTTGGGGGGTTTTTTGGTTTGTTTTTGTTTTTTGCGTTAAAAATGTTTTTAAAGTTTTTGTTAGCAATTTGATTTCATATGATCTCCTGCTGGAGTAAGTCTATATCTGAGGATGCTAAAAGCCTTGCTGCCAAGCCAATTTTGAATATAGTCTAAACTGGGAAAGGAGCCTTCATTAGGATGGTGGCCAAGAAACTAGTCAGTTGTAGATGTAGCTTAAAAGGTCACCGGCTCACTTGCAAGAATGTTGGCAGCCTCAACAGTTGCTACAAATTCCTCTCATGAGTCCATTGTTTTTGCATTTCTTTCCCACTGGGAAACCCAAGAATGTCTCTTGCCTGAGTGTACCATTCTCAGCTGATCTCTTCCCCTGAGATGTTAGGAATGACGCCCTGCAGCATCCCCCATGAGTCACAGCTCAGCAGGCAGGAAGCCTTCCAAATTCTTTGCATGTAGCCAATACCCTGTCTCTCTGTGACTCGGTCCACACTCTCAAAAAGGTCATAGACAACACACCTTGAGAAGCATCTGAGGCTTAGACCCGGAAGTATCAGAATCAGAAAGGATCTCGGATGGCCTGTCCAAGAGAGGCACTGACTGTCCTGGCTCACCTGGTACTGACAAGTTTCCCGAGACACAGACCTTTCAGTGCTGAACCTGGGAACCCTAGACAAACTGGGATAGTTGGTCACACTACGTTCAACTATTTAGCAGAGAAGCAATCGAGGCCAGGAGGCTGACTTGCCCACAAAAGTAGCTGACAAAATTAACTGACAGAATTAGCCAGTGTCAGATCCGGAATTAGAATCCAGATCTATTGGTGCTGTAGTTCAGTGCTCTTTCTGTACTGGTTCTTCCTTATATTCCCACAGTGCGTTGCACACTGTAGGCACTTAAGTTTCTGTTGTTGTTTTTTGAGTGCAAGGGAAGTGCTTTTCACAGATGTGATCATTCCTAATTAGCAGTGATCTCACTCAAGGTCATCATGAATCAGTTGTTTCTACTTCTGGACTCAACACAATAGAGTGAACGAAGGGGAGGGAAGTTTAGTGAGCAATAATAGAAGTGGTTAAGAAAACAGAAGGATTGTGCAAAGATGGAGAGAGCTGTGGGTACAGGTTGGCTGAGCAACACTGCAGCAGGGGGCACATTTAGAAATACAATGGATGTGAACACCAAAGAGAAGGGTGCATTATTTCCCTGTCCTCAGAGAAAGAGTGTAATAGTGACCGTGTAATGAAAATTATATCACCTAATGTTCATGGTTGTATGTCTTCCAAGGACTTCAAAAGAACCTAACTCCCAGCAGTATTTGTCCTTCTAGGTCTGAGATCTGCCCTGTTTTTCTTTACCAGTTTTCTCCCCCTGGATACTGAGTTTTTAATAAATTAGCGTAAGTTACTAGGGATCATTAGTCTGTTATACCTAGATCTTTATGTGCTCTTATCGAACCACTGCTGTATCCCATTCAGTGCTATAGTCTTTTCACCTACAGGAGTCACTGGTGTTATCTGTATGAGGGAACAGAAAAAGCATTTAGGAACGTGACGAGCTGATGATTGTCTAGAGAAATGACTGTTGGAAACAAGGGTCCAGAAACATCATTTATTGTGGCCATCTTCAGCAGTTCATTTTGTGGGGTAGTGCTTGGCACTTGATTTCTTTTATCCGGGATGGAGCCCAAGGAAGTGGTACATGGAAAGGGAGCAGCATAAACAAAATAGACGTGACTAAGGTGTTTTGACACTCATTAAGATGGGTGTTACTCTCAAAGTGGTAGCCGGATACCTGCTTTTCTGTTCCACCACACCTTTTCCTGCTGGTGACCAGATACGGAGTTGCCTGTTCTTCTGACTAATCCCTAAAAACACAGGTGAACAGAGGCAGAACTGACCTACTTTGTAAATACTTATAATATTAATCGGCAGATTTACTGCAGGCAGAGGTCAAGTGGCCCCACAGCCATTCCGCTTTAGGCTGAAAGCCCCCCTGGGAGCTGACCTTAGTTAGGGCAGTGCTTCTCAAAAAACAGACTCGTGACCACCCATCAGAAGTAAGAAGTGAGATGAGCAACAAGTGTTGGTTAAACATGCGAATTATTGGACCATACCCCAGACATTCTCAATGAGGTTTTCTTTTTCTTTTTAAATAAACTTTAAAATTTAGAATAGTTTTAGATGTACAGAAAAGCTGTGAAGATAGTACAGAGTTGCCATATGCCACACACTCAGTTTTGCCTGTTATTAACATATTGCTTTACTATGGTACATCTCAACCAGCGACCCAGTGTTGATGCTTTATTGTTAACTAAAGTTCGTACTGTATTCACATTTCCGTAGTTTTTACCTAATGTCCCATTTCTGTTCCAGGATCCCATCCAGAACACATTACATTTCATCATGTCTCCTTAGGCTCTTCTTGGTTGTGATAGTTTTTCAGACTTTCCTTGTTTTTGATGACTTTGATGGTTTTGGAAAGTACTAGCCAAGTGTTTCAGAGAGTACTCTTCAGTTTGGATTTGTCTGATATTTTTCTCTTAATTAGACTGGGGTTATGGGTTTTTGGAAAGAAGACCACAGAGGTAAAGTGCCATTCTTATCATATCATATCAAGGGGACATACTATCAACATGACTTATCATTGTTGATGTTAATCTCAATCTCCTGGCTGAGGTAGTGTTTTAAGATTTCTCCAAAGTAAAGTTATCCTTTTTTCCTCCCCCTTTTTTGGAAAGGAATTACTATGTGCAACGCGCACTTAAGGAGTGGGGGGTTAGGTTTCACATAAATTATTTGGAATTTTTCTACATGGAAGATTTGTCTATTTTCCACCATTTATTTTTTCAATAATTTATATTAGTATAGACCCATGGACATTTATTTTATACTTTTACACATCCCCATTGTTGATTTTTTTGATTTTTAATTTTGTTTGTTTGTAGCACGTCATTACTTTCTGGCATTTAGGGGGAGGGGCACTTGTCTTTTTCAACAAGCTTTCCTGATGTTTTCAGGCACACTACACATAAACAGATATTGACAGGGAAGAATTTTTTTTTTATTTTTAATTTTTTTTTTTACAATAAACTACATATATTTAGAGTGTACAATTTGATGTCCCAATCTCCCAGTTCATTCCCCCCCAACCATCCCCACTTTCCCCCTTTGGTGTCCATCTGTGTCTCTGTTTCCGCCTTGCAAACCAGTTGATTTGTACCATTTTTCTGTAGTCCACATATATGTGTTAATATACGATATTTGTTTTTCTCTTTCTGACTCACTTCACTCTGTATGACAGTCTCTAGGTCCATCCATGTCTCTACAAATGTCCCAGTTTCATTGCTTTTTACAGCTGAGTAATATTCCATTGTATGTATGTACCACATCTTTTTTATCCATTCATCTGTTGATGGACATTTAGGTTGCTTCCATGTCAACAGGGAAGAATTTCCCATGTTTGTGGCATCTTATGAGTCACATGGGTCCTCGCTAGAAAATAAGTCTCAGGCCCCTTCTCTGAAGATTCTTATTTAGTGGTTCTAGGGTGAGCCTCAAGTATCTGGATTTTATAACAACTATCCTCAGATGATTCCTAGGATCAGGCATGTTTGGTAAACCTGGCCATGGCCTTAAGGTAATTTTAATTAAGACTTTTGAGTAAGGCTTAATTTAGATAAACAGCTACAATCATAGTATTGAAAGAATAAATGTTCTACAGTTGGAGTTTCAAGTGTTTTCAAATGCACTCTGTTATTTGCTTCTCATTACAATACGAAGGAGGAAGAACATTTTGTAAATGAGAAGAGTGAAAACCCAGATGGTAAAGTGGCTTTCCTAAGATCACATAGTTGGATACACCACCATACCATAGTCAGTAGGCAGAAAAGAAAAGCAACATAGAATTTGTTGTATTTTGGGAACTGAAATAGCATTACTAAGATGACTAAAAAGTTAGATATTAGTCTGTTGATTTTTGAGCAATAAAGATTTATTGTTCCTAGTGTCTTTACCTTCCATCAAAGTAAACTATGTTCACTTTATATATTGAGCGACTACTTTCTGCTAAGTATAGCCTGGTCTCTTAGCTTCTTTGTAACTAACTTCTTTTTTAAAACCTGAGATATAAATCTGTATGAGTTTTCTAGGCTGCCATTACAAAGTACCACAATCTCTCTCTCTCTTTTTTTTTTCAATTTTATTTATCATTTATTTATTTATTTTTGGCTGCGTTGGGTCTTTGTTGCTGCACACGGGCTTTCTCTAGTTGTAGTGAGCAGGGGATACTCTTCGTTGCGATGCATGGGCTTCTCATTGCAGTGGCTTCTCTTGCTGTGGAGCACAGGCTCTAGGTGCACGGGCTTCAGTAGTTGTGGCAAGCAGGCTCTAGAGTGCAGGCTCAGTAGTTGTGGCACACGGGCTTAGCTGCTGCATGGCATGTGGGATCTTCCCGGACCAGGGATCAAAGCTGTGTCCCCTACACTGGCAGGCAGATTCTTAACCACTGTGCCACCAGGGAAGTCCCCACAATCTTGTTTTAAACAACAGAAACTTCTTCTCTCATAGTTCTGAAAGCTAAACCCCAAATCAAGGTGTTGACAGGTCATGTTCCCCCCAAAGCCTCTAGGGGAGGATCTTGCTTCTCCAGCTTCTGGTAGGCCTAGCCTTTTCTCTGTTGTGGCAGTGTAACTCCAGTCTCTGCCTCCATCTTCATATGTCCATTTTCCCTCTGTGTCTGTCTCTGTGTCTTCCAATGGCATTCTTTTCTTACAAGGACAGTAGTCATATTGGATTAAGGTCCCACCCTACTCCAATATGACTTCATCATAACCATCTACATTTGCAATGACCCTATTTTCAAATAAGGTCACATTCTGAGGTACTAGGGGTTAAGACAACATCTATTTGGGAGACATAATTCAACTCATAACAAATTCACATACCACAGAATTCATTCTTTTAAAGTATATACTATTCTGTGTTTTTACTATATTCACATGGTTGTGCAACCAACACCACTAATTCCAGAACCTTTTCCACATTCCAAGAAGAAACCCCATACCCATAAGCAGTCACCTTCCCCTCGTCTCCCCCAGTCCCTGACAACCAGTAATCTACTTTCTGTTGATATGGGTTTGCCTATTCATAAATATTTCATATCAATGGACATTTCATAAAATGGAATCATATAACAAGAGGCCTTTTATGTCTAGCTTTTTTTACTTAGCATATTGTCTTCAAGATTCATCCACGTTGTAGCATGTGTCAGTACTTCATTCCTTTTATGGCTGAATATTCCACTGAATGGATATACCAGTTTTGTTTGTATATTCATCAGTTGATAGACACTTGGGTTGCTCCCACTTTTTGGCTATTATCAATAATTCTGCTGTGAATATTCACGTACAAGTTTTTACATGAATGTTTTTAATTCTTTCATACCCAGGAGTGGAATTGCTGGATCATGTTGTTAATTATGTTTAACTTTTTGAGAAACTGTCTGTTTTCCAAAGCAGCTGTGCACTACTGAAATTCTCAGTAGCAATGTAAGAAAGTTCTAATTTCTACACATCCTCCCTAACATTTGTTATTGTCTTTGATCACAGCCATCCTAGTGGAAACAGGTGGTATCTCATTGTGGTTTTGCATTTCCCTCATGACTAAGGATACTGAGCATCTTTTCATGTGTATATTAGCCATTTGTATATCTCCTTTGGAGAAATGTCTGTTTAAATTCTTTGCCCTTTTTAAAATTGAGTCGTCTTTCCATTGTTGAGTTTTAAGAGTTCTTTATATATGCTGGATAGTCTCTCTCTATATATATATACTTACATATGATTTGCAAAATTTTTCCTCCCATACTGTGGGTTGTCTTTTCACTTTCTTGATGGTGTCCTTTGAAACACAAAAGTTCTTAATTTTGATAAAGTCCAATTTATCTACCTTTTCTTTTGTCACTTGTGCTTTAGGTGTCATATATAAGAAACCACTGACAAGTATTTTTATAATTTAAAAATAATTATAGAAAAGATGATTTTGAAACTCACATAATGAGACATGTTAGACAGGTTTTCAAAGGAAAAGCATGGAGACCCCAGCTTTTTAAAACAGAATGAACTGTTCTAAATGGTTTAGGCATGTGTTTGCCCAGAGACAGACACTAGGTGATTTCTAGAAATTCCAGTACTATGTTAAGAATATAAACCAAACTAAAGAAACATTTTCATATTGTAGAAAATCCTACAAAAATTTTTATATGACATTAAGAAAACAGTATGGTCCCATTATTACTGAAAAGAGGAAAGCATTTACAGTGAAAACTATAGCGAGTGGCAGAGTCACAGTACAGCTGACTGGGGAACAAGGAGGTGCTTATTCTAAGGGCTTCTCTCTGATATTGACTCACGATACTTTGTATCAGTTGCTGAAACAAGGGCATTTCCGTAATTTAGCACATCTGTTCTTATGAAGCTTTTGTGTTTAAACGAAGGCCTAGATGATGTGTTTCTAGTACCCGACACTACCAGGGAGGAAAAGGTGGAAGTCACCCTGCCAATTCAGGGAGCAGTGAGCACTCCACATGTGATTATCAACTACAAGGCCCAAAGCTTTTTTAGATTAGAAACAAGTAACTAACAGAGAAATATTGGGGCTTATAGGTTCATTGTTCACCAGAGAGCATCAGTTTTGGTTGCATATGCACTTCTTTTTTTTCGTTTTTCCCCTGAGGACACTTGTACTACCTCCAATAACAACACTAACAAAACAGTTTTTGCTGTGTCACTGGCATACTTTAAATTGCTTTTAAAAATATCTCACTTGTTTTGTTCTTTCTTGGAATATTTTATTTTATAAAGCAGTCCACTACTGCTGATATGTATGTATATATGCATGTATATACATATATATTTTTTGCTTATAAAGTTTCTTTGCATCTAGATTTTTTTCAGAGAAAAGTGATTAAATTTTGATCCCATTAAGTAAAACATTGTTGTTAGTTTTTCATTGGCAGCGATGACCTCTTTTCTTAAAAAAATATAGTTAGAATCCTTTAAAAAAAGTAAGTATGTTCTGAAATACTTTATCAAAGAACGATATGTGGACATGTACTGAGAATGGCTATCAAGTAATTAGAATTTTTTCCAAGTAGTCAGTGGAATCATTTTATAATTTCCAAGTAGAATGGTGCAGGAGTCATTAAGCAAACAGAAAGGCAATTAAAGGAAGCTAGCTCCTCTGAATTTACAGAACCTGGGATTGTATTTGTGGCCTGTACTAGATACAATGCAGCTCTGTATCACAACACAAAATTTCCCATTTCCTCAAAGCTAAAAGCCGAGGCATCAGTTAAATAGACTGATAAACAGGGAAGTCAACATAGGCACCATTCATTAACTGGCTGATGACTGTCAGCCAGCAGTTGAATAACCATATTTCTGATAAAATGAGGTCTTGCAAGGATTAACAAGTTATTTGTAAAGAGGAAAGTACATTCAACTGATGCAGAAAATGCAATATATATAATTACTTTGACTCTACAATTATGTTAACAGAACTCTGGAAAGATCCATTTGGGCAGCATGCTGAAGCTTTAGGGCTGTTAGCATAATGCAATCATTAAGTGGCCAGAAATGATTCAACATTTTAACTATAATTTTTGGGTAGTATAGACTTTATTTCATATAGTTAGTTTTGTATTAATGTTATCAGTTTATTAGCTTGAGGTTTGAATTTCTTCCCTCAAAATGCAAACTAATATTTTAATAAAAAGACAAAGGGAATTCTTCGCTTCAAAATTAATGTTACAAAAGACTCTTGGGTTATGCCTTTACTCCGTCAAGTACACACTACTCTCTAAGCCTGTGCCATGATATTCCTTCCATAAGGTCCATCTCGGTTGGAAGCCTCAGTTTTTTTCCCTGGGTTCCCATAGCACTATGTTTATATCTCTTTTATAGCACTTATTTGTATCTTTTCAAGTGCCTCAATGTTCCCTTTAGGTTGATGATGAAGTCTGTTTTACAGAAGTAGAAATTTTGCTTCAGATGTTCTATTAATAGAAATCTGGTCCCTCTGATGCTACTTTCCAAGTCTTTCCATGATAAGCTTTTAAATAGTGGACTAAATAAGACTCAACTAGTAGTTTGGGCTCTATTTCTTCCTTTAGAAAAACATAAAGCTCAAGGCAAATATTACACCACTTTGTTTCATCCAAGTCACTCATCGACATATTTGGAAAGAATTACCATGTTAGTTAAAGTGCAACTGCTTTATCACAACTGGAGACTTGTTTAAATAAAACAGATGTAAAGAATTTTTGATGTTTTCCAGTTTTAACTATTCACCTTTAAACAAGTCAGAACTTACATCAGTATCTAATCATGTAATCATTATTCCCATTGAAATTGAAGAGGTCACAAATTTTTCCCACTTCTTCCTGTTATATTAGCCAGAAAACTTTTGGTGGCAGTTTGGAGAAATATTAAATGAAAATATCTTCAACAAGGAGTGAAGAAAGCTCTGGAGGGAATGTGGAACAATGAAAGAAGAGTTTTACCTTGATAGATAAGGACCACCAACGGCCCTTTTCTGTCTCTAGCTTGGAATCTGGGATCAGAAAGGTGGGTTCAAATCTCAGCTGTTAAGGCTTAATTTATCAGTAAGGGTGTCTTTTTTTTTTTTAATTAATTATCTTATTGGCTGTGTTGGGTCTCCGTTGCTGCACATGGGCTTTCTCTAGTTGCGGCGAGTGGGGGCTACTCTTCATTGTGGTGTGAGGGCTTCTCATTGCGGTGGCCTCTCGTTGCAGAGCATGGGCTCTAGGCCTATGACCTTCAGTAGTTGTGGCACATAAGCTCAACAGTTGTGGCTCACAAGCTCTAGAGTGCAGGCTCAATAGTTGTGGCACACAGGCTTAGTTGCTCCACTGCATGTGGTATCTTCCTGGGGCAGGGATCGAACTTGTGTCCCCTGCATTGGCAGGTGGATTCTTACCCACTGCGCCACCTAGGAAGTCCAGTAAGGGTATCTTTACTAATTCAATATTGTATTAAGATGATACATTTAAAAAAAGCCTATGGAATCGTGCCCATGTCAAAGTTCCTAATTCCATGACCCGGGACATATTTTTTCTTAACTATTGATATTCATATAGCACCTTTAATCCAGACAATTCAGGATACCAGGTCACTAAATAGTGAGCAGAAATCTTAACGTTTAAGAACAAATTAAATGAAACAAAATACAATACAAAAGAAAAAAAATCAAATTAAAAAATTATATCCTGAGAATATCCCAGTCCAGCATTTGCCTTGTCAGAGCAATAAATTTCTGAGCTCAAATACATCCTACACCAGTGCAGTTCAGCAGTTTGTAAGTGTTTAGTTGATGCCACACAGGCAGTTAAAGAGGACAAAATTTCTCCCCTTGAGGAGGCACAGTCTCAAAGGGAGATATTAAAATGTAATGTGATGTTTAATGCATAGAAGAACATATAAAGTACTGCAGGAACACAGATGAAGAAGCAGTTACATTTGCTTGGTTTGAGAGGAGGTAAGAAGCGTTAAGGAGTTATCAAGGGGAAGTGACATTTAAACCAGGCCTAAAAGGAGGGGGAGTCAGTCGGATAGAACAAGGGAGAGAAGGGCATTCAGGTTGAAGGAAACAATAATAAGTATACAGTCAAATTCACAGAGACAATAAGGAAGACGAAGAATGCAAACCATTGCAAAAAATGTTCCAAAGAAAGGGCTCCTGTGAGAAAAAAGGCTGTTTCAGAGAAAATAGTATTTGCTCCACAGAAATGATCTTTTGGACTCGGCGAGACTAACCAGCCATCTTTTGCGGGTAAAATAATTTCAGATACAAGAATGATAAAGAAAACTAGCTTTATTTGTGTAAATTAGAAAAAGTGATTGTAGTGTTAGAATTTGTCAAATGTTTTCATTCTGAACAATTTACAAGTGTATTTATATACAAACATAATAAAATAGAGTACATCACATTGCTTTTGCTTGACTCCAAGTGTCTCTTCATTCTGAACATGCCCCTCTCACTTTGGGTTTTAATTTTTAACAGGGAGATGCTTTGTTTTGACACAGTGCTTGATTTACACAGTATAACACTGACGTGGAAGGAGAGTCAATGATCATCGACAATTAAAAAATATCTTTCAACCAATATGACTTTATCATTAGATTTTTTCTATATTAAAATATGTTTCATGTTAAAAAAACACACTTGTATTCACTGATGATCTAAATTATTGTACTAAATTTGACATTTATATAAACCCATGACTAATTTAAATATAGATATGAATCTATATTAAACTCATTGGTATGAATGTTTGCCACAAATGGAAATGAAGAACATGTTAGTAACACAGGTAAAAGAAAATCCATGTGAGAAACTGAAGTGAAAATGCCCTATTCTAGTTAAAATGATTAAAATTTCAGTTTTCTGAACTCAATACAAATAAAACAAATAAAGAGTAAAAAGCCATGATATTTATAGACACCAAATCTTAAATCACACTGTAGGGCTGTAATTAATTTTTACTATTATAGATATTAGATAATTCTAAAACAAGTTTCCTAAATAGCTTTCCAATCATTTATGCTGCTTGAGAAATCCAAGAAAGTCTAATACAATTATGTGAATAAGGCTGAATTTTAAATTAGCAATTGGGATACAATATAAAAGCAGATAATTTATATTAGAGTCAAATCTATATCTGTCATAGTATTAAGTATGTGTGTATGGACTCTTGGAAGAAATAAATTTTGTTTTTAAAGCAGTAGTTGGTTTTCTAAGTTTAGTTCTTTAGCACATTATTGAAATTCCTGGCAAGAATTCTGACAGAGCTCTGTGATTTTATTATGTGAAAGAAAAAAAAAAAACCCCAAAATATTAAGTTTGCTGTGACTTTTCAAAGTAAGCTATTTAAGTTAAAACAAACAGCCAGACCTCCAAGTTCACTTGTGTCTAAAATGTCACTTTTGCCCCCAAAGTGAAAGAAATGATCAAGTACTGTTAAGGTGCTTGCTATTCAAAAAAAGAAGAAAAAAAAAATCAGAGGAAGTTGGTCTTTAATTGGATGCTTGAATTCTTTCCAGAGTTCTTAGTATGTTTAGATGTTGGTATCTTGACTTTGACATTTTCTTGATTGCCCTTTATAGCAGCTTCAAGGCGGGCTTTCAAGGCTGGAGAAGAAGCCATTACACTTTTAAAAACTGATGAATACTGAGGCCCAATCTGCATGAGATTTTGCAAAGCAAAGTCATGTAGATTTCTCATTATGGAAGTTGCTGATCCCAGAGCATTCTCATCCAAAAGGAAGGAAATGAGGATGGGTAGAAGACAGGCTACCAGCTGAGAGCCTGGAAAGTAAACAAATGACGTAAGTCCCAGGTTCAGGGATTTAAGTTCCTTATAAACTTGATCTGTACACCTATTTCCCTCACTTGAAGGAAAGCAGTTCTTCTAATCGCTTCTCCCAAATTAATACTAAACAATATCAATACTTGGGATGAACATCAACACGTGTCTTTCGATAAGTGTGAAAATATAATGTTAAGTGACTAATGGGATGTTTTTCATTTTAAATAACACTAGATTTCTGATTTTGGACAGATTCTGATTTGGTATGCACTTAGTGCTAGCACTTACGATGCTGTTCCTCAGCAATGGCTACCAGTGCTTCCAAGACCTTTATGCCTTCTTGAAAGATCTGAAGCTCAGTAGTGTCTTCAGGTTTTCTCTTGTCTATTTCCTGAAGTCTTTCCACAATAGAGGATACTAAAGAGTAAATGTATGGGTAGGAAACAGCTGGATTCGGATACTGAAAAATGGAAAGTAGGAGCTGATAGGTCTTGATTTGTACCTAATCAGAAAAGAGACAAAAATATTATAAACTGTAAATATAAATTTACATTTACATTAAAATGTCAGTTTTAATGTAAAATTTAAAAATAAATTTAAAGTTGTAAATAAAAAAAATTAAAGCCTCCCCTCCCATACTTAAATTTATTCCTAACTTATCTTTAATTTTGGAAGTCCAAGCACTAACAACAGGTATTCAAACTTGCATGCTAACAGTGGTTGTGACAGCTTGGAGTGTGAATAAAGTGGTTAATTTTTCCTCCCCTCATTTGTCTCTCTATAATGTAAACAATCAAACACACATAAAAACTTGAAAAATATTTTGGAGATTTTGGAAAATGTTTAGATGAAAATCACATATATTTGATGCTATGACGGTTTTAAGGAACCATGTCTGGACCCTATTAATTATGTGTCATCACATATCAGAACCACCACTATGAGACTGCTTACATAAAGCTCCTCTTAGGCTAGAGGAAACAAACAGGACAGAAGGACAAAAGGAGATGACTATACATCATATATACAAACCATCTTTTATTCAATTCATTGTGATGATATGTGAATGACTTTTCTGAGAGAAAATCTGGTTCCTTTTAGAAGTCTATTTTAGGAGTCTGTGATTATGTGCTACAAACTTATTTTGTAGCACATAAAAGCAGAGAAAATTAATTTAGCAAATAAAAGGGCCAGAAAGGAATGGGATTATGGGTCCCATTATTTTAGTCATATTCTGAAGGCATGTGCTAGAGTTTGCTTTTCCTTTTTTTTTTTTTTTGAAAGGAAACCCACTGAAGTTCTAGGGAATATATCAATTTTAAGATGTCCCTATTTCAAATTTAGTTTAGTTTTTTTTTTTTTAATTAGTTAAAAAGCATTTCCTTTATCTTTCTCCAACTAACTACATTCCATCCT
Source organism: Hippopotamus amphibius kiboko (assembly GCF_030028045.1). Lineage (NCBI taxonomy): Eukaryota > Metazoa > Chordata > Mammalia > Artiodactyla > Hippopotamidae > Hippopotamus > Hippopotamus amphibius. The sequence goes on along the minus strand of NC_080187.1, from coordinate 165,217,506 downwards.
CAGGGCCAAAAAACAAGACCATTATTATTCGACTTTGTCAACCCAAGAATATGAATTAATCTAAACCTAAAAATAAAAAATTTTAGTCTGGTAGTTTTTGTTGGAACCAACAAAATCATAAGGAAAGTTCTGCCAAAGCCTAAACATGTTCCTATTACAAACATCTTTCTTCTAAGGACACTTACCATAGGATCTTTTATCTCAAGAGTAGCCTTAAATTTCTCAATACAGCGCTTCTGGAGGCATGGGATCGTAGTTACTTCTGGACTGGTAGACAAAATAAATACTGTGATAGCAGTAAGCAGACTGACTTCATCAAGTTCTTGGTGTGTTCCATCTACTAAAGAGAATAATCTATGAGAAACAGATCCCAGTACTGTCACACTTACTGTTTTATATACCTGTGAGGCTGTCTTAGTTTGGTAGTAACAATTTCTTTTGTGGACCTAAGGGTTATAGACAATAAATACTGACTGACTACGAATCCTGGTAAATGCTGTACCTTTAAAATATGCATTTTAAGTAATTCTAGAGTCAAGAATTACCAAAGAAATTATAATCTGTACAAGTAAAGACATCAGTAAATACTTGTATACATTAATAGGAATATGCATTTACTAGTTGTGTGACCTTGGATATTTAACCCCATCTTCAGTTTTCTCATCTATAAAATGAGACTAATGGTACTTAAATTGAAAAGGTTATGAGGATTGGGGCCTCCTAGGTGGCGCAGTGGTTAAGAAAATGCCTGCCAATGCAGGGGACACGGGTTTGATCCCTGCTCCAGGAGGACCCCACATGCCATGGAGCTACTAAGCCCATGTGCCACAACTAATGAGCCTGCGCTTTAGAGCCTGTGAGCCACAACTATTGAGCCCATGTGCTGCAACTACTGAAGCCCACGCACCTAGAGCCCATGCTCCCCAACAAGAAAAGCCACGGCAATGAGGAGCCCGCACACCGCAACGAAGAGTAGCCCCCACTCACCGCAACTAAAAGAAAGCCTGTGCACAGCAAAAAAGACCCAACACAGCCAATAAAATAAATAAACAAACAAATAAATAGATAAATAAATAAAATTAAAAAAAGGTTATGAGGATTAAATCAGTTAATTCTCGCAAAGCATTCAGACTAGCATATTGCACATAATGCTCAAAATAAATTAGCCATTATATTATTATTATTTTTATTGTAGAGAAATACAGAAATGCTTGGGCAGTTGTTTTTTCTTTGCTAAGTTTAAAGTATTCACATTTTGATAATGTGTCAAGCCAAAATAACTTAGCACTTTAATACGTATGCCATTTCTTAACAGTACAGAAAAATTTGAAAATATCTGTGTGCACCACAGTCATTTAAAGGAATTTTCTACTACATGTAATTTACCTTCATTTCTCAAAGTCATACTCTCATTAAATAATTTTAATGAACCTGTTGTGGAAAATCAATGTCATTTGAAAGGGAAAAGGTGTGGCAAATTCAACTCATTAAACTGTATAAGAATGGATTGCTACTTATGAAAAAATTACATATATATGTAGACGCTTTGATAACATTCACTCATCAAATATTTAAGGAACATTTTCTGTGTGCCAGCACTCTTTTTGGCACTGAGAATACAATTTACAGAGAAGATATACCATATACCAAGAAGAAAATAAAGAATTTAATTTCAGCTAGTCACGAGGTAAAAAGATATAAAAATATAAAAAAATATCTTAAGAGAGAATAGAAAGCAACCCAGGAGTTGCCACATTGGGCAGTCAGAGAAAGGGTTGAGGAATTAGTATTAGAGCTGACATATGAGACACAGCAGCAATGAAAGCAAAATATTATGGATGGGTGGGATTTATGTTATAAAAAAAATTGCATAATTTTAAGGTAAAATAGGTGCATGGTTAACATTTAAAATTATGACATCATTATTATAAGCACTTTATATTTAATCCTCACAGTAGCATCATGAGATAGGTACTCTAATTTCCCCCATTTATGGATGAGAACTGAGGAAAGGAAATTGAGTCATTTGCCCGAACCACAGTTAGTGAGGCATTCAGTTTGATTCCAGAGAGCATACTGTTAACCATGATGCCTCAGCGCATCATATACAGCCAAGTTATTTTTAGTCTTTTATAGCAACCTGAAACTACAAATGCTAGTCTGTTTAGTAAAAGTGTCTTTTTATTCTCCATAAGATAAACTCTCCAGGGTTCCTCTTCCCATTTCTTCCAGAAGTGCCTTATTCCCTCACCCCGGCCCCAATTCCCTTATACTCATTCTCTTTTACCTGTGACAGATGCAAGCTTCCCTCAGGATTAGCCCCATGGACAGGCCTATATGGTCGGGAACTGAGGCCTCCTGCTAATAGCCAGCGAGGGACTGAGGCCTCTTACTAACAGCCATGATGAGTCCCCTTGGAAATGGGTTCTTTGGCTGTGACCCTGGCCAACATCTTAACAATAACCTCATGAAAGACCCCAAGACAGAACCACTCAGCTATGCTGCTCCCCAATTCCTGACCCTCAAAAACTTTCAGGTAACACATGCTTGTAGTTTGAAGCCACTAAAATTTTGGAGCACTTTGTTATGTAGCAAATGTTTCCCCTATCATGATCAGCTCTTTCCCTAATTTTTCTCAGTAGCTGGTTCAAATCCTTAATGTCCTTACCTCATTTCCTGACAGACAAAAGAAAACTATCTGTGTGTGTGTGTGTGTGTGTGTGTGTGTGTGTGTGTGTGTGTGTGTGAGAGAGAGAGAGAGATGAAAAAAGCAAGCTCATCAGGATTCAACCTAACAACTTTACCTATTACTTTCCATCCTTACCTCCTTCTCTTCCCTCACACTGGCAGAGGTTCATCCTTCTAACTTGGTTGTGAATCCTTTTCCTCTCTGCCTAGAAGAGGGATGCTGCTTCCCTCCCTAATGGTTCCAACCCCAAGCCCACCTCCGCCCTTTTCCCCCCTAAGCACGAACTCATGCTAGAACCTCAACTAAAAAAGAAATTCCGTAACCCTGTATCTTCCTTCTGCTTTCTCGTCTGCCTGTCAAGAGAAGCCTGTACGCGCTCCTTCCCCTCCCGCTCTCCTCCCTTGTACCTTAACACGGTGAGCACGATCTCTCATGTGTTATTGCTCTAGCAGTTTCCTGCAACACAGTCTCCTCATTTTGTTAATAAGAAAACTAAAGCTCAGAGAAATTGGATAACTCGTCTAGTCACTTAGCTGGTAGGTGCTGGAGTGAAGGTATGAACCAGATCAGTCTTGTATTATATTTATAATGTACACCTTATGCAGTTTTCAGTACATTGTGCATAATGAAAAGTTCTGTCGGCTAGATATGGATGATACTATATTTTAAAATTGACGTACTATTACATTTGAAGGTCTCTCACTGTCAACATACAGGCTGCCAGTCAATTAACTGCATTAATGTTAAAAATACTAAAATGAGACCACAGATGTTTTCTATCTACAACACATATCCTCTAAACAAATATGTAGTGAATATGGTCTCCTTTAGGTGAGACTGCCAAACATGATCAAGTACATAGCTTATTCTCAAAAAACTGTCCCTGTTGCTTTTTAAAACAAACTGAACAACTGCTTCCAAAGAGCCTAAATTACCTGGATTCCAACAGTCAAGAATTGTTGTTAAAGCACTGCGGAGAAGGTCAGTCCAAGCAGTGTGGCTCTTTTCTGCTCGGGCCATAGGGGAAGACAGTATTCCTTTCAGAGCCTGCAGGGAAGCTGCAACTGTTGCGGATAGCTGGCCCCCAGGCAACTTCACAGCAGTTTCTCTGAGGACTCCAGTTGTGAGGTACAGTATGGTAGGGAGGATTGAGATGCTCCCTGTAAGATGCATTTTAAAAAGCTATTTCAGTCTCTATGCAGTTCCTCAAAAGAAATCACCAAATGAGTAAGATAATGTCAAAGATTTCTAGCTTTTAAGCTTATTTTTCATTAAGGATTATAATTGTTAAGATAATTTAAGATTTTAAAGGTTAGATTAAATTTTGGTTATAAATGGAGATGCTGTTTAAATTATATCACAGTGTCATGATCTTTTGCTGTGTTATTTTGTTTTATTTGGTAGTTGACATTGAATTTATTTTCATTTTTTAGTGTGGTAAAATATATGTAACAAAAAATTTACCATTTTAATCATTTTTAAGTGTATAGTTCAGTGGCCTCAAGTACATTCACAATGTTATGCAACCACTACCACTATCCATTGGGATTTACTTTATATTAAACCCTTTTCAAGCAATTTGTAGTGAATCACACAGTACAAAATATTAAAGTTTCCATGGCCACTATGTAGTTAAAAAGTCACCTTGCTTAAAATGAAAGGGAAGAGACTAAAGCTAAAATCGTTAACCAGTTTTCCCAGAGGCTATCAACAAAACTCATAGAGTATGTTTTTGCCCCCAATCCTCTGCTAGTCCCTTTTTCTGCTACTCTTGGTATAAGGCAGTGTGTGAGAGCAAAGAACACAGGTTTTAAGTCAAATTGAAGCTTAAAGTCATGTTAAAAATAAGACAGCATGTAAGCTGGTCAAGACACACTTAAGCAGAAATATGCTTACTGATTAAGAAGTATCTGTTAAGTACTGAGTCCCTATCATGTGCTAGAGGACTAGAGGGTACAAAATTTCACTGGAAACAAGACATGTGTCTGTATATATATTTATCTTTTCTCTCCATTATAATCGGTTACATATGCCTCTATGTGACATGTAAAAACCACATATCTACATGTGGAAGCCACACACACACACATACACATACACACACACATACACGAAAAACAAAACTCAACAGGAGCCAGAGGTGGTAGGGCTGGAGCTAAACTTGAAAGGAAGGCAAAATTTTAAAAAGGAGAGAAAGATTGAGATAATTTCATATCAAGTAACACCACTGACAATAGCACAGAACAGGGATGAGCATGAAACCTCCTGGGTTTAAGGTTCACACAGAAGGAATCAGGAGGCAGCTGTACTCTGCAGAGGCCTATGCAGCACCTTAAACACAATATTAAAAGTATGGACTTGATTCAAAACAGAACTGGATATTATAAGAAGCTTCTGTTGTCACTGAGGCAGGGAAAGTCCATCAGATATTATATACCAAAAAATGCCCAAGAACTAGTAATTACCATCGACTGGTTTACAATATTCTCAACCATGGAAGAGAATATCTTATCTAGAGTACATGCTGTCTCTATATTTACTTTCACCCATTTAGTAAAACAAATTAACTAGAATGTAATGTTAATCTGAGAGGATTAAAGACAATGCACAAACCTTGGGGTCAGCATTTGTTTAATGAGAAAAAGATTAGCAATCGTTATCTCCATTATCTATCAAAACCATTTCTCTCCTTCCAGGTCAAGTAAAGCAACCACATACTAGAACATACCTTCAGGAGAGCACACTGCAGGAAGTTCAGAGAGGATAACTAATGCAGCTGAAACCAACCTACTTCCATCTTCTGACAGCATCTGTGGCTTTGTAGCTTTTACTCCTGGGCTACCTGTCAATTTAGGATTTAGCCCTGGGAGCTGTCTAACTAGAATGCATACACACAATTCCAGTGTTGCAAAGACCAAAGATTTCCCAGGCACAAGTCCTCCTGTGTCCTTTCCCTCTCCAAATTCTGGCAAGGTTTCCTTTTCAGCAGCTCCATCATCAACTAAAAGACAAAGAGAACAGTGCTGAATAAATGCTTCATGTTTGCTTTGCTTCTGGTAGATGGCAATTTAGTTCATTTCTGTTGTAGGTAACACATTTAAATGGGTAAAGTCTTGGGTCTTAAAAGAATGAAAGAGAAAGCAGTTATGGAGGTAAAATAGTTGTCTTTATTTGGACTTCTTATTGCAATGGATAAAAAGAAATCCTCGGTGACCTTCTCAGCCTTAAAATATTGTCTGATTAACCCCTTGATGTTAAGATGTGAACCTGATAGCTAGAGCTCCAGCACTGACCTTACCACCTTAAGTACTGGTAGTGGTCAGGCAGAAAGATAGGAACTGAGGTCCCTGATGTCTTTAAGAAGCTGCCATCTCAGCCCAGGACTGCCAACCTCTGAACTTCTTTTAGATAAGACAATATGTCCTTGTGTTGTTGTTTTATTTTTAATAAATTTATTTATTTATTTTATTGGCTGTGTTGGGTCTTTTTTTGCTGTGCGTGGGCTTTCTTTAGTTGCGGTGAGAGGGGGCTACTCTTCATTGTGGTGTGCGGGCTCTTTGTTGCCGTGGCTTCTCTTGTGGAGCACAGGCTCTAGGCGCGTGAGCTTCAGTAGCTGCAGCACATGGGTTCAATAGTTGTGGCTCACTGGCTTAGTTGCTCCACGGCATGTGGGATCTTCCTGGAGCAGGGATCGAACCTGTGTCCCCTGCATTGGCAGGCGGATTCTTAACCACTGTGCCACCTAGGGAGCCCTATGTCTTTGTGTTTTAAATCTACTATATTATATTAGATTTTCTGTTATATGTAGTCAAATGTAACCTTAAATGATAAACTCACCAATACCAAATTAGACTTGTAGAGGAGCAATTTAATCACTCTGCAAAACTTAAGTTATTAAAGAATTGTCAGTATTTCTTTCCATGTACATTGGTAAACACTTAAAGTAGGTACTCAATCAGTATAAATGATTTTTTTTTTCCTTCGGGGGCTGTTAAAATTCTAATTTTCCCAAGAATAGTAGTTTAACTACTGACAATATCCAAGCTAACATGTAGAGGTGAACGAGGATTTGAAGCTAGGTATGCTAGAGATGTTTCATTTGTACTCTACACAATAGATTCTCAGAATGACATAGACACATAAGCAGTACTTTAAAAACAATGATGCCATGTGATTAATTTGGCATTACAGGTTAACATTCACCTTCTGCACTTCGTCTTTTCTCCTTCACATGTTCTTGAGCTGCACAGATAATCTGCCTTACCACTTCAAGAGAAGCCAGTTGAATGGAAGGTGATTCTCGGGTCAGAATTACTCGATGTAGTACATTCAACAACTCGACACCCAAGTCCTATCACAGAAAACAGTTAGGTGAGACTATATTGAAAATTACCCACTTAAAAAAAAACAAACCAATGTTAAAGGCATGACAAATTTCAGAGAAGGAGAATATAACAAATGGCTCACAAAAATTAAAGATGTTAGGGCAATAAAGTTATATAGCACTTGCTCCACTTTAAACCAACTCCAGGTTAGTTTTTGTCCAACCTTGTGGGAGACTGGCACTGTGACAAAAGATCATTTTCACACAGGTCCTAAACTGCTAAAACAAGGAAATTTCTAAAACAAGATGAAAGATGTGGCTAGAGGTATATAAGGACTGTCATGTAGATCCCCAAATTTATATTAAGGTTTTCTAGTATTAATAAAGAATGATGGCGAAGTATGACATTAACAGTGGATAAGTTACTAAGCACAGAATGAAGGCCTCTCTAAAGAATAAAATACATTGGACAAATACTGTTTCATTTTCCACTTTTCTATTGGTTACTCTGGTGGCTTTCATCTTTGAAAATAAGAGTAAAACTGTCATTATGATACTTATTTTAACATACAGAATAAACAAGCAGAAAAGTTTAAAATTTATTCAAGTAAATACAAGTCAGGCAGGAGCCTGATTAATACTTTAAACCTAATAAACGATAGTAGTAATAACTTAAATAACTGTTTACAGAGAGAGGAAATCATACCATCCATTTTTCTTAATACCCAAGAGTCAGTTTAACATACAATTCAATATACTAGTAGTACCTGATGCTAAGGTTGCCTGCCCAATACACAGCTGCTCTTGGGAAAGCAACGAAAGGAAATGCCATACTTTGTACCGTGATCGTTTAACCATGGTCACAGCTGGGTCTGATATTAGCGTCTGACTCCACCTACAGACTAGCCAGTCATCTCTTAAAAAGACTTGCATAGAGAACTCAGCCAAGAGGAATACTACGTCATCGACAGTAACTACATGAACCAAGAAGAAACTCTCTCAGGAAAACGGGGTATAAGATACAGATATATACGAAGAGTGGGGTGCACTGAAGTGGAAAGAGACAAGGACAGTATGATATAGAACCTTCCCATCATTACAGAAAGTTCACCTGAAGAGCTGCTTCACAGAGTGGCTGGCTGGTAGCAGCAGATGTAAGCACGGCAGAAGCAGAGACAGGAAGTGGCAGAAAGAGGCGTGACTGCTCTTGGGTCAGCACAGTTTCTGATGCCATTTCAGTTCTGAGGCCTAGCTGTGGAGTTTTTTAGTTTCCTTTTTACCTCTCTGTGTTCACTCCCTATTCACTGTAGTAACCTGAACATGTTTCTGTTCCTGTTCCTTGAAATCCACAGAAGCCTAACAAAAAACAAGAAATCACCTGATCACTGCCAATTTTAGATCTGGGCCAAGGAACATCTAGAAGGGCCTGTAACGCATGTAAACAAGCAGTAATGCTTTCCATGGTTGCGTCTGAACGTAAGGAACACAGAAATTCCACACTGATTCCTGTAGAAAGCAAAAAGAGAACGAGGCTTCTTTGAGATTCTTAGTTTATGAAGTTAAATAATTTTCTATCTTTTATAAGATACATAAATAAACTTACCAAAAAGGTAATGCAAATAAACCACAATGAACTAAGACTAAACAATTAAGTGATAAGGCAATCTCTTAATAGTTTATTTTTAATCAATATATACACAAATAATCTCAATTACACTTGCACATTCCTGCAAAAATTACAATAAAATTGCACCAGAGAATTTAACATGTAGAGTTTCATAACTTTTTCTGACTAAAACTTACCGAGTGATTACCATGTCTCAGGCACTACACTTTAAGTGTATTATTTCACTCTCACATTGAGGAAGTAGGTACTATTATTACCACTCCTGAGCACATGGAGCTTAAATAGTTTGCTAAAGGTCCTTACAATAGGGCACACCAAGAATCTGAACTGAGGTAGCTGAACTGCACAGCTTATGCCCTGATAAACTTCATTACATAAAAGATTTTCTTTCATTTTTATTTTTTAAAATAGGTATTTATTTATTTGGCTGCGCTGGGTCAGCTGTGGCACGCGGGACCTTCATAGCCTTGTGTGGGGTCTTCGTTGTGGCATGCGAACTCTTAGTTGTGACATGTGGGATCTAGTTCCCTGACCAGGGATCGAACCCAGGCACCCTACACTGGAAGCTCAAAGCCTTAGCCACTGGATCACCAGGGAAGTCCTAAAAATTTGTTTTTAAAAAGCTCTTGTCTCAATGCACATGGAAACAAAATTTTAACATACCCAAGGATACAGGAAACCGGATCATGTTTGGCTTGGGAAGGAATAACGGAAGTTCTATGAACCATAAACCTTACTTAATTTAATCACTCACCTTTATAACCCTCACGTCTTTTAATCAACAACTTATTTATAGGTAATGATCTAATAAATTGTTTCCTCAGAACAAGGTAATTATGAAAAAAAAATTTATTCTAGAAACTCACTGTATCTAGGATACTTCACTTTTTTTTTTTTAAGAACTTTTATTGAGATACAGTTAACATACAATAAACAGCATATACTTAGAGGGTACAACTTGGTATCCCAATCTCCCAATTCACCCCCCCCAACCCTCCCCGCTTTCCCCACTTGGTGTCCATATGTTTGTTCTCTACATCTGTGTCTGTTTCTGCCTTGCAAACCAGTTGATTTGTACCACTTTAGAAGGATACTTCACTTTGAAAATGAAGTTCCAGGAAAGCCAAAAAAAGGGTTTTCTTCATAAATCTAAAAACCTCATTTATCTTTGACCTTAAATATTTGCTTGCAGTTCTGTACCTGTGAGTACACTTTCTTGACCCTTGCAGTCCCTGAGAACGGGGAGGGGACACGACTCAGTATACTGTTACGTTCTGTGTATCTACTGAGAAATGCAGGACATTCGTAGACCCTACGTGAGTCTTTTAAAAATCGTGTGGAAAGAACCAGGCTTCTTTTGCACATTTTACATTCATTAAACGGGATGCTGAAGCCAGCCTAAAATGGGATTCTAGACTTAATATAATGAAATTTGCAATTAAGATGTATACACGCTTACTCAGTTCTATCAAGGCTATCACTAATGCCTAACAAAGAATGAAGGAATAGCTGATAGGCAGGGCGGCACAATTCCGGAAAAACTTTGTACGGCTGGAGGCTAGTAAGGTCTTTTACTGACCTAAGATAAGATGGACTCTCTCGGTGCAGACATCCTCAGGGGACTTTACTGTGGCCCCAGATGATGACCCCTGACACATGGAAGTTGGCGTTACAGGCCTTGAGAGATGAGGTGCTCCCTCATCCGGCTCAGCAACAACAAAGCCTGTGCTTGTAAGCCACAGTGCTGTAGCATGGAGGATAAGTGCCCAGGAGTTGTAATAATGCAACTTTGCGTTTTCACTAGTCTCTGCTGTGTAGAAAGCACCGCCTACAAGAAAGGGAAAGCAAACAGTTTCAGGAGGAATAAACCAAGAGATTAGCTCACACTACATTTCCCCTTTTATTTGTTACAAGATATACACCATTTCCATCATACCAGAAGTTCCTTTGTGACCCTTTCCAGTCAGTCCCCTACACCTCAAGGCAACTACTTTTTATTGCCACAGATGTTTTGCCTGTTCCTGGACTTCACAGACTGGAAGAATATACAGTATGCACTTGTGCGTGACTGAGTTTTGCTTTTATTTTGCTTTCTGATGTGGACCATTTTTCATTTTTAAAGTACTGAATTTGTTACAATATTGCTTGTGTGTTATGTTTTGGTTTTTTGGCGGAGAGGCATATGGGATCTTAGCTCCTGGACCAGGGATCGAACCCGCACCCCCTGCACTGGAAGGCAAAGTCTTAACCACTGGACTGCCAGGGAAGTCCCTGTGACTGAGTTTTTGCTTAACAGTGTTTTCAGAGATTTATCCATGCTGCTATGTTATCAATATTTTGTTATCAATGATTTTATTTCTCCTGAGCATACAACTGTTGGGTCACAGGACTGATGTATCCTTACAACTTTGTAAGACAGTTTTTTTTTTTAAACAATTTTATAAGAAATGTGCAGGCTAACTCTTAACTTTTAATTTTTAATCACAAAATATTTAAAAACAAATATGTGATGTGTGTATGTGTGTTTAGAAGGCGAAAGATTTACACGATCTAAAGCGAAACCAGAGTATGTGTATGCGTGTACGAAACAGATACCAATTTACCTACCTCCAAGGTTAACATCTTGCCTTTCTTAAATCACTTTCTTTAAAAACAAACAAAAAACCCCTAAAACTCTGTACACCACTAATTCTTGCCCCTCTTCTGTAACCATTCTCAAGTCACTGCGAATCCCTCTCATCATGGTCTTATACTTTCACCCCAGACATTTGTATTCATAAATAAGAGATGCTATTATTTTGTGTTGACTTAAAAAGCCTCATACTGTGTGTATTCTTTCTAAACTTGCTTTCCCCCAACATTACATTTTAGAGATTTACATGTATTGATTTATGTGTCATTAACTTTTGCTGATAAATTATGTCAATAAATCAGTGTATTTCCATTTTATTTCCATTTCTAATGCTATTGAAAGGTACAAAGTACAATAAACACTCTACATATCTCTTTGTGTATAATTCCGATTAAAATTCTAACAGAACTTGACAGGCTGACCCTAAAATTCATAGCAGAGAGTGAAAAAATAATAGCCATTTTGGAATAACATGAAGATTAAAAGCAGGTACCAAATAGCCAATCCATAAAATGCAATGCTAATAACTGACCGTAAAATGAGATTCCTAAGGGAATCTAAAAAAGAGTAGATATATGTATATGTATGACTGATGCACTGTGCTGTAGAGCAGAAACTAACACAAAATTGTTAAGCAACTCTGCTCCAATAAAAGTTTAAAAAATTAAAATAAAAAAATAAAATTAGATCCCTATCCTTGTTCTACACACACAAAATAAATTCCAGTTGGACTAAAGTCCAAAATGTAAAAAGCAAAACTGTAAAGTTCATATTTCTTTATGACCTTAAGTACAAAAAGTTTCAGGCACTACATGAAAAACACAAACCATAAACGACTGATTACGTTAATTTTATTTTTATTTTATTTTTTTTAAATGGAATGTTTGATTTTTTATTATTTATTTATTTTTCTTCAGATCTTTATTGGAGTATAACCGCTTTACAATGTTGTTGGTTTCTGCTATATGACAGTGAATCAGCTGTATTTATACATATATCCCCATATCCCCTCCCTTTTGAGCCTCCCTCCCACCTTCTCTATCCCACCCCTCTAGGTCATCACCAACATTCATTTTAAAAAGGTAAAAGAGCAAGCTACAGGCTGAGAGAAGATATCTGCAAGATATGGGAACCACAAAGGAACAGTATTAGACATATGTAAAGGATTAAGAAGTCAGCAAGAAAATGACAGATACTAAGTAGAAAATGGGCAAAGATTATGACTAGGTAATTTATGGAAAAAGAAACTTGAACAGCCCATAAACCGATGAAAAATGATTCTCAATTCAAGGAAATAAACTAATGAAACTCTTTCGTACTCCTCAGATTGGGAAAAATTACTAAGTATGATAACATATAATGGTGGAAAGATGTAGAAAAACAGAATTATGTTGTTGGTGGGCACATACACTTTTGTAACCATGCTGGAGCGCCATTTGGCAGTGTCTTGTGAGGTAAGAGGATCATGCCTTATGACGCAGCGATTCAACTTCAGGGTCTCCACCCTGAAGCAAGCTTACTCTATGAATGACAATTATTCTGGGAAAAATGCTTCAGATAAACCTTACCTACTAACAGAGAAACTCTGAAAATACATGTTACTGACTGTCATTCTAGGGATTGTATAAATACCTTCCCCCTTACCTTCACCAGGAAGCTGCGAGGCAAATTCTGAAGGCAAAGTTAGGAGAGCAAAATCCTGAAGCGCAGCAAGCCAGAGCCTGCTTAATGTGCTGAGATCTGCGTGGACTAAGTCAAGCAGCCCGTCTGATGAAACGGACCCATTTCCGACACTCTCTTCTGAACAGGCAGTGGTCTTCAAAGGTTGGTTGTGGTTTTTATGTCTTTCTATAGCAATTATGTAGACCTGTATAAAGGTAATTGATAAACAAGAAAATCTTGTACCCAGTGGAAAGGTGCGACAATATTTTTATCTTGCTGAAAAGGCAGACTTACCCTGAGCCTGCCTCCTGGACTTAAAATGCATTGTGATATCAAGACGGTATACATGCGTAACCACACACACAAAACTGGGGTAGAAAGATCCAAAAGCATTATATTCAGTGAAATATGTTAGGGATAATAAACATTTGACAAATATGCTGCCACCTTGCAGTCTACAACCATGACAGCTATAACTAAATGATCATGGCACTCTTTTTCACTAAGCCTAGACGTGGCCATGTAATCCATTTCAACATATGGCTACAGGCAACCATATCTGAATTGAAATAAACTGAAATACTGAATATTTTCTTTCAATGTTACCACTAAATCACTACCTATATAGATTTAACATGTACTATAGAATGTTAAAGTATTCAACATAGTACATAATGTGTACTATCTCTTTATCCATAACCCCAAAATCCAAAAAGATCTGAAAAATGTTAAGTTTGTGGGCAATGGATCTGGTGGCAAAACACAAAAAAAATTTATGTGAGGCTATGTATTCAGTGTGAATATGCAAACATTTCAGACAGATGCATTAAAGTGTCTGCCTGCAGATTCTATGGTATTGCCCCAAACACCCTGGATGGATACATGAAATACGCATCCAGATTTTAAATCCCAAATATATCTGGCTCCAAGGATTTCAGATAATTATGGACCTCAATTACATGGAACCTGTTGCATGGTCATTATTTTCACTAAGGAGAGAACAGGAGAAAGTAATGACTTAAGCAAGAATACAGAGATTCAAATTATTATAAAGAATACTATATAAGCACAGAGTAATTTTATAAAATAGGTTACAGAAATGACAATCTCTGTTTGCTCTACTAAGAGCATATGTTTAAAGCATTTAGCATTGACTGTTAAAGATCATTAGATCCAACTTATTAAATCTAGGCAGAACTAATTCCTAACTGAGATTTGTCAACACTAAATAATGACAAAAATAGACCCTCTACAATCTTCTGGTTTTAATTAGCCCTACCGAAGGAAACCTTTTCTTATATATTGGTTAATTTTCTCAGCTGCATTCTGAGACTATGTACTTCATTAAAGTGATATATGAATCAAGACTGGCTAAATCTGGTAACCGCTGAAGCTGGATGATGGGTATATGTGAGTTCATTATACTATTCTGTTTACTTTTGTATATATGTAAACATTTCCACTGTAGATTAAAAAATTATATAGCATTCTTCCTGATTAGAAAAATAAGTAACAGTTAAGCACTTCCCTCTAAGAATTTTTAATCTCAGGAAATAAAATGACTTACTTAATATTCAAAAGTCATTTTATGAAACACCATTAAAAAATATTAAAGTAAGTCTTATAGAGTTGACAGAATATATGAGCAAACCCACATTTCCAATAATTCAGGTTTCAATAAAAGCTGATTTCCATTGGCTATTATAAGGTCTCTCATGACTGCCTCTGCTTAAAGCAGCAGATAACAGACAACAGAGGGCACTTTAGAATCCTTGGCCAAAATATCAATTAGCACATACATACACCTCATGTTGAAAGTCGTCTGTTAACCTTAAACATAGAATTATTTGTGTTTTAAATAGCTAATTTTGGTTTACGGACTAAGATATTTATTAACAACTTCCAAAATTCTGATCATAAATTGAGAAGTACTAACCTCTGCCCAGGCTTTTAGCACAGCTAAGATCTCCATGGTAGAAGCACTTTCATTATATAAGTGACTTAGAGCTTCTTTTCCAACCTGAATTTTTGTTAATGATGAAACAAGCAACTGATGAACTCTTCGGAGATCATTAAGGTCACTTACAACTCCACTTGCTATCCAGGCACTGCAAACCTAGTTTTTCAAGAAAACCAAAGGTTATATTTAAAAATTATAAACGCCCCCTCCTTGTGAGTTTAGCAAAGCTCACCCGTATCCCAGGAATCTGGTCACTGAAATCATCCTGCTATCAAGAAACCCAATAGGATACTGCTGATAATGACAGTCAGAGCCAGCATTTCAAAAGAGAATGAAGTCTTAAGGTTGAAGAAAGGAAACTGCTAATAAGTATATAAATCAGAGAGTTTAAGCTGTTATTAGCATAGAGAAATTAAGCCACAGATTTAAGCCATTTTCATAAATGTTTGGCTTAACATTTGAAATATACCTCCATCTTGATTATTTCATCTTAAATTATTTTAAAATTAGGATTAATTGTGTGGTTATTTTATCTTTTTGAAAGGAAAGTTACTTAACTCTTAAAACCTCAATGAAGATTTTGATTCTTTTGAAGGTATTTAAAAATTTTTAAACATCATTAATAATTCTCCAATACAAAATGTTTACTCAATTATCAGGGGTTATCTATAAAGGTTTTCCTGGGTGTCACGATATTTCTCTTTTACTAGAGAAAATTTTTCTTTTATCATCTATTTATTTAGTTTGCATCTCATTCCACAAAAGATTTCAAGGGGCTTATAGCAAGAACACATATAATAAAGTGATGATAAATTAGACTCAGGACAACAGTTAACACAGTAATATGAATATGTGAAGGTACTCAAACATTTCCTCAATACAAATGAATTTAAAAAGCTGAAAGAACTGAGTAAACTTATAATTAATTTAATTCACACCAGTTCTGCTTTTACTTATTTCAGGCCATTCAGGGCTGGTTATTGAATGTTAGACAACCACACCAAGAAAAGCAACTATTTAAAACTGTATATTATATGGCTCTTAAATATATGAAAAAATGCTCAACCTCACTTGAAATACAAATCTAAACTATCCTTAGATACCCTTTTTACTCCATCACATACACAAAAATCTAAGTTTGACAACTCACAATGCTGCTGAGGCTCTGGAGAAATAGGCACTTGCATACAGTGCTGGTAGGAGTTTAAATTGGTAAACTCCTGTAATATACTCTTTAACCCAGCGATTCAATTTCGGGGAATTTATCTCACAGCTACGCTTGGCCCCAGTGAAATGACCTATGCAGAAAGAAGGTCATTCACTGCAGCACTATCTGTAACAGCAAAAGATGAAAAAACCCTTTTTTCCATCACTAGGGAGCTGGTGACACACCCATATATTATATTACCATTCAGTTACAAGAAAGAAAAGTTCTCTAAATTTAAAAAGTAAAGAAAAAGGGGCACCTGAGATGAATGGTTAGACAACTATAATGTAGAACCTTGGTATCAAACACTAACTGGAGAGTTGCTTCTCAAGAGAGGGTTTTACTTCTTAAATTTATCTTTTTAACCATTTACCTGACATGCTTTGGCAGTGACATCAGGTGGTGTCTCTGAGGTGAAGGCTGGTCTAAGTGCCGCTCCTACCTGGCAAGAAATTATATGCTCGTTCAAGCATCAATAAGTAAGACAGCACAAACTCTCTTTTTAATGTTATTTTAAAATTGGTTATTTTTAAATAGGTATTATGACCACCTTTTGTTTTTGCCTGCCCAGCATATCTTCCCGTTTTTAGCTAAGTGCATCCCAATCTTCCTTTGGGGAACTTTCTCTCTCCACAACTCTTACCCCATGTTGTTGCTATGGAGCTGACAGCACTGTCTGGCTCCGGGGACCCACACTGGGATAATGAAAGCTCTTCTGAAGATGTTTGCTGGGAGTACTAGGAAAGAAGCGCTCTCTTTAAGAGACTCTGGATGCTAAGATAGCCATCTTGATACTACTTGGAGAGGACAAACTTGAGAATAAAACCAGTGCAGAAGACAGCAGAGCCAACTAAAATTGCTGAAAACAATTTTCCTTTTCTGCTTAAGTGAATGGTTATTTTATTCCATTTCGCAGTACTCTATCATTTGCAATTTTAAGAGGATTAAAAATGTAACAGCGCTCCCTTTAAGTAAGTTGAATTATACTATTTTGGTCTAATATGATAGTTGTATGTAACGCCTGTCCCTTCCTTTTGCTCCTTCCCTAAACACACAGTGGCATCAGCTGCTGGGAAGACGTGATGGAGCCTGCTAACCAACGGGTGAACTGCTTGGATTCCCTCACCGCCAGCATCAGAAGTGGCCTCTGAATCATGACAGGTATCCTTGGATGAATGCTGCTGAAGGATTACATGTGATGTGTGTGATGTAATGTGATGATTTTATCTTCCTTGTTCCTCCGAGATGGCTCAAGGCACCAGTCAAACAAACACCAGTTAAAAAGATGACAGAACCAGAATAGAAACCTGAATTCTTTTCTAAGTCTAGGGGAAAAAAAGGAGGTTGTATCTAGACTAGGAGTAATAATTTGAAGATGAAACCTGCATGTAGCCTAAATGGAATGTTTATTAGTGATCTGGTGTTAGCTTAGCTTATCTGGATACTTTGTAAAGAATTTCATATCAAAGCCCTTTATTCCCCCAAAGTTACCAAGAAGGTTTTAAGTATGAAAATTAACCTTTAGTGCTGTAAAAGATCTGCTTTATGCATTATTTTGCTCTTACTCTAAGATTTCTTCTTTAAACATATACGGATTATACTGGTGATATATTAGCAGAGATACTCATTTACGTATGTGACATGCCAGTTACACAGACTTTTAATAATAATAAAATTCTCTAATAGAAAGAGCTTACATTGGCTTGATACTGTTCCAAAATCACATGACCTGGAAACTCTGGTTCTGGAATAGCTGCAAATCGCCGAATAACAACTAACAGTGTTTCAAGGCCAGAAAGGCGGAGCTGGTCACTGTGATCTGTGGCAGCCATAAAAGCCATGCGAATTAAGTCAGCAAGATGTAGCACCAAAAAGTCATCTACAATATTAAAAAAAAAAATACATCTTATTAAGAAAAAGAATATGTTGGAAGTAAGGTTTATGTTAAGTGATAATTTTTCCTCCTTTTAATTTCATAACCTAGACTTTCTTTTAAGTCATTTTGATTTGATTTACATTTTACTGTTTGTTAAATACAGACTTTAAAGCTGGGTTTACTGCACCAGTGCCAATACTCACACACAAACAACTATCCCAAAGCAAACAATTAAACAGCTATTCAAAAACAAAGGCAGAAATAGCATCCTTTAAAAGAGTACTAATAGTACCTTCAATAAAAATTTTGTTCAGACTTTCTGATAAAAGTACATTAGAAGGTACTTAGGAGACTTTGGGTTTTGATGAATCAGGCAGTAATTTAACCATTCTCTTTATCTCTCTCTCAAGTTAAAGCTAAAAGACTTAATGTACCTTTAAGAAAAGTTTTATGTGGTTCTTTATATGGGCTACATTACCTTACTTATTTTGCACGTCCTGCCACACACACAAATGATGGGAGCATAAAAATATCTCTAGCTGTAAAATTTTAAACAATAATTCCTTTCATGCCTACAACATATTCTTTGGTATAATAATTCTACTGGGGAGAGACATAAGACAATCATTTAACAGTGTTCCAACAATAAAATGTTTACAGGTACAACGACGAACCTTTACCTAAAAAATATCTGAGACTAATTCAAAGAAGTATACTAGTTATAGGTCACAGTGAAGAAACCAACTCATCTTAGTAAGTGCTGATTACAATTTTAATTGTGAGCACAGGAATCAGTAAGCACCTATAATACACTAATTTTATACCCATCACTACAGTGCTCATCACAAATAAGAGACTCAATAAATGCTTGCTTGAAAAACAATTAAAATAGAAATACCTAATTCATACTCTCAGACTGGCAATAACAACATCTTGCCTTAATGATTCTTTTGTCAGGTAAAGAATATTTCCAAGGCACTAAGATATGAACATTGAGTCTTTGAACATATGTGCTTAAGTGAATTTAAAAAATTAGACATTGAACCATAACCCACATGCATTTAGGTAAAAATAATAAAAAGTCAAAATGGTCTTACAACTCGGTTTACTTTACATTGAGATAGGCTCAAATGTTTTCCAGGTAATATCCACGAAACCAAAATAATCTATGAGCAAAACTGCTCTAAATTACAATTCAGAAAATAAAGAAAATAAAATTTGGGAACTAGCTAATGTACATACTACTTTCTAAGAACATAACTATTCTCGATAAACTTAATATATAGGTCCACTAAACAAAAGTGCATGTGAGTTTAAAACGTTTAATCATTAAAAATGTATTTGAACATTAAAAATATACTATAGGCAGACAGCACTTCTATGTATATCATTTGGTCTTTTCATTATTATGCCACTTACTTCTTGAATCCCTTTTTTTCATCTCTTGTGCTAAAGCAATGTTAAAATGTGCACTGTGTGCACTCTCACACTGGCTAATGATCCTGCAGACACATTCAGCAGCAAAGACTCTCGTAGCCCATCGGGGATTGGTAAAAGGATGAGGTCTGCCATCATTTCTGGTGGTCAGAACTGAAGCATCATCCCCTTTATCTCCTTCCTCTTCTTGCATTGTATCCACACAAGTTACAGTTGTAAAATCTTTTATCAAGGGAGAATACACATAATTACAACTGGCTGGAAGATATATTTATAAAGGGACACAATGACTTCAAGTACACACTAGAATAATGATCAATTATACATCTTTTTTTTTTTTTTGGAATATAATTGCTTTACACTCTTGCACCAGTTTTTGAGGTACACCAAGGTCAATCATCTGTATTTATATACATATCCCCGTATCCCCTCCCTCCCCCGGCTCCCCCCACCCTCCCCAGTTATACATCTTTTAACAATGTAAAATAATCATGTCTAATGACTACTGATAACAGTGGTATCTAAAGAAATGCTAAAAAACTATTCTTAAAAATGATAAAGTTGTTAAATTGTATTAATGAAAACTGAACACGATACCAGAATAATTATCAATCCCCTGTATGTAGATGGATATACTTAAGTAAGCTCAGAATTCCCTAGAAGGGTGTGTGGCAGATAGAACTAGAGATGTTGTTTTAACACTGGGTTCCTGAATGAATTTATGAAAGTTCCTGAAGTCACTAAGAATGTCCAAAAAATATTTTCCTCAGGAAGATTCATTACTGTAATTACAGTCTCAAATTGTCCTGATGGCCGTAGCCATTAAGTAGTAAATTACTTCCCCTTAATATTATACTAACTGCTAATATTATACTAACTGCTAACTTATTAACTCTGTTTAAATCGACTTAAATTGGAACTTACGCTATAAAACTAACCAACTTGTTTTTGTTAATTATCTTGTATGTCCCTATTTTTTCAGTGTGATACAATAGATAGCATAGATGTTACAAATAAAGTTAAGGCAAACTCCTGTCTTAAAACTGAGAGGTCAACAGAGACTGAAATGTGTGTTTTCCTAATAGGAAGGGATAGAGGCAAACTACAAAGGATAAAGAATAAATGGTGAAATAAAATCGAGCTATTAAGTTCTCAGACTGTGAGTGTAAAATTTAAAGAAAGATAGGTAAGATACCAGAAAAGTGCAGTCAACCTATCTATGCCCATATATTTTTTTTCTTTTAAAGAAGTCCTTCTAAGTTCTTAAGTACTGGGGATAGAAGAGAGCATTAAAGAAGGAAAATATGTAGAACATAATGGTTGAAAGAGCAGGTATAAATCGCTGTACCAACAAGAACATAGGTAGACAGAGAATATTAAAAAAAAAAAATGCCAGAAATTTTATGGTACCTTTCTTCCTTTCACAAAACTTAACTCAGAGACCAGAGCTACATTAAATTATAAGGCTTAAGTAACTGGGTTGAGAGCTATTTAAAGTCATGCAGGCTAAGGTTTGAATCCATCTGTGTGTGTCTTTGGGAAAATTACTTAACTTTCCAAGTCTTTTCTCTCGTGTAAAATGGAATAATACTGCCTACTCACAGCAGAGTTAAAGGATAGTTAAAGGATTAAATCACATAAAATATGTGCACTACCTGGAACAATTGGTTTCTATCTTCTTTCTTTCTCATTTATTTTCTCTAACCATTATTTGAAATTAACATTATTAAGAGTAGAGAAACTGGCTTGCTCAAAATGTTGTAACTTTTGGTGAGTTTTCTATTAAGTTGATTTGAGGCAAAACCTCAAATATTTCTTATATGTATGAAAATAAATGATGGGGCTTCTGTAAGTTAGGTCATCCCTTTTAGAGCATAAAATCCTAACAATTCTAATTTTTAGTTTGTTTTTTACAGGAAAGTCATATAAGACAATTATAATAGAAAAAAAAAGTAGGATTTAAGTGTTGTACTTAAACGCTAGCATCAGAATCTTCATTAAAGAAAGCAACAAGCAATTATAACCCAAATATCCAGACTGATGAATTGTCACTAGCAAACAATTTCATATAATGCTTTTACTTTCAGTTTTATTATGTTGGCTGGTAATCGTACTTACCAGCTGATGCGGCAAGTACATCTTTACAAAGCTTTAACCAAAAGGAGAGTTTATCCACTGCCATCGATGTGAGCATATGATTTAAAGTCTCTTTGATATCATGGCATAATCTCTGATCTGTCTCTTTATCAAGTAAGGTCAATAAGGCCCCTTCAAGGCCCACTTCTCTGATGTTAGCATCTGACAAGAAGAAAATCGATGATCTAAGTGATACAGAAAACAAAACTGCCATATGAGAAGCACACACATTCAGTAGTTCTTAAAATATTACTTGCAAATATATTCTACAGAACTAGTTCAAATATTGCACCTCAACCTACTGAGGTCTATTCTAGTTCGCAATTAAAGTTTGGTAGTTTTTCACAACACTGAAAAGTTATTTTTGAAGCAACGTCACTGAAAGATAAATCTTCATTAAGAGTTACTGAAATGTTTTCCTTAAATTAGGTAAACATTTTAACCCAATTAGCATTCAGTACTTATAAAAATTTATATAATGTTTCTTGGTATGATTATTTTACCTTCTCTTTAAAGTTAATTCAAATAAATAATTATAATTAAGCTTTACTTATTCTGGTATAAAGGCTTTAAATTTATTAACATGAGAGCAAAACTTAGAAAAGAACTATTGTATGGAGAAGAGCGTTTACTGCAGCTAAGCTACAGTGGATCTAAAGAACACTATTGAATTAATAAAAATTACTACATAATATTCTCACTGCAAAGTAATAAATCATCTCAAAAAAGAAATAAAAACCTTAATCTAGTATCTATTTCCTCTAATTGTGGAAATGTCAAAAAAAACAAACACATTTTCTCTTGAAGATTTAACTCACTTGGCAATTATGAAAGCATTTAGTTTCTAAAGATTATGCTACTATTTGACTATTTAAAAGAGGAGTTATCTTTTAAAGATGAGAAGGAGGTGGTAAGAATATTTCTCATTAGACGTCTGAAAGTCAGAACAGCCCAAGGTAATGTGGGAGTCATGACTGGATCCTAAATTTGGATGGGAGTGACAGGGGTAGGAAGGAGTTTATAAAGGACCTTTTTTTTTTTTTAAATAAAGGGAAATCTGTGTGAGGACTGCACATTCTATGAGGCTACTAAATTAATGCTGACTTTATTAGGTGTGGAAATAATGTGGGGTCATGTAGGAGAATATCCTTTTTGAAAAATGCAAGTGTAAGTATTTAGGGGTGAACCATCATGATGCCTGCAACCTGCTTTCAAATGGTTTGGGCAAGAGGTTTGTGTGTGTTGTATATATAGGGAGATATAAAAAATGAGTGTCATAAAAACACTAAGGTGAATCTATGTGTTCGCTGCACATTTCTTTCAACTTTTACACAGGTTTGAAAAATTACAAAGATTTTAAAAAGGAGTTATATAATGAGTTCTTTACTATAATTTTACTCAAATAGCTAATTCAACAATTATATACCAGTATATTTACATAATAAAATCCTAAAGCAACAAATATAGATAATTTCAGTGACAAATGTAAGTCAATGGTCACTTTGGGGAGAATACCATACATGGTTAGAAGATTCAAATTTCTCTGGTTAACTGATCACAGAATAATCTTCAAACAAGTTCTGTAACCTATGTGATGACTACTATACCAGTTCAGCAATGCAGATAAACTGAAGTCATAGCAAAGGGTTTTTTTTTTTTTTAAAGCTCTTTATTGGAAGAGCAAAGGTTTTAACATAATAATAAAACTGATTTAAAGAGCACAGCATGACAGTAAAACATTATAGATCTGAGAGCTTTAGATACTGGAAAGCTCTGTGAAGTCTGAGACTTTCTAAAAGTGTGATAGCACTCTGGAAACTACATACTTTTAAAGTGTAAGATACCATTACTATTTTTGTAGGCTGTTTGAATTTATCTGCATGTCTGAGTTATTCACATAATTTTAAAATGAAGGGATACACTTAAATCTTACTGGCCAAGAAATCCTTTAATTCAGCTCTAAAATATAGAAAGGGTATAAAAATGCTTTAACTTGAAGCAGACTCATCTATGAGAAATTTTATTAAATGAGATTTTGAGGGAAGAAAGGCCCATATGATAAATGACTTCAGGGCTAAATACAATTTCAATCTATTACTGTGAAAAAACTCATTAGAAACCAATGGCTCTCAAACTTCAGTACACATTACCATTATTGTAGAAAAATAAGTAACAGATTGCTGGGTTCTACTCCCAGATTTCTGGCCTAGCAGATTTGGGATGGGGCCCAATAATTTGTATTTCTAACAAGTTCCAAGGTGAGGTGGATGTCGCTGGTGTAGGGGCCTAAGTTTGAGAACCATTCATGTAAACCAGTAATATCACGGGTTGGAATGATAATAATTATCATTGTAACAGGTTTAAGACATTACATACTAACTTTTAAATTTCGTTTTAAAAACTCATGTTTATATGGAAGATTTAATATTAAAACGATCATCTGAGCTGGAGATAATACTGATAAAAAGAATTACCTGGGGCCAACTCTTCTCTGCTATCCTTAGCAAGCATAACAGCATGTTCTGAAACTTCAGCTGCTTCTCTCTGAACAAGCTGACGTAAACAAGCCAGTACTGCTCGTCTCAGTAACAAATAGGGACTACAAAGGTTCACCTGAAAAATACCATTTGGGAAGTAAAAGAGCTGAAATTCTTGGTGGCATTCAACAAGTCTGATAGATATTCACTGGACCCCTCATGACTGTGTCCAGCCCATCACTGGGCTAGACACAGTTTATTAAATACACAGAAACTTCAACTATCCTAGCACATATTTTTTTATTATATAACTTACAAATAGCTTAAGGAGTAATACATGTACTTATTATGCAATATTCATAAACAAATCCAAGCAAAAGCCTTGACAATGTTAGAAGACATAAAACTTATATGAGTAAAACAATTTTAAGAGACAAAAGAGATACAGTTGAGAAAATTTATTTGCAGCTTATATATCTGTGCTCATGGAACTATATTATAATGTTTTATGAATCTCGAAGTAGAAGTTTATACAAATGCATATAAGCACTGTAGCATACTGGTTAAAATGGAGGCTCTGGAGTCAAACTGTCTCAGTTTGAGTCCTAGATCCATGACTTACTAGCTGTGTGACCTTAGACAAGTTATTTAACCTCTCTGTGCCTTAGTTTCCTCATTTGTTACATGGAGATAACACTACCCTCATCTCACAGGGCTGTTGTGAAGTCAACAAAAAGAAACATGCAGAAGTGTTTAGTACAGGACCTGGCAAATAGTAAGCACTCAATAAATGTTAGTTATTATTAATGCAGCCTCTATTAGTAGTAGTTTATTCAGATGCCATACAGAGTAAGTAAATACATTTTCAAATAAAGGCAGAAAGAGTCTTACTCAGAAAACATCTGACCAAAAATGCTCTATAGAGACAATAATATAGACAGCAAATTTTATATGTGTATATCTACTTAAATATGGATACACATATATATACAAAGATATGTAAATAATAATAGAGAATATTTCTGCTCAGAATGACAGACTCAGTACATACTCCTTTTACTGAGAGGTATTTAAACAATGTAAATCTCAATAGGCTGTGTCTACCTAGGGTAAATGATACGATTGGTGATATACCTTAAATGAGCCATTAAAACAAGTCAGAGCTTTCTGGATACAAATTCTTACTCAGTGATTTCATAAGCAGAATAAAGCCTAGAGATTTTGAGATTTATTTTGTTCTAACTATGAAAATGAAGACCAGTTTGGTGTGGCTTATGACAATAAATACATCTTATAATAGTGATTTTCTGAGCAAAATTTGAGAAATAATGGCATAATTCTTATATGTGCCTTTAGACTTGATTTATGTGGGAAAGACAGGACTGAAGTAGGTGAGTTTGTTGAAAAGAGCAGAGGCAAAATTCTGAGAAAAAGAGTAGGTAGTGGCAGCTGGTTTGTGATATATGATACATCCAAAGAGAGCTAAATCCTAATTTTATCAGAAGCTAAAAGACAAAAAAAGTTTGTGAATATATATCATCAGTGAAACATACGGATGAGAACTGCTTTACAAATATGTTATGTTATACCCTCAAGCCATATCATGAACTCAAAAGTGGAAAGACAGGAATGCCATTCACAAAGTCTCAAGGTCATGTCATTCTAGTCATGTTTAAGAACCCTGCTGTTAGAAACTAATACACAGGATAACAGAGAAGTTAAAATGTAAAAAGATTAGGTTCATTCATGCCCAAGATTATGGCTCTATTTAACAACAACGACAAAAAAGCACTCTATAAGACAATTTTAAAGAGAAGTTAATGAATCTACTAGTTATTTTAACTGGAGTTTTACAAGCATATAATACAAGGCAGGTGCAGCATTTATTCAGGCTGGTCAATCTTTTAGAAAAAGCATGCTCAAAGTACTCTACTTGTTTGGTAGAAAAAATATTAAAGGCTGTTACACAAAGCAAAATGGGACGCTTACTATCTCCATGTCATTCTCCAGCATTTATATTGGGAAGAGGGATAGAGTGGATTAAGGCAAACAAATCAAGCAGGCAAAATATAGAAATTAAGTCAAACTGTAATTACAATTCCTTTCTGAAATGAATATATTAAATCAAAATGATGCAAAATTAAGTGCAAGGAGTGAGTGCACCAGCTGGAGAAGGTTAGGGAGGATTTGTTTACATTGGTATTAAATAAACACATGTAACATGCTATACACACTGGACTTTGCATTAATGGTTAGCTTAAACAAAGAGATGCAGAGGAAAACAAGAACATCTACAACCAAAAAAAAAACAACACAAAGAAACAGCACTGCAAACCTCAAAAAAAGTTAGGAATCGAGGGTCAGGGACCTACCAACACAGAATTATCCAACAAGATCTCCTGCACAAAAACAAATGACAGACCAGTCATGACAAAACCAAAAGATAAGTACTAGGATGACTTTGACAACAGTCAGCTAAGCGTTAAAATGTAAATGTTTGATAGAGTTATCATTCAAATTGGCTTAGCTTTAGCTTTAAAAAATACACCATAAATACTTCATTTTCCAACTTAAAATATGAGTTGAGCTAAGATTTTAGAAACACTCAGTTGAAGATGTAAAGGTATAAAAAATACAATAATTCCAAAATGTACATTTGTATGATTAGGTTTTCCTTTGGAATCTTTCATTAAGCCTCAGTAACAAAACCAGATCAAGTAGACATGAGCATGAAAGGAGTGATCTGGATTACATTCACATGAACAGGTGTCCAGTACGGGACAAAGTTAATGGTTTATCTCATCACAAGTTAATTATAGATTTTTTACTCTTGGAAGCCAAGTTTTAAAACTGCGAGTAGTCAGAATTGCGAGTGTAGCTAAGGCCAAGTTCAGAATGGAAGTTAAATAGCATGCAGTTAGAAGTAAACCCTTCACAGTAAGATTCTTTCCTAATGATTATGTATTCTGAATATTCAGGGAACTTCAGTTAATATGAAAACACTTCATGCTGAATAATTAAGCTCTAATTAGAAAAGAAAACCTGATCATAAAGTTGTTAATAGAAAAAAAGCAATTTTCTTACTATAGGTCATACTTCAAAATATTATAATAAATTTAGAATAAAAGCTTTACTAACCAAAATATTAAGATTCAAAATTAACACACTATAGTGATAGCTATTTTTGAATTTCACTTCCGTATAGTAAAAAATCATTTTATAGCTTAAGTATTATGAGTAACATGAATAAGATTTGTAATTATTACTGCTGATTTTCTCAGTTGTTCTGAATATACCTAAAAAATATCTGAGAACAGTCTCTATCCTTCTCTGTATGTAACCTTCTCAGTATGGGAAAAGAAAAAAGTAACGAATTTGATCAGATCTAATCCATCGTGAATTAGTAGTTAGTCTTCCTCTTTATTTCTCAATAAACTTTACTTAAATGAAGTCACGTATCAGTTACAGAAGAAATTTTAAAAGGCTATTAATGGAAATTTTCTACTACGATTCAAGAAGAAAAAACAGCAGTACTGTTTTATATATATATATATGTGTGTATATATATATGTTTTAAAATATTTATTTATTTGGTTGCCCTGGGTCTTAGCTGTGGCAGGCGGTCTCCTTAGTTGCAGCCTGCTGGCTCCTTAAGTTGTGGCATGTGAACTCTTAGTTGTAGCACACATGTGGGATCTAGTTCTGTGACCAGGGATTGAACCCAGGCCTCCTGCATTGGCAGCGTGGAGTTTTAACCACTTCGCCACCAAGAAGTCCCAGTATTGTTATATTTAAATGGAGAGCAGAAAGTCAGATCAACTTACAAAAGTAGTGGGTATTTTTCAGTAACTGGTATTGGCAATGGTTCTTCAAATATAAAAAGTAATATTCCTGCGGGAAAGTCACTGAATGCTAAAGGTAAAATTCTTTTCCAGTAAGTGCTATTTTCTCTAACACATGTTTAACCCAGACAGAAACCAAAGTTTCTATCAGAAAGGTCAGTCACATCCTCTCTTTAAGAGTCTTACATAATTATGACTATGAAAATCAATATGAAGATAAACGTAATTCTATGTTTAAGTTATATGTTAAGAAAACAGAAACAACTACAGTTTACTGAGTGGTTATTAAGTGCTGAGGACAAATGCCTTTACAGGTGGTATCTTGTGTAATCCTCACGTTTTACAGACAAGATAGCCGAGACTGGAGGAGGTTATGGGACGTTCCTAAGGCCGCATGTCTAGGAGGATGCAGAGCTAAGAGGTATCCATAACTACAAAGTCAATATGAAATAATGAAATGAGGACTGGCCAACGAGTTCAGAAACCTGGATTCTAGACTTAGAGCTACTACTACCTAGATATGTTACCTTGGGCAAAGCATTTCACTTTTAGGTCTTTATATTTTTAATGAGAAGATTGGTTTTAACGATGTTTGAGGTTCTTTCAAGGTCTGAAATGTTGCATATTTTGTCTTAAGCTTGAAAATGAAAGGTCTGTCTAAAGTAATGGTTCTCAACTGTCATGTTACTAAAGGGCGTGTGCTGTGAACATCACAGAGGTAGAAAATGTTGAAAAGCAATGGTGTCAAAGTTTTGCCAAATGTAACTCAACTTTTCCAGGCAAGTCCAGATAGAAACTGGTGATGCTCAAGGTAAATCTTAAAACCACTGACAATTATGAACCACCTCATTGGAACTTTTTTTTTAATCACCCTCATCCTCTCTATTCATTAGACACACTACAGGAACCCAGATATTGATGCATATGCTGCTAGACTATTACGGAAAAATGTTACTTGCCCATCTGGGATGAAAAGAACTTTATATGTAATGACTTGGAGAAGAGGAAAAGGAAGTAGGAAAAAACAGATGTTACCACATAAACATTTCTACATCCTACAGCATTTATACAGTACCTGGGACATTAGCACTCAATACGTCTTTACTGATTAATGAATCAATTTTCCAAATACGAAGTACAACATTAATGGAAGAAAAATGAATCAATATATGAGAGCTTTAAGATATGATTATATGAAGCTGCCCCCAACCGCCCATAAAAGACTAGAACGGAGGGAAAAGGGCTATTGTATACAGTCTAGAGAATAATGAAAATAAATTTAAATTTCCAATAACTGAAACTAAGGACATGTATAATTTTATACTCACACAGAGGCAGCTGACCAGGCTAGACAAGTTGACATGTCGTGGAGCAAACATATGAAGCTGCTGAAGGCAAGAGATGGCCTGAGCTTGGACAAGGTAGTCTGGGTTATCTTGCATCACTGCACAACCCAACAGACAGGAAGTCCTTAGGGTAGAAACGGAAGTACTGTTACCTAAAATGAAAGCAGAAAGCTTTTAATAATTGGCCTAAAAAACCATGTATGTTACTAGGTTTAAAATTTCTTTCTTCCCCCAATTTTAAACTTAAGGTTCTATGAAGTAAATTTCTTCTACAAAAGCAGGGATAATCCAGGTTATAGATTTTTAGATTATGTTAGTTATTTTTAGTCTGAAAGGTTTATGTTAACACAAATTATTAGGCAAAGAAGAACCTAGCTTATCTGCAGTTTACATTAAATTTTTCATGAAAAGTAGAATTAGAAATTGCTAAAAAATTTCACCCTGCTTGTATTAGTTGAGAGTTGCTTTCATATATTAAAATCATATACCTTGCAATTGAATAGATCAGAATAATTGAGTTTTGGGGCTTTGTCATTTATATCTTAAAAGAAATAAGAGTTCTTTAAACTATTCCATTTCACATCTGTCATTTTACTTGTTAAGGAATGCATTTTTAGGACATATCTATAATCTTTCTAAATATGGTGCTCCTTATCTTTTCAAGGTAAGAAAAATCAGACTGGCATTTATTTTAACAAAATATACTCAGCACCTACTACGCGCCAATCAAAAGGGTTTTTCAAATTTTCTCTTAGTTGATAGAAGAGGAAACTAAAATTTAGAGACATGAGGATTTTCCCAAAGTCGCCCAATTAAGCAATGGCTGGTGAAGCTTAGATTAAGTTTCCATGTTTTTTCTATCATGTCATCATACAGGAGTCAGTATTCCCAAGACCGTTCTCAACATTCTGCCCATGTGTTTGAAAAGAACATTCTGCTAAACTTCACTTTATCAAGAGAAGTGTTTGCGTCAGTAACAGCAACTGAATTCATCTTTATGCATATATTTTTATGTAAAACATCACAAAAGCAGCTCTGTATACCTTGCAGCTCTGGACCCAATGTAGTAATAAGGGCATTCAAACAGCGACCAAGACTTTGGTGAACTTCAGCGTGAGTAGGAGGCACATTCAATAACAACATTATAATAAGAGAAAGGGTTGGTTCTGCATGTGTATAATATAGTGGGCCGGCAGAATCAATTATCAATGAGAGAGAATGCAGTGCCCAGGTCTGTGAACACAGAGAAAAACAATAAAAAATGTTACAGCAGCATTAAGAAATATAAAACACAGGAGTTGTTCTTTTGTTGAAGCAAATAACATAATAGCACAGTAAAGTATTTGTGTGTTATTACTAACTTGGAGAGAGAAATGGAGAACTTCATGAGTTTTAAGAAAATTTTCCTCTTTAAATATCCAGTAAAAAACAATTGAGAGACAAACGTCTAATTTAGAATGGCATATGTGGATATATCTCTGCACTAAGAATTCCAAGATAGTGTTTGGTTCTTTAGCTAACAGCTTGAACTAAATCTAGTTTGTTGAAAATTGTTTAATGTTTATATAGAGAGTGAAAATTCAAGTGTTTTAAAAGATTCAACAACATCTACAACTACTTGCAATAATTACAGACAAATCTCTTGAACACAGTGTTGAGGAAAGCCAAACATAAAAAAGTACATACCATAGTGATTCCACTGACATAAAGTATAAAAGCAGGCAAAACTAATATATGCTGCTGCAAATTAGGATAGTGGTTATCCCTGGTGGGAGAGGTAGTAACTAGAAGAGAACATGAGGAGAGTGTTTGGGGTACTGATATTGTTCTGTTTCTTAACTTAGGTGCTGGTTACACGGTATATTCAGCTTCTATACTTTACTCACAGAGATGCACACTTCTAACAGGTGCAGTTTAATAAATATATAAAAATAAATGTATTTATAAAATAAATATACATGTTATATATAAATATGTATTTATATATTAAACAAACAAAATGCCTTTAAGCCAAATCTGGCCTGCCATCTATTTTTAGAAATAAACTTTTGTTGAAACAGTCATGCTCATCTGTCTATATATTACTTATGGTTGCTTTCCTGCTATAATGGCAGAATTGAGCAGCTGACAGACTGTATAACATGTAAAGCCTAAATAATTTACTCTCTGGCCCTTTATAAAATAAGTTTGGCAACTCTGGTTCAAATAAGACTGGCCATACACTGATAACCACTGAAGCTGGATGATGGGTATAATAAGTTCCTTGTAGCATGTTCTCTACTTTTATGTATGTTTGAGCTTTTTATAACAAGAAGGATCTTAAAAAGTCCTCCCTTTGTGAAATCAACTGAGAAAGTTTTACCCCTCTTATCAACAGATGTATATGGAAAGCTTACAGCACTTTAAATGCTACAGAAATGAACTCCCATGAGGTGAGAGAGAGCAGCCATCAAGAAGTCAGACTGGATGCCACGGAGAGAACAATTTAAATTAATCAACAAAAGATATCCAATATAAAAGGATGTGTGTTCAGAACAGACTTCTTGAAGGGGAAGAGGAGAATATAATAAATAGAAGCAAAAAAGTATAGTATTAAAGGAACGAAGAAAGAAAGAGTGGAACACCTTATAAATCAACTCAAGTAACAGACGAAGTGAAAGAAAACATTAGTAATATGGCGACAAAGAATGAAAGCTACGTTGGATGTTGAAGTTTGACAAGAAGGTGGTTAAAGTGGATCTTAGAATACTAAAAAATGTGGGTTATCAGAAAGGAAGAGAAAGAAGAGCAATAGGAAAAACATGAAAAGCAGATATGAGAATGACGTGTGGGAGGAAAGTAGGAAGATCAGCTTAGGAGAAGACCAGTACTTTGGGTTAACAACAGAGTAAGTTTCTGGGTCAGTTGATGGGAACTTCAATGAGAAGATGATTTAAGAAGCAATAAGCAGTTTCCCCAGCTTTTCAGCAGGGAAGTGGCAAGATGAAAATCTTTCAAGGAAAACAATTTGGCTTCATATCTAGGGAGAGTTGAAAAGAAAAGAACCTAAAAATAAAGTGACCAAGTAGGAGGCTACTACAGTAATTAGGACACACAGGGGGGACAGAGATACAATAAGGGGATTAAAAGAGCAGGAAGAGTAACAATCATTCAAGATGTGCTTAAGATATCAGGAGAATGATGATTAACAGAAATGGGTAAGATGTATAATAATATGGTAAAGTGGTTAAGAACACGAGTTCAGAGTCCATGACTTATGTGCTTCACCTGACTCCATGATTTATTTTTGCTTGAAAAGGTGATGTAATGGTTTTATTTTAAAATTTCAATGTTTGTGATACACTTTGCCACTCTTTAAATTTATGATGAAAAATTTTAGACGTCAACTTAAAATGTTCGAGGGAGCACATGGTTTTGTAAATTCTCTCAGGTGGTTCATAAGCAAAAGTTTGAAGATAGTTTTTATTATATTTTTACACTCACATTTCCTAAGGCTGTTTTCACAAGTGCTAACTGGAGAATTAAGGTAGTTGTCTGAGATTAATTACTATTTCCTGATATCTCTTTTTGTGAGAACTCATTGCAGAAAAATAGTTTTATACCTGTGACTTATCTGGGTAATTGTCTCATTTCATAAGTATGTGGATATTTACATAGTTTTAATCTAAATTATCGATACAGGAAAGCAAAGCTCTCTTCTGGTGGCACAGGCTACATACAACCAGTGATCTTCATCCTTCCTTGTTTCTGTTACCCAATTCTCGTACATTTGTTGTATATCATTTCAGACAAAGAAGTTGGTAAATAAGGGAGAAATAAAACTTAGCGAATTGGGAGATTGGGATTGCCATATATACACTACTAATAAGAAAAAAAATACCAAATTGTACACTTTAAATATATGCAGTTTATTGTATGTCAATTATATCTCAATATAATTTCTTAAAAAAAAAAAAACGCTTAGCAATATAGGGAAATGTTATCTCTTTATCAAAATAATTCAAATGCATTTTCCCTCACATCAACACATTAAAAAATGTCAACACTGGGATTCCCTGGCATGATATATTAGCTTTTTTAGCTGCGAGCAAGTTACTTAGCTTTTATAAGCCACAGTGGTTTTTTCTGTATAATGGGAATACACATCCTAGATTACTGTGAGGATTAAATATTTTCATATGTTTAGAAGAATGTAATACAATGCATGGTACCTGTTAAGCTCTACAAAACAGGAGACATTATTTTAAGATGGAAGGGAGATCCATTTTCAGAAAATGATACTGAATTTGACTTTAGACGCTGAGTATGAAGTAAAGATAGTGAGAGTTGAATTTTAAAAATCCATCAAGGTTAACAATGGCTTTGATTTTGTTATGGAGCAAGAATTATCTTATAAATTAGTAATGGTCAATAAAAACAGAATCTGCATTATCTATAAACCAAGAATTTCAAGGAAGGTATCACATGAAGTACTTACCTGTACATCAGGAGAAGTGCTGTCCTGAGACAAAGTATAAAGGATTCCAACACAAGAATTCAAATGTTGAGAAGAACTTATTCCTCCTAAATACCTATATAGGGATCCCAAAGCCAATGAGTGTCCTGTTCTGGTAACCGCGTCCCTTGCTGATTTCAGTCTGATTATGGAAACAAAAATAAGTGACAATTACTGAAACAAAACCAATGCATGCACGCTGTCAAACTTTTTTTTATGAATAATTGCAAAATTTAGAAATATATTTACTGTTAACTGATAAAAAAATTCTAAAATAACCTGAAAGGTATCTTGAAAAGAAAAACATTTTAAATAATAATGTCTTTATTATTATTAATAATTATTTAAATATAAACACTTTCAATGTCTTTCAGAAATATACCACACTAAATTCATATGGCAGGCATCATTACTTTAAGTTGTATTTTAAAAACTCTCATTGCTGAGATACTCTAATTCCATATAAAGAGAGTTCCAACTCAAGAACTTTGATTTAAAAATTAAATACAGTAAGAGAATTTATTATTTATTAGGGGTTTTCTTATGAATTACACACTAGTTTAAGTGCTTTATATTTGGTCCTTTAATCTGCTCGACAATCTTAAGATTCATACTATTGATATTATCACTTCCTTTTAATAGATGAGGAAATCAAAATGACCTAGTCATTCTAGCCAAAGTGACTCTTACAAAGTAACCAACTATTAAATGGAAGAGTGGGGATTTCAATCAAGTTAGTAATCTGACATCAGACGTTGAGCTCATAACCAAATCAAGACACACATATTCAGTATATTAGCAGGTGAAAGTGCCACGTGCATTACTGCCACCAGTAATAATATAACTTTATATATGTATAACTAATATAACCATGAACTTTATTTGCAGTGTTATTTTTCATACTACTTTTGTATTTATTATCTCATTTACCTTAACACTCTTCATAGGCACGGTAGTATTAATAACCTTCTATTTGAAATAGAGGAAAAGTGGTTGAGAGGATTAAGTAACCTTCTCATGGTTACAAAGCTGGTTGAAATGAAAATACAGTTTATGTTTCCTGATTTGCAGCCTTTCTCCTTCCAGTAGATTGTTCTTACTACCTATCATCTATATTTTACATCATAAAACTCCATAAGCCTCTTACTCCCAGAGGCCACTGATGGCCTAGTACATCACTCATTATAGATAGTGATCTTTCTCATATGAAAACCAAAGCCAAAGAACTAGTAAAACTAAAGCCAATTTTATGTTCTAAGAGAAGCAGACCAAGGCAGGGGGTGGGGATGGGAGTTCTCCTTTATTTTAAAGTATACACAGTTCTTAATTTTTTAAAGTTAACTATCAGAATGAAGTTTCCTAAGTTCCAACAAACCAAAAAGCTATACCCAGTTTTGACACATAGCCCATGAGTATTCAATAAGAAATTCACTTACTTGTCAAAGCTAACTTGAGCTAATGCAGCAGTAAAAGCTCCATCATCAACCACTTGGGCTAATCTAGCCCATGCCTCTGCAGCTGCACATCTCAAGAGGGGGTTGGGACTTTCTAAGGCACCCATGACCAACGTGAGGACAGGTCTTCTCATTTCTTCTGGACCCAAATGTCCCTTAGAGCCAGCCACATACTGAAATATGTAAAAAACAACCCAAACTTAACATACATTAGGTAAAAAACAAAATCAAGCCAACGTGAATTTTTAAAAAACAGAATTACCTTCAAGAAACTAGAAACTGAAGAAACAACATGTAACTGAACTACTTGTTGACGAGCTCCTTTTGTATGCTTTATACTGTCCAAAAGCTGTTCTAATATAAGAAGCCTAAAATCAGAAACAAGATTTAAAGATAAAGTAAGTCAAAGGACAGTACTGAGTATCCACTACTAATTTGTTTTGTTGCATTTTGTTGAAACTACTAAAATGAGATAACTGTTGTCGAATGCGTTGAAGCATTTTAGGAAACGAAACTATATCACAACCAATGTGAAAATATTCCGATTATGTGTCATTATGACAGTGGGGGAGAAGCATTATTTTGTGAAAAAATAACAACAAATGTATCATTTAACATAGATTTACCTGGGCAAATTCAGCTATTTTGGCAACTATTTTCTAAGCAAAGAATACTTTAAAAGTCACTTGCATCAACATTTTATTCCTAATAACAGGACTTGTTGGATTCAAATACATTCCTTCATTTTAAAGGTAGCATTGACGTTAGCTAATGAGAAGCAGCACAGCCTTTTGAACCCCAACTATACCTTAAACAAGTACTTGGGATCATACTATATATAACACAGTTTTTACACTTGCTTTTTCTCGTTTAACATTACCTCTTTAGCACTTTTAAAATCATTTTTATTCTTTGATAATTTTCAGGAAGCCAAATTTTACTACACACATACTACAATTTATTCAACCATTCTCCTACTGGTAGAGAGCAAATTTCTTATTTTCACAATTCTAACTATGAGGAATATGCACATTACCTTTGGTCTGGGGTTGAATGTGTCCATAAGGTTTTAACGTAGCTTCTGTGAATTGTTTCTCATGTCCTTACAACACAGTGTTGAAAGTAAAGATATGTAACCATGAAATAAATCACCCCATTTTCTTCCCACCATTTCTTCCAATGTTTAAAAAACATTGCTTCAGAGCTCTGAACTTCCTTTCCCTCCTTCTCTCCCTTCAAATCAGGAGAACTGAAATAATGCTTAAGAATACTTTTTCCTTGTGGCAGGCATAAGCCTTATAATTTATCTTCACCTTTCTAGTATCTGGACGGGCATGTAGCTGGCAGTCAAATGTGCTTGCTGAACAATCATAAAAGACAGCTGCACTCAGTGAGTGAAAACAGGGCAGGACTGGCTGAAGATGGCACGAGGGTATACTTTTACTCAGCTCTAACGTACTTGCAATAATATCTCTGACCCCATAAATCTCTATCATTCTACTGAGGTCACAAGGCCCAAATACAGTTCTGCTCCAAATGACAATTCTTTTACCAAGACAGAATAGATATGGGTATTGTGCTTTAAAAAAACCCAGCTGTGGAAGAAGCTAAGTCAGAAAAAAAGGAAAGTGTGAAGTTACATGTGTAGGACTTGAGGAAAGCAACATACATAAAATCAAATCAGAGAATATAATAAACATGGTGGATCACTAAAAATTTGGGGAAAACCACAGTAACTCTAAGTAGTCTTTATTTAAATATTTATTTCCTTATTTCGAGGTTCTGTTCATCATTAAATTTGAAAAATTCAGAAAAGCACAGAAAGAAAAATAAAATTCACCCATAATCCCACCACCTAGAAAGAGCCACCACTAACATTTTGGCATCTTTGTTCTAGTCTCTCCCCCGCCCCATCCCACCCCAGGTATATGGATATCATTTTTAGAAAACTGGGATCACAGTGTATACA
The DNA here is from genome assembly GCF_030028045.1 of Hippopotamus amphibius kiboko. Classification (NCBI taxonomy): domain Eukaryota; kingdom Metazoa; phylum Chordata; class Mammalia; order Artiodactyla; family Hippopotamidae; genus Hippopotamus; species Hippopotamus amphibius. Next base: position 165,180,373 of record NC_080187.1, on the reverse strand, counting down.
CTTTGTTAATAACTCTTGTTTTATTTCCCTAAACATTAATCCCATTTTATTAACTACTGTACTGAAATAATTTTATTTACTTTTTCTCTTTTTCCTCTTGGACTCCTGTGCTATTGCTTTTTTCTTTTAACTGAAGTGTAGTTGATGTATAATATAAGTTACCGGTGTACAATATAGTGATTCACAATTTTAAAGCTTATATTCCATTTATAGTTATTTTAAAATATTGACTATATTTCCTGTGTTGTACGATATATCCCTGCAGCTTATTTTATACATCATAGTTGGTACCTTTTAATCCCCTGTATCGCCCCTCCCTCTCCCTCTCCCCACTGGTAACCACTAGTTTGTTCTCTTACATCTGTGAGTCTTATTTTTTGTTATAGTCACTAGTTTGTTGTATTTTTTAGAGTCTACGTGTACTGAAATAATTTTAAACAGCTATCAGTATTATACAGTCTGACGTCCCAGAACAATGTTTCCTAACTGTGTTTCTCTGTGGTGCTCTGAGGGCACCCACTGGGGGCTGCTGATGGTTGCTGAATCTGGGCTCCTGCCAGACCACTTGCTTTACAATTCTCCAAACCACTGCCTACTATTTTCATTCCATTAGAACCCAAATAGAATGTTTTGCTTTTACCAGGATTCGACTTTTTTTTATCAAAACATACAAAACCTCTCCTCCCTTAAATATTCAATCTATGTATCATATTCATTCAGGTAGGATAAAAAGAAATTTGGCACATTTTAAAGTTTATTAAACTTTAAACAACAGAAATAAGAAACCATCTCCTTGAAACTGTAATTGGAATTGGGTAGTAAATCTGGGGGGAAAAAAAAGAGAAAACCAAAAAAACCTACCTTCTTCAGGAGAATAATAAAATCTATTTTTTAAAAGGAAAGCTTATAAGAAGTATACTTTTCTTTTTCACTTCTTATCTGAGATCTATGAAAAAGTTTTAGTGGAGTTATTTAAAATGACAATTTAAGTCATGCTTAATTTAAATCTTTTGCCCACAAGGTTACCCATGTCTCATCTACTGCAGTGATTGCTATATTAATCGAAATTAATTATTTTAAATTCATTGTATGCACTATATAATAGTGCAGTTACAGAGCAGTACAAATCTCATCCTCCTCATCAATTCTTCTTTGAAAATTCCAGTCCTGTGATTTTCTTCTCATCTTTTAGTGCTATAGCATTCATTTATAATTTAGTCATATATTATCTTAAATATAACCAAAACTGTATAGTTACAATATATACAATGAACTATAGGCTATAAACAAATTTCAAATCATCTTTTGAAATTAATCTCAAAATATGTGTATACCCTATAATACTGAGTAAATACTATCAATACTATCGTTTTAAATAAAGACATGAAGCTATTAAAAAATCAACATAAATGTTACTCACTTTTCTTCTCTTTTTTTTAAATTTCATTTTTCTATCCACTGAAAGTAAACTATCCAAAAGCCTGTTTCAGAAATGTGTTGCTGACAAGACTCAAATATTTTTGTGAGTCTTCATCAAAGAGACCAAGGTAAATTCCTTACCTGATTGGTATTCTCTAGAAGATAACTGATAAAATGATATAAAAACTATGATCTAGTCAAATGCATTGTTGCTGGTCTAGCATGAGAGACAGATGAATGTGAATGAATGTGAATGAATGAATGTGAATGAATGAGGATAGTTAATAATTTACAAACTGTTAGCCAGCACAGCCTATGGGAGAGATTCACTTCACATAAAGTATCTCAGATAGAAACAGAATTTCCTGAATACTAGACATGATAAGTGTTTTTTGACCCCCAAGAAAGTTACTATCCAGTTATTAAGAAACTCATTCTCAATGACAAATTATTAGAAGCCTCTGATTTTTAAAAACCAAACTTCATTTTGAGTGAAATGAATCCACCAAATTGAAGACTAACCTGTTTTAATCTAATTTTTGAAATCCACTAAACTGAAGACTAATCCGTGGGCCTACAATGGCTTGATAAAGCCTCCAAGGTAAGAAGGCCTACAAGACCTTGTGTAAGCAAAAAAACCAGTGTTTTACTTCGTAACAATAGCTCATAAATCACTGTTCTTGTGTCACTGAGTTTTTTATTTGTATTTTCAGCTAGATGAGAAGCTAATGTGGGAAAAGCACTGCATCCACAATAGTGCCTAGTAGTTTTCAGTTTGATCTAATCTAACTTAATTACTTCTTATTAAAAATTAGCTGGGTGAATAAACAAGAGCCTTTAATCTTACCTCCACTTGTCATTTATAAGAAATCTTTTATACTAATGAGAACTTTTGACAACATCCTTCTTATCCATCGGTCCTCTATTATGCATTCATTCAATCAATCACCAATCCTGAAATGTTATTTCAGGATAAATGAACTAATGAAGATGGTTTACCTTTGAGCTTCTCCCACATGAGCACATACAACTCCAAAGAGCTTGACTGCAGAGCTAATAACTGATAGTGTTGGAGGTAAAGGCTTAGGCACTGAATCTCCCTCTACATCTTTCTCGTAAATAGAGTAAGGGTCATACTCGAGACTTCCACAAGCAATACCATTACCAAGCAGGAGCTAAAAGAAAAAAACCAAAATTACATATAAGGTTTTAAAACCACTGTTCAGGACTTCCCTGGTGGTCCCGTGGCTGGGACTCCACACTCTCACTTCAGGGGGCGAGCGTTTGTTCTCTGGTCAGGGAACTAGGATCCCACATGACACAAGGCGCAGGCAAAAAATAAAAATAAAAATAAAACCACTGCTCACAGACTGAATCAACCCAAGAGTTAGTGAAAAATGACCATACCTGTTCTTCAATAAATCTATGGTCAGTCTCTTGTAGCAAAGGACTTAATATTAGAAGATCATCCTGATGACAGAGAGGTGGAAGTAAAAATGTGGATGCTGCCACCTGTATATCAGGGGCAGTCAGGTCAGCAGCCAGCTCTCTGAGGATAGCACAGAGGTTTCCTGTGGAGTCAGAGAAAAAGAGCAATTAGCAGTTTAGTAATAGCAGTTAACTGGTCTGAGAATGTGGTTAAAAAAAACCCAGGTTGAACTTTAATCTACGTATCAGCTAACTTTAATCTATCACAGCCAAAGACTATGTATGTATACATACACGCATACTTTTAGATGAAATGACGTAAAGCATAAAAACAGAATGAAAAAAGAGGAATAGATATAAAGGCAGACAAAGCAAGCATAACAGTATGACACACTAACTCCTCACCACCCCAGCACATGACTGTCACTCATTCTAGCCAGCTGGATTAACCTCGTTCACCTATACCCCCAATCTACTTTCTCACCACTTCCCATATTATTTTGAAGCAATCCCTGGAATGCATATCATTTCACCTATAAATATTTCATCGGGTATCAGTAGAGTTAAGGACACTTTAAACAATCTCATCATAATTTCATGTTTTAAAAATCACTAGGGACTTCCTAGGTGGCACAGTGGTTAAGAATCCACCTGCCAAGGCAGGGGACACGGGTTCAATCCCCGGTCTGGGAAGATCCCACATGCTGAGGAGCAGCTAAGCCCATGGGCCACAACTACTGAAGCCCACGTGCTCTAGGGCCCGTGTGCCACAACTACTGAGCCTGTATGCTGCAACTACTGAAATCTGCACACCTAGAGCCCGTGCTCCACCACAAGAGAAGCCACTGCAATGAGAAGCCTGTGCACCACAACAAAGAGTAGCCCCTGCTTATTGCCACTTGAGAAAGCCCTCTTTCAGCAATGAAGACCCAATGCAGCCAAAAAAAAAAAGAACGAAATGAAGACTTGAGTGAGTCTACTTATTAGAAGTGATAGGAAGGGCTCACCTGCCATTATTTTCTGTATTATTATTAGTAGTGGTAAGAGTATTGACAACAAATATTTATTGAGGATATAACATGTGTCAGAAAATGTCCTAGAAGTTTTACATATAGTTTTCATAACCACCTCATGAGGTCCAGTTAGCACTGTTATTTTATAGGTGAGGAAACAAAAACAGAGGGTTTGTTAATTGTCCAAGGGCACACAGCACGTACATGGCAGTTAGACTGAAACAAAGACAGTCCAGCCTTCAGAACTTGAGCTTTTAACTATCATGCTCAATCATTCATTCATTCAAACTGTGTTTAGGATGCTGTGTTTAATAAAATATACAAAGATGTTATTATATATAATCCTCCCTTCAAGAAGATATAAGATACAGGAAACACGTTAACTATAAAATGAAGGTAGCAAGTACTCACTTTCATAGAGGATGAAAACAGAAGTACTGCTATGTTTATAGAAAGGAGAGATTACACACTGGAACTGGGGACCGTGGACAGGGATCAATAAAAACTTAACGAAGCAAACCAGAGTTGCTTAAAGGAATGTCTGTTAGTTTAATTACCAGTAATACGATACTCAGAAAAATAGTTTTGTTGGTAGTACGATATGCAAGGTATGTATGGTACTACAGCCAAATGTGAAAACAGTGGTAAATCTCCATATCTCATTTAAAGTGGCTGCTGGCCTAACTGTCCCTGAACAAAGTGCTTAAAGATGATTCAATTTTAAAATGCAAATATGCTTTGTTGTAGGAATACATCACTTTCTGATGTTAATGAGGAGTAATTTTCAGTGTAGAGAAATCAAAATACTTGAAGAAGATCTGTAACAAAACTAAGATAGGAAATAAAAATTAAGAACCCAACTTTTACTTCATAAGCTTCAGAAAATTAAGCAACTATTATGACAAAAGTCTGCTTTTGCTGGACAACCATGATGAAGCGTTATATAAATTCCCCCCCTTTCCCCTGGCTGCACCAGGTGGCTCTCAGGATCTCAGTTCCCTGATCAGGAATCAAACCCGGGCCACTGCAGTAAAAGCCCAGAATCCTAATCACTAAGCCACCAGGGAACTCCTCAAAAGTTACACAAATTCTTAAATACATCCCATGTAACAAATGCAATTTCTTACTATGTCTTGTAAGCTTACTTTTTGATCTCACTGTAGTAACTGATAACATCAAAACTAAACTGTCTTGTTACTTAGCATTATTTTCTAAGCTAACGAGATGTATAACATTAACAACTACTATTCATTTTGTGTTAGATTTAGAAATTGCTATGTTATTATTATACTATGAGCTAAGTTATTTAAAACATCAGTTGATAGTTCTGATTGTTATGCGCCCATACCCATTATATGAATCTATTAAATAGAATATCATTAAAAAAAATCAAAAGTCCTTAAGGAAAAAAATTCCTTAATTCTATTTCCATAGTTGTAGGTATGGAAAAAAGACATATAAAATGGCAAATTGTTATTTTTGGCTGAAACATAAAATACATCCATATTTTCATTTTTCTATAAACCAGCTTCTTCTTTAATTCATGTTAGAAAAACAGATACACTTGAAAAAGACAAAGAGGGTAAACGTAGATTTTCTTTTTTTCAAAAAGTTCATAGTAATTCCTGACTCTGTCTCCCAGTGAACACACTGGAACTGATTTCAAATCTATACACTAGTATATCCATTCTTCCTTTAAGACTTCTGATTGCATTCCCAAACTCCAATTCTGAGAAGATAGTACAAGATTTTGTAGACTTATAGTATCATTTATCAGAAGATACACTGTGGATTTTAAGTTGATATTCTAATATTCCTATATGTTTAATGAAGACTTCAAAAATTCAATTTTTTATCTGCAATTTGAAAATAAACTTCAAAATATGACAGTAAAAACTGATGTAAAAGTCTGAAGGGACTTACTTTTGCCAGAACCTAACAGTTATCTAAGCTATGGAACACAGAAATTAAGCCTTTTATTAGGTTTCTAGCAGGTTAACTTTTATATTGAGATATAGCATAGAATGAGACAGACCTATCACTAAGCTTTGACTATTAAGTCTCTACGAGGTTACTCATAAAAGGTTAGGCAGCACAGCATGAAGCAGATCTATGTTTTAACCTTGATTCCACTATTTACTGGATATATAAACTTGCACTGGTTTTTGTAACCTCTCTGTGCTTTTATCTGTCAAATGAGGAAAATATAACTAGCTCACTGTATTATCTTAAGATAAATGAAACAATATATACAGTTTCTAGTATAGCACCTGGCATACAGAAATGATTTTTTTGATATAGTTTCTGAGAAATGGCAGTGTATCCACTTTTTTTCCAGAGAAGTAAATACAAAATTCTTATTTTATATCAAACATTTTGCTAGGTCATTTGTGAACCAGAAAGAGAGGTGGTAGGAACAGTACCACTCACATAATGATAAAGGCCAAGACAGAAGTTATAAGTTAGTATTAATATTTTGAACTACTGTGGTATATATTATATTGTGTTTATTGGCAGAATAAAGATATAAAACAATAAATGCAGTATTTTTACAAGAAGTAGATTTGAGAAAACAATCAACTTAATATGGTTGGTTGAAAACTATAAATATTAAAAAAAAAAAAACACAGATGCTCCCATAAGGGGCCATTTTCAACTTTTACCTCTTAAAACAAGCATCTTAAGTTATTCAGTAGTAGTAGCAACATATTTTCTTAAAACTGTATCTTAAATTTACAAGAAAGGTTTTAGAACTAATTGTAAAATAGAGGCAAGTTTATTTTACAAAATGCAGTATTCTAGTATTCCAAAGCCATCTTGAGCCTAATAAAAGCAAAACCTATATAATAAGCTTTATAAAATCAATTATACCTTGGTATAAATATAATCATTTAAGATTAAACCTCTATCTGGGCAGAGTTAAGAATGGAATAGTGGAAGGGAATGTGTACAATAGATAATAACTCTAGACGGAAACCAGGAATGGCCAAATTTCTAATAGATTTGCATTATATATTCTGTAGAAAACTCTGGAGTTGAATCAAGACCGATCTTTGTGACTCATTCTCTCCTACACAGTGGAACTGGGGATTTCTCCTCAGAAGAAAGAAGATAGCAAGAAATGAAGAAGTAGGTTTTTTTTTTTAATGTATCTTATTTATTATAAAATGGTGAACACATGGGTTAAGACTGAACTCCCTAAACCTCCTAGAAACAAAGCATTAAATAACTGCCACATAATTCATTTGTTCAGGTATTACTTTCCAGGCACTGTAATAGCCACAAACAGTAAAACATTTCGGTGTAAGGTACATACCTTCATAGGTTTCAGGAGGTAATAAAATCAACAATTCATAAAGCCTTTGTCTATAAACTACTGATGGTGTTTTCAAAGGACTTCCATATGTTTTTAGTATTGAAGAAAGCCTTAAAGTAAAACAAATATATATATCTTAAGTGTGTAAGTTATATAACAATGTATAAATACTCAGCATGTCAACATATAGAGATAAAATAGCTATATATAATTAGTAAACATTAGTGCTACTTTTATTATTTTTTATAATGTGTGACTTTAAAAGAATTGTAAGTGTCACACATGAAAACTATTTTGCTATCTTTTCTATCATACTTCATAAAACTATATATTCAGCTAAGATTTCTAAGCCTGTATTTTGTCTAGAAGCTGAAACTCTTACTAAACCCCAAAATTTACAATGCTACATTTGTGAAAACTAAAGTCTATTATGTAGAAAAGGAATAGGCCAAAGAAACAAACGTAAGATACAAATACCTAGAGAAAAATCCAAGTGTTTGTTAGAAACTTGATCTGGAATGTGATCATCAAATAAAAATGAATCATCAAAATACACAAAACCATAAAACAAATTCACTTTTAATAAAGGACAAGCTGAGCCAATGTTTCCCCAGAAGTTCTAATCATAAAATCTCTTATCCCCTCCTCTCTTCACGCTCTTCTTTTACTTTCACGCACTCTTTTTTATCTTCTATTCATTCTCACTACTGGTATTAAGACATCATTTTACTGATGTTCACTCATCTAACAAATGTTTATTAAAGGACTACTAGTCTTTGCCAAAGAAGGTACCATGCTATCAAATGGAGTAGAGTTTTCATCTCCTGGAGCACTACAGAAATTCAATGGAATTACTTTTGCTGTGCCACTGGAATAAATCCACGATGCTGTCACAGCATGAGGTTTCCAGGTACTCTAAGAGATTCTGGCAATGTTTATTCATTTGTATCTTTTAGAAAAATACCACTTGCTATTTCTCATTTCTAGATGAAAAGAGAGTTATCTTCAACTTGTCATTTTATTACAAAAGAAAAAGTTGGTTCCATTTTTTACCTTTCAGCTTAGTAAACAACTTAACATTTATAAAACGTGGGTTAAATTTTTTAGTTATGAAAGTTAAGAATAAATCCATTGTACTTTTGTATTTTTCTAAAACAAGATGGGAGAATTACACCTGACATATGAAAACTATTTAAATCATACTGACAAGATGCTAAGAAATTACAAATTATATTCTTAAAAATCCTGCAACATTAATTTAAATACAAGAAAATTTAGTACAGACGGTTGTGTGTGTGTGTGTTTAAAGCAAATAAGATGAATACAACAAAATAAGAACTTAGGAAAGCATTCCTAGGTGTTTCTGCTTCTATAAGTAGGGCAGATTAGGGTCTCTGAAGGGCCTTCCTCTATAAATACACTGAGATGCTGGATAAAAGAAAATCTGCATTGCTAGACTTGAAGAAAGGGACTTTTTCAAGGCCAACCCCCCACCCCCAAACAAACAAACATAAAATGCATGAAACAAAACATGAGCTAAAATCAGAGTGAGAACACCAACACCAATATCAACACAAGAACCTGCAAGTGAGCTTGTGCCCTTGGCAAGGTAGGGTTGATAAATGGCATCTCTTGAAGGTAGTTTAAATGGTCCCAGGTCCTGGCAGAGGCAAAGGCACACTGAATTAAACCCCACTGAAGAAAGAATCAGTGAACTGGAAGGGACAGTGGAAGAAATCACCCAGAAAGCAGAAGAAATAAAAGGAAAGGAAAAAAAAACTAGAAAAGATTAAGAGACATGAAAGACAATACAAAAAGATTGAAAATTTGTCCAATCACAGCCCCAGAAGGAAAGTTTAACAAGAATGGAAAACAGGCAATATTTGAAGAAATAACAGCCGCTTGTCCAGAACTCCTGAAAGACATGAATCTAACAAAATATATACCACGTTGGATAAAGAAATTCACAAATTGCCCGTTTAAAGCAGAAACTGTGAAATTCAATTTTTTAAAACTCCAATTACATGCAGTTTATGAGATACACCTAAAAACACAGTGACATGGAAAAAGACATACCACACGTACCATAAACATTAGACTTTAATCAAAAAGTATTATTAAGGACAAAGAGAGTTACTGGATAATGATAAAAGATTCAACTCATCAGGAAGATATAATTGCTTTCTCAAAATATGAAAAAGGAAAAATAAAACTTTGGAGAAAAACCGATAAACCCAGCGTCACAGTGGAGGAGTTAGCACATAACTCTCAATTACTGACAGGTTAAACAGAGAAAAGATTAGTGAAAACAGATTGAACAATGTGACTGAAAGAACCACATTTGTCACAGAACAAGTCTCAAAAAATTTAAAAGGACAGGTAACATACAGATCATATTCACTAAGTACAATGCAATTACGTTAACAATCAGTAACAAAACTATATGCTAAAAACTGTTCCATACACTTAGAAACTTAAAAACATACTTCCAAACAACTTCAAAGAAATTATAATGAAATTTAAAAATACACAAAACTGAAAAAATGGAAATAATACATTTCAATACTTTTAGGATTTAGCAACTGGACCCTTTGGGAAATTTATGGCCTTAGCTTATATTAAGACAAAAGAAATTCAATGAGCTAATAAGCATTCAAATTAAGGTGTCAGAAAAAGAGAAAGGTTTTAAGAAAACAAAAGTAATAATGAATAATAATTACAGAAATACAAAACAAGTTCAACATAAGCAAAGTTATTCTTTGTATAGATTAATAAAATAGATAAACCTCTCATGAGATGGATCAGGAAAAACAAAAGAGAAGGCATAATGAAAACTCACCAGGAATGGATGAAGGGACATTATAGATATAGCAGAGATTAAGAAGAAATAAGAGAACACTAAGAACAAACTTCATGCCAAAAAACGTGAAGATGAAGATGCAATGGGAAAATTCCTGGAAAAAATCTAACAAACAAGCAAAACGAACCCTCAAACTAGACCTCAAATAGATAAAGCAATTAAGGAAATGAAATATGTAGTTTAAGAAAAAAATTCCCATAAAGAAAACAGCAGGTCCAGACCATTTTACAGACAGCTGGTTTCATACGACACATCATTCCAGTCTTCTAAAAGCTCCTACACAGAACCTGATGAAACATTCGCCTATCTCATTATATGAGGCTAGTGTAAGTTTGGTGAAAACTTGAGGAGGGCAGCCAAGAAAGAAAATTATAGGGCAGTCGCACTGATAAATATATGTGGAGAAACCCAAATATAAGCAAACCAAATCCAGATGTTTATAAAAAAAAAAGATAATTATTTTCAAGCTCCATTTATCCCGAGAATGTAAACAAGGGAAAAATTAGTCAATACAATTTTTTACATTAAAGTTATCATACTAAACCACTTTATAAAAAAATCAAAACTCATTCACGATAAAAAACCAAACCAAACAACAAAAAATCAAACTAAAACAAAATGTAGATAACTAAGAAGGGGTTACTTTCTTAATCTGATAAAGAATATCTACCAAAAACCCTGTAGCAAACATCATTCTTATTTGTGAAACATGAGAAGCATTCCCTTTAACAAGCCACGTCTATTCAAAGTGGTAGTCATCTAGTTAGCATGTAAGGGGAGGGAGAGAATACAAATGAATATATGAATAAATATCATAAAGGGAGAAATCCTAAAGAATCTACAAAGAAATGCCTCCTATAGGAAAATTTAGCAAGGTAGCTGGATGTAAGATCAATTACATTTTTTAATACAATAGCAATAAAGAGATCATACACACACTTCCACATACTTATTTAATAACTGCAAAGAAAAATATGAAGTATCTAGCTGGGAACAGATTTTTAAAAACGCAGATAAGAATTTTACACAGAAAAAATTTTACACTTTGTAAACAACCTCAACAATAGGAGAGGTATCATGTTTATGGCTACTGTAAAAATATCAGTTATCCTCAAGATTATCTATAGATTCAATTTAACTCCAATAAAATTTCAATGAGACAATCAAAACTGCTAAAAGAGCCAAATTATATCTAAAGATGAATAAGGCCAAAAAACTTGCTCTAACAGACACTAAAATTTATTATAAAGAAAATGTGGTATGAACACAAAAAGGGGCAAACACACCAATGGAACACAACAAGAGCACAGAAACAGACCATGTCTATATAGCAATATAATACATAACAGAGGCGAATGGCCGTCACCGGAGAGAGGAAGCATGGATTTCTTTAGTAAAGTATGGGCCTATTTGTTACACATATTAAAAAAGAAAATGAAATACCTCACTCCAAACACAAAAATAAATTCCAGATAGATTAAAGACTTAAATGTGAAAAACAAAAACCTTAAACATTTTAGAGAGAAATAAAAGAATCTTTATAACCCTAAAGGTGATTTCTTAAATCAAAAGACAGAAAGTACTAACCAAGAAGTAAAAGACTGATAAATTTGACATTTAAGTTAAAAATGTCTGGCAGGGCCTGGGTTCAATTACTGGTTGGAGAACTAAGATCCACAAGTTGTGCAGTGCAGCCAAAAAAAAAAAAAAAAAAAAAAAAAAAAAAAAAAAGTCAATCAAAACACTATTTTACCTAAAAATAGGCAAAGATATGCATGAATTGTGACTTCACAGAAGGGGAAACAGTGAGGAACAATAAACATAGAGAATGGCACTTAAAGCATCAGGAATCATGTACATAAGGTAAGATCATAATGAGATACCAATTTACACCTACTGGATTAACCAGAATTGATGTCTGAGTAAGTGTCAGTGAAGAAGTGGATCAAAGAGCACTCCCACATACTACTGATATACACATGCAAAAATTTTGGAAAATAGTTTGGACATTCCATTGACAGGAGGGTAAGTTGCTGTATATTCACACAATTAAATATTATACAGCAACCAAAAAGAATGAACAAGCTGATACACAGAGGAAGTTTAGAATCATCACGTGGAGTAAGACAAGCAAGTGTCAGAAACAGTATGATATTTGCCTGATCAAATTCTGCCTGATCAAACCAAGCAAAACTAAACAAGGTACTGTTTAGGGAAACATGTATACATGATACACTTCTTTAAATGTAAGAGAATGACAACTCTAAAATTCAGGATAGTGATTACCTCTAAAGTAAGGCAGAAAGAATGTTATTAAGAGAGAAGCACACATATAACTTCAACAGTATCCGTGTTCTAGTCCAGGGGTAGCTAAATCCAGCCCATTATCTGTTTTTGTAAATAAAGTTTTACTGGAACACAGCTGCATTCATTCATTTACAGTTTAGCCATGATTGCTTTCAAGCTATGACAACAGCATCGGGTAGGTGCAACAGAGACTGCCTGGGTCAAAAAGCCTAAAATATTTACTCTCTGACCCTTTATAGCAAACCTTCATTAACCTCTGTGCTAGTTGTGCTGAATTCATAGGTTTTCACCTTATTACTATGCTTACTATTATTATGCTTAAGATTATGTTAAACCATAACCTTAACTGTATTTTTCTGTGTACATAAAATGTTATATCATTAAGTAATTTTCAGAAAGACTTTCTCTAAACTGTACATTTTATTAACTGGGAAATTATAAGTGACCATGACATATATTGGATTATAAAAAAAAGTTTTCTTATCATGTACATATAAGTCAAATGTATGAAAAATATAAACAACAAAAACCTGAAACTGTTAATAAGCATCTGGTTCTTAAGAACACAGAATAGCACTAACAAACCAATAAAATGCATACCTGAAAAGGTTAACAGCCTTAATATACTTTGTTGGTTAAATCTGACTGTGTGGAAGATACAATATCCACCAAGTAACTTTCCTTCCCTTTTATTTTTTTTTTTGGCACAGGGGCTTAATTGCTCCGCGGCATGTGGGATCTTCCTGGAGCTAGGATCCAACCCGTGACCTCTACATTGGCAGGTGGATTCTTAACCACTGCACCACCTAGGAAGCCCTTTCCTTCCCTTTTAATATGTATTTTTCTTTCAAGATTCTAGACTAAAAAAAAAAAAATAACATAACTAAATGTTTGCCTGCCTCTGTAAATGGAAAATCATTCACCAACCATAGAAACTTGGCCTTTTTAATGTACTTAATAAGATATTATGTAACCAGAGGGTAACTGATGGCTATTAAAATTTTTTATCAAATCTAAATAGTTGATCCTTACAGAGTTAGCAAATCCACAGCGCAGGGAAGTGGTGTAAGTAGATGGGGAATTACTTCCTCAGTAAGGAGATCACCACAGTGGGAAACAAAGCTCTTGATAGCTGAAAAGCAGAACAGACTTTTACTTAGCAGAGTGTAACGAAACATGAAAAAAACATTCAGTTATGTACAGCATTTGCATTTTTTAAGAGAAATAAATGTGCTAAAACCAAAAAAATTCTTGAAACTTTAGTTAAAAAAAAAAAAGGAAGCTAATGTCTTCTACCTCCAATCAAACTAAAACAAAACAAAAAACAAAACCAATAACCTCCCACACTTCCTAGAATTACTAAAAGAGACCAACAACAAAATTAACAAAATGTTTCTCTCCTGGGGTTTTACTCAGCCCTTGAGCTCAGAAGTAGAAGCTAAGACCCTTAAATTTGCCAATTCTACAATAGTTCTGAGGAACCAGGCTGACTTTTAAGTCAGCATGATAGGTTTTATAGATGTTACCTGAAACACACAAGTTTTTATAAGGAGTTATTTCATATGTAGAATAAAGTGAATATTTAAAAGTTAAACTCAGTTTCAAAGAAGCACTGATTTTGGTTTTGTTTGTTTACTCACGGCATTTTTACCCTTGAAAAAGACTTTATTAAGAAAATGTGTTTCAAAAAAAATCAGTGTTTCCATGTTTTTTGAGGGAACCCACAGTTCCTTAGCTCAAATTTTTATGATGGATGCTATTTTTAAGGGTATAATTTTCATATATAAAAACCTAAATGAAAATGCTAATTAAATTTAACTTAGTCAATGGTAATTAGTCAATGCTAATTAAATTCAACTGCAGTTTTTCTGAAAAGAGGAATAAATGCTACTTAAGACAAAGCAATCTTAACATTTCTCAACTGGATCACATTATAATAAAACATGCATCCTAAGGATAAGGACACATAAGTTTGGTTTATTACATCATACTTCTGTTATAATCACCAACTAATCAATTATGTTCAATAACAAAAATCACCAGAAGCAGATTTTTCCCCCAAAGATAAATAAAACATACAAGTATGTGTAAAGTTAAATGAAGAAAAAGCCAGAGGAAAAGGAGAGAAAAGACCAAACTCAACCTACCACAGAGAGCACCAGCTCGTCCTTCCAAGGTTACCTGCCATGTAAATGAATCTCCTCGGCTCTTTTCTGTTTCTAGATCTTTAGGAGACACTGGAAAGACACACTTCCACAACAGCAGAACTCGAGCAAGGTGATGACTGACAAACGCAGGACCTGTAAGTTATTCAACTTGTCACTTGTAAAAGAACCCAAAGTGGTTACTTTTTAAAACCCTTCCCTCTTAAAATAAACACGTTTTAATCCACTAGTGCTGGATTACTTTGTCCCTCTGGTTCCAATGAATGTACTACTGATCAATGACTATCTGCACGCACTAGAGTACAGAGAGGAAAAACAAGGAACTAACAGTAAAGTCTGGGCTCTGATGTCCACTCTTCTACTACTGCTGTGACCCCTTTGAGCCTCAGTTTCTTTTAACAGTAAAATGAAGCCAGGACTACCTGCACTGTTTATCTCCAAAGGTTTGTCCAGATCCAAAGAACAGAGTGTACTTTAAAGTAGCCTGAAAAACTAATGTGCCCCGTAAATGCAAGGTACTATTGTTCATAACAGATAACACTGTATCCTGACAGTAATTCTAACTTTTGATAGCAACTTGCTCCAGGCCAAAAATCAGATGTGATTCGTTGGAACAGAACTTTAAAAAAAAATTTTTCAGAGCAACGTGAATGAACTGAATACACAAACCCAGTAATGAAAGGCAATGTATTGTACAATGATAGCTTTTTATAGTTGTCCCTTGGTACCGGTGGGGGATTGGTTCTAGGACCCCACAGATATCAAACTCCAAGGATGCTTAAGTCCCTTATATAAATTGGCATAGTACAATCTGTCCCCCATATCCATGGATTTGAAACTCACGGATAGAGGGAGCTGACTGTAAGTATTTGATAACACGCAGCATTATCAGCTAAGAAAACAGAACTAAGAAGTATAAAAATCAAAATGCACAGCTTCTCTCCCCACGTAATGTTCTTTAAAATTCTGGGGTTATCTTAAAATTCTCCTGTAAGTACTCCCTACTTGTTATTCCCGTGTCCACTGACTGCACGCTCTCCTTCTGCAGTACGGCAGCACAGCACAGCACAGCCCGGTACCAGGCTCTGAAGCAGAGCACCTCGGTTAACATCCTGGCTCCACCCACTTACTAGCTGTTTAAACTTGGATAAGTTACTTAATCTTTCTGTGCCTCAATCTCCTCACCTATAAATGGGGATCACAACAGTATTTTACCTCATTTGACAGTTATGTGAGTTTATATATAGAACAGTGCTCCACCCATGATAAGCATCTATGTATCTGACAATATGTAATTATCATTCAAAACTTGTCTTATTTGCATACGAAGAGGTGAGAGCATAATGGCAAAATGAAAGGGCATTTCTTAAGCATGCAATTTAGTATCTTAAAAAAAAAATTTCTTCATTTTTCTCCTGATTTGCTTTTTAGGAAGAGGCCCTCTACTAATCCCTACAGCAAAATAAGTCTAATTCACTCCTTGCTCACTACCTTCTTTGATGAAGTAGTACTAAAAACATCCTAGAATCGGGATAAAATAAGGAAATTGCAGTCAGGCAATTAAGAATAAGTGACTAAGAGGTTTCTGTGAGTGCACGCACACACACACACACGCACACTCATATACAATGGGCTGTGGGAATAGAGAAAATTCTGAATGCAAAATTTAGTCAGATACCAAAAAATAAAGTATGAAGTCACTGGGAATACCCACAGTTAACATAAAGTTTCATAAATATTTGCCACTGTACCCTTAAGATGTCTCTAACTCAATAGTGAACAGTGCAGCATCACTTCCCAGAGAGGTATCAAGATCATTTATTTCAGAAACATATGTAAACTAAGTTAATAAAAATGAGTTTGTAGTAATTACAAAGTTAAAATACAAACAAGAGTTAAGTTCATTCCCACCAAGAATAACACTGGATCTAACAAAAACCAAACACTCATTGTAGATACCTGCAAGTGAATCAAAGTGCTGGGTATGTGGCATCAGATAAACTGGGAAGTGCAGCAAAAAAGGGTTAAAAATGTTGGGAGTTCACATTTGAGGAATGAACTTAAATGTGGTCTATTTGAGTTTACATTAGTTTGCAACAGTGAATATATTAAAAAAACAATGAAAATTGTAAATAGTGGAGAAAATGCAAAAGAGGTGTTAAAACTGCCAGGCAAAAATTAATAAAGCACTCAGACTGTAATCTAAATTCCATTTCCCACAAAATATAATCAGAGCTCCTTGGAG
The DNA here is from genome assembly GCF_030028045.1 of Hippopotamus amphibius kiboko. Taxonomy (NCBI): domain Eukaryota; kingdom Metazoa; phylum Chordata; class Mammalia; order Artiodactyla; family Hippopotamidae; genus Hippopotamus; species Hippopotamus amphibius. The sequence goes on along the minus strand of NC_080187.1, from coordinate 165,163,620 downwards.
AAATGACTGGTTTCAAGCTGAGGCAGAAATTATTATTAGTTTTTAAAAAATACATATACATAACTTTAATCACAGTTAAATATACAGAACTATGCCAGTCTCCTAGGTGTCTTCTGACCCCGGGTCCTCTCTGATCCCCTTCTCCTGACATCCCACTCTTTGGAAGTAAGTCATTTCTCGAATTTTGTGTCTGCCTCTCATTCTGAAGCAGAAATTATGATGTAAAAGCTGGGACATCTTGTCATGCCAAAAATAAAGACATTATCAAAGAACACTAGGTGTAACTAAGGAGCCCGCCTACCACAACTAAGGAGCCTGTGAGCTGCAATAATAAGTAAATAAATTTAAAAAAGAAACAAAACAAAAAACAAAAAAACAAAGAATAATAGGTTCATATGAACCAACTAGTTATGGGCTCCCAATGACTAAAGATAATTTGAAGATCAAAGGAATAATGACTGTGATGGATTGAAACACATTAAATATATAAAAATCTATGATACTTAAAAGCAAATCCTCACTGATCCTCTTTGAAAATTACTAGGATACCAGTAACACATTCTAAAAATTGATAATAAAATGAAAGGATAATGCATTAAAAAAAAAAAAAAAAAAGCCCAACAGGACTTCCCTGGTGGCACAGTGGTTAAGAATCCGCCTTTCAATGCTGGGGACACAGGTTCGATCCCTGGTCCGGGAAGATGATCCCACAAGCCACAGAGAAACTAAGCCCGTGTGCCACAACAACTGAAGCCTGTGCTCTAGAGCCCGCAAGCCAAACTACTGAGCTCACGCACCACAACAACTGAAGCCTGCGCGCCTAGAGCCCGTGCTCCGCAACAAGAAAAGCCAAGGCAGTGAGAAGCCTGCACCCCACAATGAAGAGCAGCCCCCACTCGCCGCAACTAGAGAAAGCTGGTGTGCAGCAAAAAGACCCAATACAGCCATTAATTAATTAATTAATTAATTTTTTAAAAGCCCAAGAAAACAGCAATTAAACATTAACTTTTTATTCTTTTTGGTATGTTGAATATGAATATGCATTAAAATATGACGTACTAATCTCTTTTATAAAGGAGAAAAGATCTCTTGTAGTTTCTTCCAATGGGATTACCCTGTTTTGAAAGCTTCTGTTCATTAAAATATTGCTATTTATTAAATAGTTTATTTACCCCTTTAATTAACCAAGAATATCTATATGGCAGGCATGAAACACCTAGCCAAAGGCAAATAAAAGCCTGACCACATTATTCCCATCACACTGTGAAATCATGATCTACACCAGGGGCCAAAAAACACTTTCTATTAAGGCCCAGACAGTAAATATTTTTTACTTTGAAAGCCATACTGTCTCTGTTGTAATTACTCAATTCTGCCACTGCAGTGCCTAAAGGCTACAGACAATATGTAAACAAATAACTGTGGTTGTTCTCTAATAAAAAGTTTATTTATGCACACTGAAAAGTGACTTTCATATATTCCTCATATATCACAAAATATCTTTTTTGTTTTTAAACTGTTGAAAACATAAAAACCATCCTTAGCTCACAGGCTGTATAAAACAGGTGGCAAGCCAGATTTGGCCTACAGTTTGAACTTGGATCTAGTCCAATAAATCTCTTTAATCATCTCAAAAATATTACTTAAACTGGCTCTTCATTTATGATTGCTTATTTTAATTAAGCTCCTTTTAGATTAAATTACTTCAGAGGTGTCAAAATGATTTATTGGTCAAATCCATCTAATTTTATATCCTAGCAATAAACCACACAACTATAATATAAAGAAACCTGAAGTATAGCTTCAATAAAGTAATAAAATTAAGTTTTAAAGTTACAGGATGTAAATATCATAGTCATGATCATAAAATAATTACCGATTTTTAATAAATATAATTTAAATGTGCCCTATCCCTTTCAATGTAACTACCTTATCATTGTCATCAATTCTCAAAACAATTATAGAAGTGGATTCATAGGCTATCATATGTTCTCTTGCCTATCCTCATATTGTGCAAAAATTTTTTTCTGAAGATAGATGTGAATGATTTTGGGAAAAGCTAGAGTCACAGAGTTAAGCATGAAAGCTGATCAAATTGGCTTATCCTACTTAAGGCTCATAAACTGGTCTTGAAGAGAATTTCAAATAAGGACATCTGAAAACATTCTGAGAATTGGAGTAAATAAGTATAGGCTTCCTAGGGTAACTGCTAGGAGAAAAACGTTTATGTGGTTATTTAAATTCTGGTATATTTTAAGTTAGACTTGTCAAATCATACATTAGAATATTTATGTTCAGAAAACATCAAGTAGTTTGTAGTTATGTAAACCCTCCACAAGACTGTTACCTAAGGTCATCAGGGCAGCAATCAACAACCATCCAGCTTGTGTGCGCTGAGCTGAAAGTCGACTGTTTTGAGCAGCAGAACATAGCAAATCCTCTGCTAATGTCATAATAATCTACTGACACACAGAAGAACAAGGGAAAAAAAAAAGCATATCAGTTTATTGGTTACTGGACAAATGACAGCAACTAATAACAATCTCTTGAAAAATTAACTCTTACACATAAAAAAGGTACATGATAAAAGACTGTCATTCATATAGACTATACCATAGGACAATGTTGTACAGGAAACTAAAAAAAAGTAAGTTTTCAAGGATAAGTACTGCTATGTTAGGTTGTACACAGCAACCCTATAATTCTTTGTAGAGCGTATGTGACAACACTGTACAACTATCCAAGTTTAGCTGTATAAAATTTGAATTTACTTTTACTTTTAAGCCATCATCTTCTTAGATCTGTACTTACCAGAGCAAGTTTCATTATAGGAATCTCTCCTTTTAAAACTTTGCATACTACTTTGATACCTGAGTGGCTGATAAGTCTTTCCAGAGGCAGTATACTATATGACCATATTTAAAAGTACTCAATGAAGTAGTTTCACAGTAAAGTGGGATTAATGAAAATGTTACATTTTAAAAGTCTGCGAAATAGACAGTATTCTAAAACAACAGAGAGGAAAAACAAGATATTTCACATTTATGGATAATACATGCTTATAGAGTACAAACGCCAACAGGCATCTAATATGTCTAAGAAAACATCTCTGTAACCAACCACCTCTAGAAAAGCAGCAAATATTTTGAGTTGGTGCATACCTTTTCTAAAGAGGAAGGCTAGTATATTTTTTAAACAACCAACCAACTTACTACTAACTTAGGACTACTTGCAGCCTCTACAATCAACAGACAGCATTTAAAAAGGGTGGGGACAAAAAGAACCAATTCTGTCTACCTAAATTAATAAGATCTGAGGACATTAAATTTAACTAATTACACACAATGGCAATTCTTTCATTAGCAAGATGTGGTGTGTTAGTTGAGATTAAAATAATAAATTTAACTGAATAATATCACCTCCTGAAGTTGTTGATCACCTTATTCCAACAGCAGTGAATATTCAAAATAATTGAAGAATAACGGTGTATTTGTTTGCAAAGACTAAACAGCAGAGCATATACCATAATATACATTAATAATGACATAGGGGTGACGAGAAAAAAGAAAGTAACAATGGTGATTTATCTTTTTAAAAAATTCTTATATGTATGTGAGGCCCAGATTATGAGGGCTTTTCACTGTCAAACAATATTCTCTGACAACTTACAATTCCTATTCAAAAAGAAACAAAATTCCCACACCATGCTTTGCCTATTTTGTGTTTTATATCTGATCAACAAAATTTCTTTAGTTCTCTTTACAATTCTTTGTACATTAAGACTGAGTAATTTACTTTTCAGGTTCTATATCATTTATCTGTTTGAAAGTACTACACTCAAAAGCCGTACTTTTCAGCAGCAAAACAATCTGTTATCATTATGAGCTCATGGTGGTTTATATATTTATTGTTTCTATCCACTGTTATCATTATTTTTTTTGATGCACACACTACCCCATTTTTGGTCAGGGGGAAAGTCTAAAGTTACCTCCTGTATCCTTTTAAAATGAACACAGTCTCTGATGACTTCCTGGTGCTCTCTGACATCACAAGATAGTCCAGGCTTATTTTGTGCATTTCCTGCCCCACATCTAGAACCAGCCATTCCTCCAAGGGACCCTGATTCCTTTTTGGTTGGAAATGGTACTTAGGGCCATAATCTGGGCACTAGGGGTGTTCCCTGCTACTGGGTTGTCATTACTTTTCTGTCTGGACAGAGTGAAATGAAATTAAAAGCTCATACTGATATTTTCAATTTAAATTTAACAAATGCGTCTTTTACTTAATTTTCTTGATTCTACAGTAGTAGCTTTTCCTTTTTTATATGGAAAATCTTGGTTTCTAAGAACATTACCTACTTCACTTTACTAAGTATGTAAACTAATTCTAAAATACAACCACCAAGAATACCACTAACTATAAAATTATTAAAAGAAGTTTAAGATTTCTTTTCAAGCTCTATTTGTCCTTTACAATGCAATCTTAAAATGCACTTCTATAGCAGACTTGAATATATGGCAAAAAAAAAAAGGCTTCGGGAACAAAATCTGTTACTAACTGGAGATATTTCTAACAAAAAGCACAGAAAGCAACTCTAAGTGTTGATACGAAATTTGTAACCATCCCTTTGTTTCTCACAGTAATTACGTTCATGATACTTAACACTTAAGTAGTAGTAGAGCAGACAGCTCAGAATTTGTCGTGCATGGTCCTTACTGGGTGGTGCACAAGAAGATGATGATGTTTTCAGGAAAACCTGAAAAGTCACTATCATGTGTGAGGAATGAAATCATTACCTTGCCCTTTCCATGAGGAATTCCTAAAGGACAATGTGTCACTGCTCCCAGCAGAGCTGCCACAGCAAAACTAAAGCCAGTAACTGCTTCAGGTGAAGACTTAAGGACAGTAAGCCTTTCAAGGCAACGGTCTAAGAGAGGCGTTAGGTAGGAAGGTAGAGCCACAGCAATGCAGTGTAGACACCACGCCGCTGCTAGTCGAACAGAAATGCTAGGATGAAGAGTAACTGAAACGACATTGTCAAGGATGCCTGGAAGGAGAGAATAAACAAATGACTCAGCTATACAGATTAAACTCAGTCACTGAGTAGTCAAAACAGTAAGCAGCCACATGGATGTGAAATATATTATCTTTATCAAAAGCCAAATTAGGATTTTAAAAATTAAGATACATAATTATAATTTTTTTGTACCCAACAATTACTTCTATTAATACATCTCACGAAAATTGGCTTAAATTAAGTCAGTAGACAAAAGAAATTTTTACATCCTAAATAAGCCAATGTTCTGCTTACTTTATCTTGAGATCATTAATTTGGTACTAGGAATTAAAAATAATCAATAAATAACAAAAACATCTTGAGAAGAAATGGCACAGCTTGCTTCATCCTCTTTTTCTTTTAAATCCTTTCTGGCACATTTCTCCACATAATTAGTATTCTCCCTATGTACCATATTTCTCAACCTGAGAACAAAATGCTGAACAAAATCAAGGCTTCACCAGGTCCCCAGTGGGCTACTAAGCCACTACCAGTAAGTGAAAGACAGTGAAGTGCCACTACCAGTAAGAAGAAAAACTCTACATTTGCTATAATTCGACATGTACCTTCATCAAAACACGTTCATGTCGCCTGCTACTTAAATATGCCCTAGGGTAAACTGCTTACAAACCAAATATAATGTAAGCTTCAGTCAGCAGGAATTGCGTAGTACAGTCAAAGGACAAAAGCCATTAAAGATGATTTTAAAAAGTAATTAAATAAAAGAAGCCAGTCACAAAAGGCCACATGCTTTATGATTCCATTTATATTAAATCTCGTCCAGAATAGGCAAATCCATAGAGACAGAAAATAGATTAGTGGTTATCAGGGCTGGGGAGAGGGGAAATGGGAAATGACTGCTAATGGGTGTAGGACTTCTTGGGATAATGAAAACATTCTGGAATTAGACAGTGGTGGTGTTTGCACAACTCTGTGAGTATACCAAAACCACTGAACTGTATACTTTAAAAGAGTGAACTTTATGGTGTGTGAATTATCTCTCAAAGTGATTAAATAATTTTCAAAGAGAGAAAGAAAAGAGAATGCTTGAAAAGACCTCTGAGGAAGTAAATTATGTGTACCATACAGAAACTCATACTTTCACTGCAGATGAGACATATGAGCTCAGGTTTACTTCTCCGTTTTTCCATGTTATTTTAAGTATCTCCAGAAAAGGGGCTGGAGGTAGAGAGAGACCTAGAGAACAACCTTTAGTTACAAAAAAAAAAAAACAAAACTTGATTATATTTCATAAAACAACTCTAATAAATCTCTAGTTGAATCTGTAATAAATGAGCTATATGAGAGAGCTTTTCTTCCTCGGAGAAAAGTTGTCTAAAGTAAAAGTGAAAACAAAGTATTCACACTAGTCACAAACAACAGATACCTGCACTTGAATCCTGTAGCAAAGGTGCAGCTGTGGTGCCAAGACTGTGAATGAGATTTCCAAGTTCTTGTAAAGCACATACCAGCATGTGTTGGCTGGCTGCTACATCTGCGGAGCCAAGTCGGGTTTCCAAATTACCGTCACTCATCACAGCATCTGACAGAAGTATAAGAATTAACTAGGCATCACTGTTTTATTAAAATTTACTACAGAGGATAGGTATTAGGAGCAGAAACATATAAAGGTAAAAATTAATACTTCCACTTGATATATATGAAACCTTTGAGGCAGTACCTAAAATACTAAAATGGGGACTTGCATCTACAGAGAAAGAATTAAGCTAATATAACCAATGTAGTTCAAGCAACCTGATCACAGATGGCTTATTACTCTTTTAGCAAGTGGCACTGAAAAGGAGAACTCCAATTTTATCGACACTCAAGATAAGCAGAGTGGACTTAGGACAGTACAAGAACTGAGATGAACTGTTTCAAAGACAATGTATCTTAACTTCTACAGAAGATTATGAATTCTGAGGAACTACGATCCACCAGCCTTTAAAATCAGTACATATATAATAGCTCTTATCAAGTTAGATAATTTATGTCTCATCTATATATAGACTGCTTTACTCTGAAACAACCGACCTATATTATAAAAGTGTTTTTTGGTATTAATGTAATCATACACCAATCCAGCTTTCTCAAAGGGACAATTTCTTTAGCACTGTTAAAACAGACTGTCTTAGTAGATCCATACCCATAACTTTCTTTAACTTCCAGATAGCCTGGCAAATATCCTTGGCAGCAGCAATCTGAGCCTTTTCTCCAAGAAGGCCTCCAACGGTAGCTCGAAGGATAAATGAAACACAACGGCGACTGCAGACAGCATCAGCCTGAGTCTGGGTGGCCTTAGGGTGCGACTGTGAAACCAGGCTTAGGATATGAGAAAGAAAGGCAGCGAAATTTTTCTCTAGCCATGCTCCTCCTAGTGTTGCAACAAATACCACGTAAGCCTAAAAAAGAAAGGAGTTTTATCTTCAAAACGAAATAATTTTAATCCTATATTAATGTTTTCTCTTTCATGAAATATGCAGAATTTATTAACATTTCTTTTTAGTCTTTCCTCATTTATATAGCCACCTTAGCCATATATATATAATACTATGTTTTTGTTCGTTAAGCCAACATTGAGGTACACAGTCACTCAACTGATATTTCATTTATGCTGCTTGTTTTATTTTGGTCAGACTGCAAAGTTTCAGGATAGCCACCATAGCTGGCTAATACGTAAAATGTGCCTGTGACTTCTCTGAACAAAGCATTCAAGCTCTTTAACATTCTGTGTTTCTTTCTTTCTTTTTTTAAATTTTTTGGCTGCACTCCAAGTGGCACTCAGAATCTTAGCTCCCCGGGATTGAACCTGTGGCTCCTTGCAAATGGATGCGCAGAGTCTTAACCACTGGACCACCAGAGAAGTCCCTAAGCTCTTTAACACTCTCAACAAGAAGACCCAAATCAAACATACAAACACAATGTAAGAGTTAACTATGGTCTAATACCATAACTCTAAGGGAATTCAGTTCTAGAAACCAGAAAAGAAAGTTTATAGTGACGAGTCGCTGCTCTTTATTTTCACGAATGTTAATGTTTTGGCTTACTCCAGAGATACAGACAGTAGTTTTCTTATGTAATCTGTTTTTTAAAAACACACTTTACAATTATACTGGGACATCTTATATTTTCATGATATCTAATATCATCAGTATAAAACAATGAGGATATATATGTGAATTTTAAAAAAATACATGTTTGCTTTGAACCATAATGACATTTAGAAAACAAGACAATTCTAGGAAAAAATGCAAAGACCTCTATACTGCCTTACTCTAAGACCCTTTTCCTAGGGCTTACCTTTTTAAGTTTTGTTTAGGACCAAGAAATTAAGCACTTAAGTGATTACATGCTGTAATCTTTCTTTAGAAGTAGAAACCATATAAAATAGAAATAGAATGTTGCCCATGCCAAATATTATGCACCTAATGGCTTAAATTTGAACTGTATAAGCACACATAAACACGATGGAAAACATGTTAAACCACAAGACACATGGAAGCCCTAGGCCTAGAAACATACAAATGTTGTTTATGTTTCAAAGGAAATAAACAATAGTCTCCCATTATTACGAACTGAAAACACATTGTGGGTAATAGCCTACTTACTTAGCTTTGTATAAATAAGGTTCTCTTACTTGTAATCTAGTTTTTTTATGAAGTGTTTTGGCCTCACCACATCTATTTATAAACATGAGAGCATAAGTGATGACCTCGCACACTATCACTTCTGTCTGGAGTCAGATACTAAAACTTTCATTATAGGCCAGTGAGAATTACATTTAGATACTAATTTGTGATTCTAACCTGAGTGACTCCAACTCGAACATCCCTACTGACTGAACTGGTTCCTTTCAGCATATCTCCACTGGCTCGAAGGAATCCTGAACTCCCACGTAGAAACCCTGTTCCTAGTAATTCCAGAACTTCCTCCAGAGATACTCTGCGAATGCTTTGACGTGAGGCTGCTATAACAAAGAACAAAACAAAACGTGATTCTATTTTACAAACTAAATTTTAATGCATGATCTTAGTTTTGCATGATCTTAAACAGCATGTTAACAGAAACAAAAATAAATTAAAAATTCAAACAAAAGGCAAAATTTACAGGACATTACACACACTAACACATAAAGTCACACAAGGGTTCAGAGATCAAATCACAATGAATTCTGATGTATCATGTCAATGACATCTTAAAGTCACTTTGAGATTACGCCCTACTGCTCTCTTGTCCTCAAGTTAAAAGACTAGCAGTCTTCTAAAACTAGGGAAAACATAAATAAAATGCCCTAGTTCTCCATGAGTGAAAATGTTATACAACACTTTGAAGATTCTTTTGAAATACTAAAAAGGCCAAAATCATAATTTTATCTTTCTAAATGCTCTACAACTCTTAATTAAACTTACATAAAGTAAGTACCATGTCCTATTTTTTTTTTAATTCTCAACTGCAAGTACAACTGTTGTTATATCCTCAGTCTCTGAGGAAACCAAAGCTAAATATTACTAAAACTGCTCAGTCAACCCTTAAGCTGCAATAATTAAGAGCTTAGTTAGGCAGAATGTTTTAAAATTTGACTTCAGTTTGACACACCTGAGTTTCTCCCTGTGAATATCTAGGGAATAATATCTCCTTTAAAAAAAAAAACAACCCATTTTTGCCCTTTCATTCTTCTGAAAAAATGATGGTCACAAGCTCTGGCCCTCATTATTGACTTAAGTCATAAACAATGGAAAAACAAACTTCTGTCAATCCAAGTCATGAACAAAAAATATACTCCTCAGCCTAAAGATGAAACAGATGAAAATCTATATTGACAGGAGGAAAAGAAACATTAGTGATTAGTATAAAATCCATGCCCTTGTGGATCATAAATTCTAGAAAGGAGAGACAACAGTAAACGTAACAAATGACTAAGTATACTGTATGCTAGACAGTGATTAAAGCCACACAAAAAATAAAGCAGGTATCTTTTCTGTGTAGTGAGCTCAGTGGAGGGCTCTGCTAAGTGACGGGCCAGAGTGTAAGGACAGGGCAAGAGCAGAAGAACAGGACCTTATTATTCTAATAAGGAGGTGAGTACAGTGAGGTGCCAGTGGCGAACCTTGAGCAAAGGAGTGGTGTGATCTGTTGCTCTGCTTCTGTGCTGAGAGAAGACTGCGGACGGGCAGAGGCAGAAGTAGAGAAAACCGTTAGGAGCAATTTAGTAATTCAAGCAAGAGGTGATGTGGCTTAGATCAAGGCAGTCACAACAGGAGTCTGGGTATGCACACTTACATATCTTTAAAATTTTTTATTAGAAAAAATTTCAAAATTACAAAAAAAGCTGCAAGAAGAGTAAACTCCCATGTACCCTTCACCTAGACTCCATATCTTCCTTATCACTCTCTTTTTTGAAAAATACATATATGGCTAGTTGTAGTTATAGAAAAGCCCTCAATCTGAGTTTTTCCTCAAGAGAACTACATAAGTAATACTGTAAGCCTTTTCAATGCATAACATCAAAAAGAAACGTCAGGCTTGGTGTCAGTCTGTCCCTACATTGGTGATACTATCTTTGAACACCTGAATAAGGTGTCTGCCAGTCTTGTCCACTATAAAATATCATTTTTCCTTTTGTAATCACTATGCCACCTGAGTGGTGATACTTTAAGACAGCATAAATAACCTGTAACCCATTTAAGAATGCACTGAAGATTCCTATCTGCATAAATTATTACCATAATGATTGCAAAAAAGGTCACTATCTAACAACCATTCCTTCTAAATTTTTTGGTTGGCATTCCACTGTAAAAAGATCTTCCCCTTCTCCTATATTTACTTATTTTCATTTTGTACTCATAGATTCCCTTTTTATTTAACAGGTTATAACCCATTTCTATCATTATTAATTCTAATACTGTCCTGGATTTGACCAGCACAAGTGTCTTCAGAAAGCTGGCCAGTACAAGCTCCTTACTTTTTTGGCACAAGACGCTCCAGGTTCATCCTCAGACTTTCCTGGCCCCAACCTCATGAGTCACTTCTTCAAGGAGTCCCAACTCTAGACATGTTTCAATATTGTTAAGTAGAATAGCTACTGAGTGTGAGAGAGAAGATTCAAGGGCGACTTTACAAACTGCGGTTTGAACACCTTCAGGGACAGAGCTGTCATCAACTTAGATCAGCAAGGCTATGACTGCAAGTAGACAGGTATGTGTACATAGTGGGAGGGGAAATCTAGCATTCACTTAGGACAAGTTAATCTGAAACATCAAACAGACATGTCAAATGGGCAGCTAGATATGAGAGTTCAGTGTCTAGGAGAAAAGTGTGGGCTAAAGACATAATTCCAAGAATCCCCGATACATAGATGGTATTTAAGCCATGAGATTAGTTGGATAAGATCACCTAGAGTGAGCTTACGTAATAAGCAGAAGACCAAGAACCAGGTGATGGGTCTCTCCTATGAGAAGACAAGGAATCATCAAAGTCTGAACAGAAATTTCTAGAGAAGAAAGAAAACCAAGGGAGCGTGAGGTCCTAAAAGGCAAGTGAAAAAAGGATGAGGAGGAAGATCAACTGAGTTAGATGTTGCTGAAAAGTCAAGTAAGAAAACTGAGAACTGCCCACTGGCTTAGCATGGCTAAATATTAGAACAGAAGCTCCACAGGGCAGGGGCTTTGTTCAATAACACATCCTACATGCTCAGGACAGATCGTGGCCCTATATAATCCTCAATTTTTACTTACCGAATAAGCGATGAATGTGGAGGTCATTATCGACCTTAACAAAAACAGTTTTCAAGAGTTAACTGGGGGAAATCCTAATTGAAGTGGGTTTGAAAGAAGAAAGAAACTAAAAAAACAGTATTAAGAACTGCTCTGAGGAACTCTGTTGCAAAGGGAAGAAAAATGGGGCTCCAGCTGGTTAGGGAAGATACAAGAAAAAAAAAATTTTTTTTTAAGATGAGAGGGAAAAAAAGCAGGTTTTTATAGGGAATAATGCAATAGAGAGAGAAAAGTTGAGGTAAGAGAGGGGAGACTTCCTAGAGCTATGTCCTCAAGCAGGTGAGACGATAAGCTTTAAAACATATTGAACATATGGCTTTAACAGAGGACGAGACAATTCATCTTAACAGTGGAAAAGTCAGAGTATATGGGTATAGATGCTGGAAGGTGGTAGATTTAGTAGGGGAACCTATGGAAGATAGGCCATGAAATGAAAGTAAGATGGGAGAAGATGAAGATATAAAATAGTCAATTAGGAAAGTGGGACAGTGAATGGATGAGGGAAATACAGTATGACTTGAGGGTCATGATCAAGAAGTAACTTTGAAAGAGTCCATAAATCCCTGGCAACTTATCCCAATGTTAGGAAAATGTCATACTCAATCCCTGCTTTTTAAATGCCTTGGAATTAATATACTATCTATTAGAAGCCTGCTGATTTTACTAGGAAAATCATTTCAGTTCTGTACCTCATAATCGAATATTGTGGTTGGGTGTACAAACCTCCACTGCATCTGTTTTCCAAATTATTAAGCACTATGTTGCTAACTATTAGTCTCCTACGTAAAAAAAAAAATCTATTATGATATCTAGATCACTTTTTAGTTGTATGAAAATCACTCAATTATAACATAAGCCTAGAATTTACAGATGCAAGATAACAGGATTCCTAACAAAAGATTAGGAAAAAAAAAAAAAAGAAAAAAGATTAGGCCAAAGTTTTTTTAGTGTGGGTGAAGCTGGTTCTTCACTTTGCTTAGACTGATTACAAAAATGCTGCTATTAGTTTAGTGCTACTATGGGATATACATTTAAACATTATTCACATTTGTTAGGCAATTCTGTATTTTGCTTGCTTTTCCTGCAACTAGTGCAACTAGTGTACTAGGGCTAATGATACATTTATGGAAACAATTCACATTTTCCAGAGGGTCTTCCAATTTCAATCTCTTAGATGGCTTAAGAGTTAACCTCCTAAATGCTCTGAACAACTTTAAATTATAAGATTAGAAGAACCACAATTTTTAAAAAATGCATTATAAATTCTAAACTTCTGGGTCTCAACTGAAGAATGAGGGGACTATATAGTTGTTAATTCTCCCTAGGTTATTCTGATATGCTGTACTCCCTTGTCTTCTCTCAGCTCTGGTTGAGAAACCCTGGCTTAGATGAAACCAGAACCCTTCTTAATGTCACAATAAACAATTTCTAGAGCAATGACCCTAAAACTTTAATGTGCATACAAATTATCTGGGGATCTTGTTAAAGTGAGAATCTGATTTAGTAAGTTGAGTGGGGTCTGGGCTTCTGCATTTCTTATGAGCTCCCAGGTGATGCTAGTACCCTCGGTTTGCAGATATCGAGGAGCAAGGTTCTACAGAACAATCACATTTTCATTAGCATGAGACTGTTATTCTCTGGAGACAGAATAATAAAGTAAGTTTTTAATTATTCATCAGTGTTTTCTATACACTGTAGATTAAACCCAGGCAAACCTTTTTGTTTTCAAAAATACTCCACCCTTACTCACTGCCTAGGAGTGTATAAATAGCAAATAAACACTAACACCAATTGTTCAAACAGTAAATTTCAAGTACCTCCTGTTTGGAATTATTTACATCATTGATCCCTTATACCAATCTAGAAGATGGCAAGCCAAATGTATGTAATCTGATGCATGCTGCTTAGAAAAAAATTCTCAAGAATTAGATCATATCTCTTATTGGATAACACTCCACAATTTAAAAAAGAAAAAAAAAAGCCATGGTGTAGAGGAAGACAATGATTGAATAAAGCACATTTATTTAAGAGTTCTTTTAATTTCTTCCTCAAACTTTCACTGAATTGTTTTAAAATGAAATTGTAGGACTTATAGAAATGTTTCCAAACTAAAATTTATATGATACTGCCTCTTTTCAAAAGTAATAATGAGTAGCAGTAATGCTACATATGTTTGTTTAAATCAACTGGGAAAAAATTATGGAAGACATTATGAAAATAATTACATGAATTTACCTGCTCCTGGGTGTTTAGAAATTATAGCTTTGGCCAACACCGTGCCTAGTAGCTTTGAAACTGAAATCCGCACATCATAATTGGAGCCTTCAAAAGATTTAAAACATAGTGTGGCCACACTGTCCAGGTCTGTACCCCACATAAAGATGGCCTCATTCTGAAGTTCAAGGAGACACTATTCAATCAGGAAAAAAAGAAATTAATAAAAAACAAAATATAAATGTCAGGTTCAGATCTATATAAGTTGCAGAACCTATCAAGATTAACAAAAATAATATACAAATCCAAAGTCTCTAATAATGATTGCAGGGACAACAAGTGAATACTCACTAAAAAGCCATAAAATTACACTATATAAAGCAATGTGTCCACAAAGGGAAGGAGAAAGACCCATTTTTAATTCGGTGGGCTATGAAAAATGTCTTTAGAATCTATCTGTTGGCTATGAACAATTGTAAGCATAATTTCAAAGTAAACACTTTACTATCTAACCAACTATTTTAAGAAAGTATGATAAAAACAAAAACAAATCACTTTCAAACAACATAAACCGTACATTTAAATTTTACCCAATTATAGAGAGGAGGCACAGTGGAGTGGAAGGAATACTTAGACTCTGGTAACTTGAACTCCCCACTTTTGACAATGTGCTGCTTACTACTTTAAGAACCTTGGGGGACTTCCTAGGTGGTGCAGTGGTTAAGAATCCGCCTGCCAATGCAGGGGACATGGGTTCGATCCCTGTCCCAGGAAGATCTCACATGCTACAGAGCAACTAAGCCCGTGTGCCATGACTACTGAGCCTGCGCTCTAGAGCCCGTGAGCCACAACTATTGAGCCCATGTGCCACAACTACTGAAGCCTGCATGCCTAGAGCCCGTGTTCCACAACAAGAGAAGCCACTATAATGAGGAGCCCGTGCACCACAATGAAGAGTAGCTGCTGCTCGCATCAACTAGAGAAAGCCCATGTGCAGCAATGAAGACCCAACACAGCCAATAAAATAAAATAAGTAAATAAATAAAGAACCTTGGGAAATTCATAGAACTCTTGGGGTCTCAGTTTCCTCATATGTTAAAATGAGACAGTCATACCTGAATACCAAGGTTGCAGCTCTAAGATCATGTAGCTGTTACTAGTGTTTTCCCTGGGATAAACTGATTTAGTTGCCTTTATATTAATTTTTAGAAATTCTGCTTAGACTATTTTACCTTTGCAGCAGCACAACGAACGGCCATGGATCTATCTGTTAAGCAGGATCTAGCAGCTTTATAAACATCCCTGTGGCAAGGTGTAGCAGCAGCTCCCAGTCCATTCAGTATGTTTTGCAGACTCAGCATAATCTCATATCGACCTTGTGACTATCAGAGAAGAAAAGATTTAAAGAACAGGAAGAAAAAAATTCACTGTGAAAAACAGCATTAAGAATTGAAATTTATCTCATATATGAGAGAAATACTCAGATTTTTGTACACACTAACCAACCTATTCTGACATCAAGAAAAATGAACAATTGTTATTTTATACAATATTTACTATTTTAAAAGTGTTAGTTGTATATATTACACTTCAACACAATATAAATTTCATAGGGTTGATGTGCTGATTAAATGAAATTATATGGAAAGTGCCAGGGATAAAACTTCCATGTTGTCAGGCATTCAATAAATGGTTGCCATAAATGAGGTAACATGGTAAGAGTGCATGGTCTGTCACCTACTAGCTACATGTCTTTGGGCAAATATGTTTATCTGTTAAATGGTTGTTGTGAAGATCAAATGAGTGACTACATGTGAAGTGTTTAGAACAGTGCCTGACACACAGTAAATGCTCAGTTGAGTTCACAGCTATTAATATTTTATCACTCACTGGGCCAAGTATTTTAACTCAGAGGTTATAAGTCTGGGTTTAGATTTTAAAAGACCTGGGTTTGAATCTCAGCTCTGAACCTTAGTAGCTGCATGACTTTAAGCTGTTCTTACTTATTTCTTCATCTATAAAATGAGGATAAGGAACTTCCCCAGCAGTCCAGTGGTTAAGACTCTGCACCTTCATTGCAGGGGGCATGGATTCGTTCCCTGGCCATGGAACTAAGATGCAACATGCTGCACAGTGCGGCCAAGAAAAAAAAAAAAAAAAAGAAAGAAAAAAGAAATGAAACAACGATAACCAACCCCACAGAGCCAGTGTGGGAAGTAAATAAGCCCCTGTGGGGAAATCATTCACCACAGTGCCTGGACACAGTAAACACTCAAGAAATAGTAGCTGCTTGTATTACGATGTTTTACTAAATGCTCCAAATGCTTTCTACGTCTTAGGAAGTTAAGGCCAATATAGGTAAGTTAAAGCTGGAGAAAGATCAACATCAAGGATCATTTTCCTTGTAATGTTATTAATTTATTTTTGTTCAAAGGAGTACAATAGTGACTAATTATAGGTGGATGACTCCTAATGGGAAACTTAACTTTCTTTTATGCCAATTTCAAATGCTGTTTATCACTACTGGTGTGTATCAAAGGTGGAAATCCTTTATGATATCTCCAAAATGTTGTGGCAGTGAATCAACTAAATCATAAAAGTAAAAAGTGGAGGAGAAAATTAAATACTTAGTAATAACTTAAAAATTTCTGAAACTTATAGAGTAATCCTGTGTTAACCATGAGGCCTAAAAAGTATAGCTTAATCAATGAAGTTTAGAGAAAAAAAAAAGTTTAAAGTGGCCATACCTCAGTAAATATAAGTTCTTACTGACATGTCCTTTTAAATAAAACCAGATTTATAGATATTAACAATGTCTCCTCCTGGTTTGTTGTTAATCTCAACATATCTGAGAATTTCCAGCTTTCCTGATGTTGCTGGTGTCTAGTTTCGTATCATTGTGGGCGGAAAAGATACTCCATGTGATTTCAATCTTAAATTTGTTCAGACTTGTTTGGGACCTAATATGTGATCTATCCTGGTGAATCTTGTCTGTGCATTAGAAGAGAAGGTGTGTTTTGCTGCTGTTGGGTGGAATGATCAGGTTACGTCCATTAGGTCCAACTGGTCTAATATGTAGTTCACACCAAGGTTTCCATGTTGATTTCTGTCTGGGTGATCTATCCACTGATGCAGCAAGGGGGGGACTGCAGTCCCCACTATGATCGTATTGCTGTGTATTTCTCTCTTTAGGTCTGTTAATATTTGCTTTATAATTTAGATGCTCTGAGGAGTGTATAAATATTTACACTGTTATTATAACTATTTTTAATAGTGATTATTGTAGCCATCATGCTAGACATCCCTAATAGATTACATTCTAATTAAACCTACTATTTACCACTTCATAGTGGCAAGACTCTTAAAACAGTATAATTCTATATACCCTCTCATATGCTTTATGTTGCTGTTTTATGTATTCTAATTCTATATATTCTTCCATTTCTTTGCCTTCATTATGAGCTTTCTCTTACATAAATTAAGAATTAAAGTATAGCCTACACTTTTGTCCACATGTTACCATATATGGCACTCAGTATCATTTTGTAAAGCTGTTCACCTCCAATACTGGTGCCTTCAGAGAAGAAAGATTTCCTTTTCCTTTCACCACCAAAAGACCTGCCATTGATAATTATCTCAACTTCTATCCTTAAAATATTTGAATTTTCTTGGATTTTTCAAACATATTGGGCAAAGTTTTTTATTTTATAAAATGGTAATAAACTTTTATAAAAACTACAAAAAAGGGGCTTCCTGGGTGGGGCAGTGGTTGAGGGTCCACCTGCCAATGCAGAGGACATGGGTTCGATCCCTGCTCTGGGAAGATCCCACGTGCCGTGGAGCAACTAAGCCCGTGTGCCAAAAAAAAAAAAAAAACTACAAAAAAAAACCCCTCTCCTTGTGAATTACCTTCTTCAATCTTTGCATAAACTATTGCTGCTGCGAAGTGATCTGCTGAGTTGATTCTCTTACCAGTTTTACGTTATGGATTTCACTTCTCAAAGTTCTGGAACAAGTTACATTCTTCTTGAAATTTGGCATATTTTACATTTGAACATTCCCATGTTTCATGTTGATACAGTTAAAAAGAAATATGTGGGACAGGCCAGCATTTTTATAAATTATTTCAGAGCTGTTTTCTAGACTTTTTCCAAGTAAGGTAAGAACAGGAACTGGTGAGTTTTTTTTTTTAATATTTAAAGGTGCTGAGTTATCCTTAAATATGAGGGACCATAGATTTAAAATTTTTGGTATACAAACATAGAAATGTTTTCATTTCAAAATTCGACTAGTAAAACTATAGTTGGCAAGAAATTATAGTATATCTTGGATGTCCAATAAAGAGACAGTTACAAAAACAAAGGGTGTTTCACAATGGTAAATGATGCCCACAAATCAACGAGGCTCAGGCTGAGAATAATATTCCCCTGGCGATGAAAAGGTCATCCCAATCCTAGTCACGCTTATGTCCTCCACACTCTTTCCTACCCTGATTTTATTCCTTACTCCCTTCTGATGCTGGTACAATACAAATCCACCCATCAGGTATATGGTAGTTACCAACTGTGTATCTGGTTCCTTGGTGATAAGCACTTGCTCTGGCTCACTAGTAAAAGTAGCATCAGATGGAAAAGGTGATGCAAGAAGAGAAAGCAGGGATGGGTCTGCTAGAGAAAAACCTTAGTTTCTGGCCATTTGAATTTATACGAATACACAAAATTTTACTGCACTATTGCTTTTCTAATAAAGATTCAATATACAAAGTACATACGTGCACTACCTAGAAATGTCACTTATGGATATATTTACATGCATACTATGTATGCCTGTCCTAGGTAAAGCTCTTTTATTGGCTTGAGAAACCATAAAATTTATATTTACCTCTGCACTCTTCATAGCTTTAAGAATATTCCCCACTGTATCAGTAAAGGTGTTACCCAGTATTCTACCCAACTTCTTATACAAGGAACCCAAACACACCACAGCAGCGCTGAAATGACATTTAAATTAGAAATTAGTCATGAATGAAAACACAGGAATAAAAGGATCTTATTTATTTAGCACATGTAAAGATGACTACTTAACTTTACTTTTAAAGGATAAAATTTCCCAGAATCTACTCCATTGTTAAGTCCTAAAGAATCTGATACTCACTTAGGTGAGTATCAAATAATTACATTTTCAATACAAGAATTTTAAAAAGACATCTTTAACTTATCTAAATCTCAGTCCAAAGATTCCATTCCCTCAAATTTTTTACAAAACAGTTTTTAGTAGAACTGAGCTTCATATATCAGATGATCAAAGATGGTCTTAAAGATAAAAGAAAAAGAACAATGTTCTCATCAAGTCTGAAAACTGTATGGGAAAACACATTCTATTATAAGCTAAAAACTAAATAAAAATTTCTATAAAATTAGTACTGTGGAACCATACATGGCAAATAGCCTTCTCTAAAAAACAGGTGATAAAATGAACTGAGTCCTATGGAGAAAGAAACTAAGTTGTTCTTTTAAGATCTTAGAAGAGTATTTTTCTATATATTTAGTATTAATTTTCACTACCAAGAACTAATAAACTAAATAATATAAAAGGACATCCAAAATGTGAAGAATTTAAAATACCTGTTCCTTAAAAACTCAACTGCTAAAATGTTTTTTTAATAAATTTTACTTATTTATTATTTATTTATTTATTTGGCTGAACCAGGTCTTAGTTGCGGCTTGCAGGATCTTTAATTGTGGCATGTGGGAACCTTTTAGTAGCGGCATGCAGGATCTAGTTCCCTGACCAGGGATCGGACCGGACTCCTGGGAGCATGGAATCTTAACCACTGGACCACCAGGGAAGTCCCTCAACTGCTAAAATTTTAATCAAACAGTTTTGATCCCTAAATCTAAGCTTCAAATGTCTAAAATACTTTTTAATAAAAAGAACTGTTTCTCAATCAATGGAAAAATGTTAGATCTTTTGAAATTTAGATTTTTAAAAAAATGAGTAAAACAATTTGTATTCAGTTTCATAATAATTATCATAATAATCATTTCATAATAATTATTTGGGTTCTTTTTTTAAAAAAAACTTATTTTACTAAAGTATAGTTAATTAACAGTGTTATGTTAATTTCTACTGTACAGCAAAGTTTGGATCCTTTGTAATAAAAAAAAAATGATACAACAGGACTTCCCTGGTAGCACAGTGGTTAATAATCCACCTGCCAATACAGGGGACATGGGGTTTGATCCCTGGTCCCACATGCCGCCGAGCAACTAAGCCCATGCACCATAACTACTGAGCCTGTATTCTATAGCCCGCGTGCCACAACTACTGAGCCCACATGCTGCAACTACTGCAGCCCGTGAGCCTAGAGCCTGTGCTTTGCAACAAGAGAAGTCACTGCAATGAGAAGCCTGCCCACCACAACAAAGAGAAGCCCTTGCTCACCGTAACTAGAGAAAAGTCTGCATGTAGCAACGAAGACCCAATGCAGCCAAAAAATAATTAATTAAAAAAAAAAGACAACAAAGAAGAACTCTTTTGTTTTGTGTTAAGTTTTAATATTTAACTTACAGTTTAGTGGGAAGATAACTTGGAGAATCATCTTTGCTTCGAATAAGATCATTACATTTATCGATTGTCTCATAAACAGAGAATGTGTCTCCAATACTATAAAGAATGGCTAGATTCTTAGCAAGGAGTCTGCGAGTAGGAGGCCCTGGGGAGCTGTTCAACAAACACAGGAGCTGTTCCACAAGAGTCTTCTGCTTCTCCCTTACATCACTCTAGAAAGGAAGGTAACAAAGATATTTCAAGTCAACATAACTACGTGTAATCCTCTAATATGATTTTTCTTTCATATAATTAAGAACTAACTAAAAGCCTCTAGAAAATGCAAGGTTATTTTGATTAAATATTAGAAATAAGTTGGTGGCGTGTTCTCATGAACAGGTAGTTTGTTGCCCTGATGATACTTCCAAAAAATAAATACTGGACCACAATATATTGGAGTCTTTGTGAACAAAGACAAGGGCTCTATTTTTTTCTCTGTCTTTCTTCTTAGGTTTGAAAGGTAGAGAAAATTTATATCTTAACTAGAACTTCTTAGTTCTTAAACCTCTGCCCAATACATATCTGAACCAATAAGGAGCAATCTACAACCTACCACCAGAGTTGATCTTGTAATGGTTAACAGTTTTACTCAGATCTTTTTCTAAGTTCAGTGCAATTTTCTTTTTGCAAGCTTATGCATCTAAATGCCAATGATGTGACTCTATTTTACTTGTCTACTCTCTGAAAAAGGAGTACAGAATATCATCACAGTGGTATGGTATTCAGGTGCTCGCTCCCCTGAGGCCTAAACTTCCACAATAAAGTATATGTTTGTATATGTTAATTTAGGGTACGGATTTTTGTTGTTTGTTAAATTCTAAATGTCTCCACGAGTAGCGTCTTTGCACCATTTTTGCATTACGTAGGGTATTGTTATTCTGTAGAAAATTCTTATTTTTAGGAGATGTATGCAAAAGTAGTTAGAAGTAAAGTAGCAACTTACATGGCTCTGTAAATCAGTCAATTAAACATGGCAAAACGTTAACAACTGCTGAATATCAGTAAATGGTGTGAGTGATTAGTTTTCTATTTTTGGTAACCATTTCATGAACTTTTAAGAGGGAATATGTTTACTTAAAGACTCCTTAATTCATATTCCCCTTAAAGAGTTCACACCTTTTTTTAAGTGAAACTCCCATAACACTATTTAGCGCTATACTGAATCAGGACATTATAAATGTGGAGGGACACAAGGTACAGAAGATGATGATAATGAAATCTATCACAAAGTGCTCTGCAGTTAGTTTTTAATATATTTGAAAGTAGTATTACAAATATTGGCTAATTTCTTCCTGCTCTTTTGAACAGAAGAAACCTCCTATTTCATTATATAGTCTTATTAAGGTCTAACCTTCAAAAGCTAATTTAGGTTATACTGGGCAGAATTAGAAAAGCAAACGAAACGAAGTAAACATTATCTGGAACTTAAAAAAACCTCAAAAAACCGTTTTTGCAATTTTACTCACCCTGCTGGTTGCTAGCAAGAGCTTCTCCAAATATCGCAACCAATCAAAAATAAACTCTGCCTTCTGAACTTCACCCAGTTGATTGTATGTTTCTTCATTCAGCAATAAGCTATGAGCTAATTCCATTCCTTGCAGAAAATTCTCCTAGCTGGTCACGATTCTTCTCATTAAACTTAAGTCAATATACCTAAAGGAAAAAACCTATAATAGAGGAAAATAATATTTTAAAAGGAGAGTGAAAAGGAACACAATCGCAATACTGGAACTCTTTCACAGAAAAGCACAAAGCATAAATAAATGGAGACAGGGCTTCCCTGGTGGCACAGAAGTTAAGAATCTGCCTGCCAATGCAGGGGACATGGGTTCGAGCTCTGGTCTGGGAAGATCCCACATGCCACAGAGCAACTAAGCCCGTGTGCCACAACTACTGAGCCTGCACTCTAGAGCCCTTGAGCCACAACTACTGAGCCCCCATCCACAACTACTGAAGCCCGTGCTCCGCAACAAGAGAAGCAACCGCAATGAGAAAGCCCTTGCACCACAACGAAGAGTAGACCCCGCTTGTGGCAGCTAGAGAGAGCCTGCACTTAGAAACGAAGACTTAATGTAGCCATAAATAAATAAATACGTAAATGAATGAATGAATGAATGGACACATCTTTCGTAACAGCTCTAGGGTGAAACTGAGAAAACCCCAATAGTAAACTCTAGTTAACACTGACACAAAATCCCTTTTTTAGAGAGTAGACAGGCAAAATAAAGTAGGATTATTGACATTCACATGCAAGAACTTGTTAAACAGAAGAGACATTCCATTAAAATTTTGAAAATTTTAAGGTTAGACTACTCAAGTGTTAAGATTTTCAGTTTTCTCTGTACCATAAGCACCTTTTTACTAAAATGGGTCATGGGTACATATTAACAAATGACCAAATCTTACTATTACTATTTACTATTTTATAGTGAAGCTTGATGTCTCCCTTGGCCTTTGCTTCCATAAATAACCTGTCATTTACAAGGAGATCCAAGCCAGGAGCAGAGGGACTTATTCCTATTAGCATCTGTTTCCCCCATCTAACAAAGACACTGCCTGAGGCCAAGAGTTTTAGGAAAGGGTCCCATCTCAACCAGTATAGACAGACAGTCTCCTTATCTCTGTGAGACTTGTTGTGAAAGCAAACCCATGTTTTTGAAGGCACTTGGATGGATGTTGTCCAGGGATCATAGCAATAGAGATCATATCTGCTCTGACCCAGATCCAATGTAGCCTTCACCTCTGTTGTAGCAAATAATCAACATAAGACAAAGGAAGTTATGTTTTTAGATTCATGAGCATCTCCTGGGTACACTCTAGTACCTTTCTAGAATACATACATCATATAAGCATGTGTGTACAATACAAACACAAACTGTCATACACAAATTTATAAGATGGCATTTGTGGTTACCGAATTTTTTATTTCTAGGTGCATGCTCAAGTATATGGCAGTAAAACAGCATGATGTCTGCAACTCATTTTCAAATGAAAAGAGCTACAGAATATCAATTAGTTATATATATAGAATATCAATTAGCTATAGAATATAGCAAAATGTTAACAGCTGAATGTTGGTAATGGGTATGTGAGTGATCATTACTATTCCTCAATTTTTCTGTTTTTTTTTAAAGATCACAATAAAAGGTTGGAAAATTTATTTAAGAAGAGAAATTAAAAATAATCATTACTACTACTTACAGGAGTAACAGCTATCATCAAGAACATTAAACAACAGAGAAGGTAACATATACATATGAGTACTCCTATTCAATGATGTATCAAAAATAAATTTGATACATTATAAATAAAACTCCAAGCTAAACAGAAACAGGTAATTAGAACTGTATAGAAATACAGACAGAACATTACAGGTTCTAAACCATATAAAATACATAGCTCACATTCCCCTAAATAAATCTTAATCTTTTGTAGAGAAGCCAGCGAGATGGATCAGAAAATCAGATAGGAGACATAGGGAAGGCTTTTCTTTCTTTTATTTTTTTCTCCCAGAAGGTATAAAATTACCTAGAGTATCACATCATCATCATTGTTACATAATTGAAAAGAGCCTCTTTAAAAGACAGGAGTTGCAAACTGGTACACTGTTGACTAAATTTGGCCTGCAATGTAGGTACTGGGGAAAAAAATTAATTACTAACATTTAAACACAAGATTTTACACAAAAATCAGGGTCCACATCCCATACAGCAGTGAATGACTGAATTTAAGGGAAGCAGGGACTCTCCAGCAGGCACAGTCACCACCTGGACTGCCTTATTCATTTGCATTATTTTACAACTTCTGTGGGTATTCAAGTTTTCAAGCCCTACTCTTTACCTTACTTTCGCCCTCTGGCTTGGGCTGATATTCTAGATTCTCACTATGACGAGGCCCCACAGGCCAAAAGACAGCTTTGATCGACCACTGTCTTCTCAAGCCTATGTGCTGCTTTTAGCATCAGAGTTGTCCTTTCCTAATTAGTCCTGCACGCCCGACTGGTACCACCCATGACCTGGCACTGACTGCCCTCAAAAGAAAAAAGAAGTACGTATTAGATTACCTTCATAAATGTCAATTCTGAGTGACAAGAACAACAAACTTCACTTTTATAGAGATAACACGAATTTTAACTTCTTGTTTAAAAAACCCTCCTTTCCTTTCTTAAATTATCAAAGTGAACTGACCAAAATATATGCAATTAAGGATAAAGTTAATAAACGCTACAGCCAGAAGAAAACTACTACGTATACCGAAGGTGAAAAGCAAGTTTGCACTTAATATCTACGAAACTGGGTGAGGAAAAAAAATAACCTGAGTATCACAGAGAAAATTTCTTGTGACCACCAGGGCAAGTCAAAATCCTATCTTAAGAATCAAATTACCCTTTTTAGAGGTCATTAGGACTGCTGAAGAGGCATTTTTTCCCTTAGGCAGCAGCAATATTGTGGTGTAAAATGATCTATCAAGAAGCAAAATAGCTAACACAATGCAATAATAAATAATTCAGTAAAAGCTTGAGATCATAAGCAGAGCATGAAGTTATCTACAATGCCCTCAATACATTCCTCATACAAATTACTTCTAAAAGAAGTAGACAATTCACACTGGTAATCCCACATCTAGACCCCCCAATCTACAATGCACCTGTGATCTCCACATACATACTATCAATGAGATAAGCAAACGCATTCTGCAAATAAGAGATGCTCCTGCCCTGACCTACAGTTTCAGTCCAGGATGGTGAATACAAATGTAGTCAATCTATTGTAAGTTTTAATGTAACTACAACCCTACGGCTATACATATACCTGGAGAATGCTTATTTTTCTAATTTTTCTCTCATTTTCCATTTTTATGGTTGTTAAGATTACAAAGTGATTAGTTTACTAAACGTGAACATATATAACAATATATTTTTCAAGGTATGCTACTTCAAAAAAAGATTCCATCAAACCACTGTACCAACTGTAAAGCCAGCCATTATTTGTGACAGACACTATTTATTGATCACTTACTATAGTCCAGGCACTACTCTAAGCGCTTTACATTTTTTGAATAATTCGCAGAACTGTCCTTCGGTAGCTATTTTTATTAGCACTATTTTAAGATGAGGAAACTGAGGCACAGAGAAGTTGAACAGGGTCACAACTTTCCTAAGGTCACACAACACCTGGTCATACGCTTAAGCAATCTGACTAGATATACGTGCTTTAAACACTAGATATTATGCTGCCACGCTTTTATCCAATCAAGCCTGTCAAACACCTTGAAACCAGGCATTTTATTTGATGCATTCATTTTTATTGAAATATAGCTGATATGCAATATTAGGTTAGTTTCAAGTGTACTACATAATGATTTGACATTTGCCAACATTATGAAATGATCACCACATCTACACAGGGTTTATAGAACTATTTTGGGAACATATGCTAAAGTTTACGCAGGGGAAAAAATGTCTCCCTACTCTTTTTGGTTACTTGAGTTTCTTAAAATGATTCATTATATCATTTTGAAGAGAAAAAAGAGAAAAAAAATCACAAATAAAGAGAATGTCAAACACAAGATAAGATACCTTTGTCGAATTGATTAGTTAGTTTTTTTCTTTCCAGAGCATTAGGAGACCAATTTACAAAATGAATAAGCAACTCAGCAGTAAATGGAGCTAATTCCAGAATATATCAAGCAGCTAAAGTTTTGGAATCTGCCTCATACTTAAATTTAAATTACTTTTCTTTGACACTCACATTTCTAAAAGACATCACAACAGCTTCAACTCAGCCTCCAGTCTTTCGCTTCTCAATTTTGTTCAAAAAGCATACAGTAAAACAAACAAAAAACCTCTCAAGAATCTCCCATACTTCAGGGTACATACATAAATCTTAAAATCTATACCTTTCAAAAAACAAAACAAAATCCCCAAACAGTAATTAGCTTGTTGGGGAGAAAGGAAACTTTCCTCTACCCTTCTAGGTTTTTCTGGTTGGTCTAAGAATTAAATTGACATGAGACAGATTAAGA
This sequence comes from Hippopotamus amphibius kiboko, assembly GCF_030028045.1. Classification (NCBI taxonomy): domain Eukaryota; kingdom Metazoa; phylum Chordata; class Mammalia; order Artiodactyla; family Hippopotamidae; genus Hippopotamus; species Hippopotamus amphibius. The sequence continues at coordinate 165,136,944 of NC_080187.1, read as the reverse complement.
GAAGAAAAAACTTAATTCTGGACCTACAGGAACCCCACACACAAGAGGGTCAAAGAACCCAGATACATGAAATGTTGAAAGACAGAAAGGTAAAATGAGATATTATGCCATTCTAAACTAAGGAATGGGATAGTGGCCTGGGGCTTCCAAGGGCAGAAAGAGTCATTCACAGGATGATTAAGAAGAGTAGATGTTTGCTAATTAGATGTTTGCTCTGACATCTGATAGGGCTACTTAGATAAAATTTACCTCCAGTAATAACTCTTTTCTGGGAAATATCCCCAATTTAAATACTTCTAAGTAGTTAAGGGAGGGGCAATATTTTCTCTTGAACCCACAGGGTCTTGACTGCCTTTAGTTCAAAAGAATCCTCATCACGCAAAAGTGACACATTTTGGCAGCTCATTCTGAATCCCAAGATTTAATCTAGAAAGAAGATGGATCATTCTTTTCTGACCTATTATTCCCTATGACCTGTGATTCAGGCTTTGCAAAATTATAGGTTACAAAAGAGGAACTCGAGTTACACAGAGCATTAGGCCATAATCAAAATGTTGCCTAAGGAAGGCTGCTCTTGAGGTCTTTCTGTTACTGTACTTTAAATATCCCTAGGCATAGTCTTAAACTTGGTTTGCTGACATGCTATATACACTTCATTGGTTGTAGGATAAAATGAATATTGAAGCAAATCATTTATAATTCTAGAGATAACAGTTTCATCTTGATGATTTTTAAATCCTCTCTGTATTCCATTTTTCAATCTGAAATACCTTGCTTCTTCCTACAATAAACTTACTATTTCAAAATGCACATCAAAAAAAAAATCCTTCATTTAGGAGGCCTTTCATGATTATTTCCCCTATTATACTGTCTTCTCTTGGTATAACACTTTTTCCATTATTATAGTTATGCTTCATAAATTGGCTTCTCTGGACATCATTTAAATTGTGAGATGCTCCTGGTATTTTTCCAAATCATGATTCAAGAATGTTAACTATGATTTTTAGAGCAGTAGCATTATAGGTAATATTATTTTCTCTAGTTTCCAAATTTTTAATGATTTAAAAACTTTTAAAATGAAACCCTTAAAAACCAATACAGAAGCTAAACTTCCATCAGATTCCTAACTTTTATAATCCATAATACCATTTGTTAGCATCATCTTGGTAACACCACAAGCGGGAAGGAAATGTGTATCGCCTGCTGTAGTTCATGGCAATGCCTTTCACTTTCCAAATAAGATTCCCAAATCACAAACTGACAACAGTAGCTGTAATTCACTGAGCCAGGAACCTTTTAGGTGCTTAATTTATATTACCTCTAATCATCACAAAGAAGAATGCAAGGAAGGTATTACTGGTCCCCATTTTATGGAAGAAAAAACTTAGATGCCAGTAAACAGTAGAGCTGAGAATGAACCCAGGTCTCTTTGGCAACAAAGTTCATTCTCCTTCCTCAATGCTAGGAAGGGAGAAAAAGGAAAAACAGCATTTTTGACATTAAGATGCAAGGGACAAATGTGTGGAACAAACAGGGCATGGCGGTGGCGGGGGGGGGGGGGGCATTACTTTATATTTGGGCTCGTTCTCTACCTATTTCGCCCTGCACCTTTCAGTAAATCACAAAATAGGTTTCACCTCCCAAGTCCTCCAAGGATAAGGGTCAAACAACTAAAAAGGCAGCGCTGGGAAAACGGCAAAAAGAACAACAGAGATGAGGCAGGTAAACTGTTAAAATTAAGAGCTAAGCATGTCAAGATAGCAGACCTGTAACAATGTAGACTAGTGGTTCTCAACTATGGCTGCTTTTAAAAAATACCCAAGTTGAGCCTAAACCAACTTAATCAGAATTTTCTGGAGGCTGGGGTGCTGTGATAAATGGATTTTTCATTTAATCCTCACACCACCATTATAAAATGGTGACCAGGGGCAGGCTTCAGGTCCACGCACCCTACCGAAGCCTACACTCTGTTTCCTTCTGACTTTGAGTTCACATTGTTGCCCTTGGAAAAGACTGTTTTTCTTTAACCAAAAATAACCAAAACACTTAAAAACAAAAAACAAAAACTAGCACTATTAATTTATAAGAATACTGAGACTAGATAACATAGATGATTTTAATAGCTGATTTGTGTCCCCTACTCTCCTATAATTCATCTATTAAATTGGGTAAGAAAGATTTAACTTATTATTTTTAGATAAGCCCATAGCAACTGAAATCGCTTTAGAAAATAGCAGGAAAATGACATTGAAATTCAAATCTATGGTATTAGTATTTGAAATGAACTTAGTCTAATTCTCTGTAATAATCCTAAAAATAAATTAGTTATCCATTAGTTAATGCTTTAAAATGTAAAGTGTACAATACTGATTTAAGCTCAGTAAGAATTTGATTTAGCTGGGTGATTTAAAATTACATGTATGTTACATCTAAATATTACAAATATAAAAAGTTCATAGCCAATACTGAGATTTTAGAAAAGCTGATAGATTTGTAGTGACAGTACAAACAGGTTTGACTCTTTTGCAAAATATAAAGAAGTCATAAAAATATCAAAACCATTTGACAAAAGCATCAGCTTTTGAAAATTCGTGCCAGAGAAGAAGGAAAATATTAGAAGCATAGTGTTGATTACAGCACTATGAAAGGTGAAAACTGTATATTTGCAAGTCCAACATCAGAGAAATAGTTAAGTTTGACATCTTCAAAGACTATTAGGCTCTTATAAAAATTATAATTATGGAAACTGTAAGTGCATAAATTTTAAATGTTGAGAGTGTCCCACAGGTAAAGCAGTGTTTCCTGAAGAGTGTTCTGTAGAACAGTAATGCCAAAGAATGAGGAAATGAGGATAAGTGTTGTGTGTGAGGGAGAGGAATCCAAATCTTTTTGGGAAATGCCAAGTTGGCAGTTTTCCTTCCTACAGAGGGTCTCCACACATGTAATATGGTAATGTGCACTACATATTGCCAGGAGGGTGTGTGTGTGTGTGTGTGTGTGTGTGTATACACACATACTATCCATCTATCGATCTATCTATCTATGGCACTTGATGTATCTCAACATCTTTTAAGTACAGACCTTTGCCCCATCTTTACCCTTTTCTCTTTTTTCCCTGCTGGGAATCCTGTGAACTCAGTGTTCTACAGAACACAGTCTTTAAACACTAATCATTTACTACAAGTCAAAAAATTTAAAATTCCCTTTCGTTTATACTATAATAGGATTTTTATAAGAAGTAGAAGAATATGTAATAAGTCAATGTCACACTTCCACTTAAAGTTGCCATTTCTGATTAACATTTAGGGTCAAATTATCTAACATTCAGAATTCTAAACATCAACAGAATCTTTTCTTTACTACTCCTGGAATATGAGTAAAGAAAAAAAGAATAGTCTTAATTAACCTGGTATATTTAAGACTTATCAGTTCACATAAAAGTCTGTGTTATTCATACTTTTAACTAAGTTTCACAGCATTCTTTCCAAGCTAAAAATGGCTTGTTGTACCATACATTTTATTTATTTATTTATTTATATACATCTTTATTGGAGTATAACTGCTTTACAATGTTGTGTTAGTTTCTGCTGTAGAACAAAGTGAATTAGCTGTGTGTATACATATATCCCCATATCCCCTCCCTCCTGAGTCTCCCTCCCACCCTCCCTATCCCACCCCTCTGTCACAAAGCAGCGAGCTGATCTCCATGAGCTATGCAACAGCTTCCCACTAGCTATCTATTTTACATTTGCACCATAAATTTTAAATTTTGATTTTTGGAATTCTGAATTCAATTCCCATACATTCAACTTAATCCATGTTTCTTAAGTCATATGAAAAAAGTCTAACTTGCAACATGCCCCAGGCACAACACTAATACCTTTTTTTTTTATTATACAATGAAAATACAGTGTATCAAGATTCAAAGAATGTTTCCTCCAAACTTGGTAGAAATGGCAAGAAAGCTGCTTCTCACCACTGCATAACACAAGTCAATAGGAAAGGCAGATACACTCAACTCCAAGAACTAATGGGAAGCACATCCTATAAGATAGAGAAGGTAGGATGGAATAGGAAAGAAATAGGAGTTATATAGAAATTTATAAGTTGGGGTAAGAAAGGGCCAGAAGTAGGGATGCAATTTCCTTTGTCTTCCTCTCTTATTTTTCCAAAGTGCTGCAGATGACCATTAGGGTTGAGAAGAATGGCAGAAGCTGGATTCAGGGAAGGAGATTGCCAATAGGGGCCCAATTTGAAGTCTAGCTCCAGCAATTCTTCCAGATTACAAAAGGGAAAACCTTGAAGGGTTAAAAGGAAGTATGGCGGGAGGGAGCAGGGAACTGAGCAGCAGGAACCAACTCTAAAAAGGCAATGACAGAAAAAGAAACTAACGTCTCTCAAGGATTTACTTACTAGAAACTTTTAAAGCACTATCTCATTTAATCTTCATAACATTGAAACACAGATATTATCATCCTCCCTTCTACAGATGAGGATGAGGTAAGCAATCTGTCCAAGATCAAGATACTGTTTAGCAAAAGAAAGATCAACACCTACATCTGTCTAGTTTCAATGTCCATGTTCCTTCAACGACTTCACACATGCTCTTCATACAGTCCCTGATCACTGCTCTTACTGACAGTTACCGCCACGCCCACTGAAGCTCTAATCTTTACAACTTTGTTCTTCCTTATTGCTTCACTCCCTCCTTAGGGCCCCAATACTCTGCAGCTTTTTGATAAAGTGTGAGGTCTACCAGAGACATAAACTTCCAGAGGGCTCTTTCCATCTAGACAGGAAATCAGTAAGTACTAACAGTGTTAGGTTAGTCTTTGGCTATTCTTGACAATTTTTATTACTCTTCATTCCACAAACCAACTCTTCCACCTCCCCCTGGGAAGAAAGATTTCACTCTGGACATTTTGGAGTGCCAGAAGGCAAATTTTAAAAGAGAAATTCTACTCGGATGTCTCCCACCACACTCAATTTGAAAGTCACTGTCTAAGCCATCTCACTACTTGGTAACTAATTGAGAATCCAGTAACAAGAAGCACAATAAAAAACAAAAAAAGTCTTTCAAAAAAAAAAAAAAAGAGCTATAGCAATTAATTGTTTCAAAGACCATGAACTTTATTGAGGTAAGTTTCTGGTCTCTCAAGGCCTGTTCATTCTTTTTTTTTTTTTTGGCCTGTTCATTCTTAGCTTAGTTTACACATGACAAATAACCCAGTTATCTGGATTCCAGTTAGGGTGGATTAGAGCATCATGTTAAAAGTAAAGGAGCAGAATCACTGAGAGCAGGGAGAAGTCAGAGCAGGCAGGTAACAGTGATGGAAGTGACCAAAATACTATTTAATACAGATATTTTTAAAAGCAGGCAATATGGGGATACTTAGTTCAAGACCAAAGTGCACAAGATGCCATTATTCCCCCAGCTCAGCAGAGGCTAGGAGTCTTTGCTCAATTTTCCAAAATATCACTGTATTTGCTGCTCATGCAATCTGCCACCTAGGACTTCCTAGTTTAGCCATTAGAGCCCACCTGCTACAGAATCCCCTCCTTTTCCCCTTCTAACTGTTCACGACTCTTACACCCTGGTTAGCATTCACAGACTCACCCTTAATTCACACTATGGTCTGACATCTTGGCTTTTCCTCATGGTTCCCACTTTTAATTTACAACATATCTGAGGAAATGCCTAGTCTAGAATTTAGCTACGGTTCTGGCCTTCTTGGAGCCCTACCCTTTAAGAGTTTTTTGGGTTTTTTTTATTGTTTTGTTTTGTTTTGTTTTGTTTTGAGCAGACACTGCTTCTCACTCCCTGCCAGATTCCCAACTAGGCTCTTAACTTTGCAAGTGGAGCTCCCTGGAACAACTCCATTACTCCTCTGCTTTCTGGCTGCCATCATCATAGCCCTCCTATTACCTCTAACCCCTGTGGTCTGGGGCAGTACTCCATAACCAAACTCATTGATATTTCTGCAGCAAAAGATAAACATATTCACATAAAAGTGGGATAAATGATGACTATAAATAGCTTCATATCAGGTCATGTTTTGCTGCCAAATGAGTTAAGAAAAAAAGGCTTTTGGACTCTGTAATTAAGTTTAAGGGATTTTGTACCTGTATATGCTTTTCTTTCCTTGTTTGATTTTCAGATATCCTCCCAAAATATCTTTAGAAATTTTTGTGCATTTCAATGGGTAATTTCAATTTTCTGATAATTTTACTACATAAAAAAGGTATAGAATAAGTGAGGTATTATTTTGACTATATATACAAAAACATGCATATATTCAACATACAGAAATCTACAAGTGCAACAGAAAAGGATATAGATAGATGCTGTTGCATATCCACAGAGAAGCATAACCTAGGAAATAAGTACAAAGAAGTACATACATCAAATATTTAGTGAAGTCAGAACCATACCATGGTTTCAAGATTAGCAAAAGTATATACTCTGCTTTAAATATCACCTCATATAAGTTTTCCTTCTTTCCTGTCACATAATTAGCTCTAATTTCTTAGGCAGGTAACACTAACATAATGCTTTCATATGGCTACATTATGCTTCTTTCTATAAATAATTTTGTTACTACTAAAAAAAAAAAGTAGCCCAAACATGATTTAGGATACATGCTCCAGTTTCAATCTGTTGGGTATCTGTTTAGAGGCTTCCAATTTCCCATTTGGGTCCTACTGCATGTAGATATACGTTTGACTTCATGCTCACAGTTACACTGCCAATAATTTTCTGTCTGATATTTTCATCAATGTCACTAGATTCGTGGTTTAAAAAAAAGTGTGAGTAAAAATGACTTACTGTTTCTTGTGAAAAACACAAATGATACATTAAAAAGAGTTTACTAAATGAAAAAAAATTTCCACATCAGATCTAAATTAAAACTGAAATTATGAAGTTGTTAGAAAACACATAAAAATCCTTCCCTTTCTCTAGCCTTCCAAAAGGCTAGAGTTGCTGAAATTAAAAATTATTAGGTAAATATAGCAGAAAAGCCACGACCTTTTTCCATCATTACACATCTAAGATCTGGAAGCATTTGTGGCATCCAGTAGTTCACCTGACATAATGAAAAAGTAAGATTAAGAATTAAAACTGAATTTAACCTACTTCCTCCCACAAAAGATATAGTGATTAAGAGTTTATAGAGTTCTAATCCAGGGTCAGCAATTTTTTCCTATAAAGGACCAGAGAGTAAATACTTTAGATTGTGTGGACCACACAGTCTCTATCACAACTACTCAGAAACAATATATAAACAGCTATAAATAGATAAATGAGTGTGGTTTTGTTCCAGTATACAACTTTATAAAAACTGGCAGCAGGCTGGATTGGATCCACAGCCTGTCAATTGCTGACCCCTAGTGTAATCCAAAGAATTTAACACCACAACTAGAGGAAGGATTCAATTAAATGATACAAACAAGCCTCTACTAATTCCTTAGGCCTCAGTTAATTCATTTCTTAAATGAGGTTTAATAACTGTTTGTGCAGTCTCCTTAAAATGCAGAAATGCTTTTTATGTGAGAGGACTAAGGTCCCAGGAAGGGGCTTTTCAAACCCATCAACTATACTATGGATAATTAAAGACTCAATAAAGCCTTTTTTAAAAAATGCCAATGTCATTAAACTGATTAATCAGGATTTAGAATAAAAGAATTTTAGAATATGAAGGAACATAAACAACTCCAGAGTTTAATCTTTTGTTTTATTCAAAAGATAATTAAGAAAAGTTCATAAAGGTTATAAACTGTCTCAACCCCCTTTTTGAAATACAGCTGAAGCGAAGAAAGGAAGATAGGTGCATTGCTTAAAGACAAAAAAAGTTCTTAAATTTTTTCCTTATAGAATGTATTATTTGTGCAACTTTTTAAAATTTTAAGGTACTTTGGATTATGTATTTTCTGTTCCTAAGGTCAGATACAACGCTAAAAAGAAAAGCGAGCTAAGATCCATAAACAGTAGTGGAAGAGCTTAAGCTAAAATTCAGGTTTCCAGTCAGTTCAGGAGTCTTCCAATACTATAGCTCTCTATATAAAATAAGTGTACTTCTTCCAGCTGTCACTATTGTTGTTATAAACCCTGCCTGCTTACCCATTTCATTAAAGGGAAAAAAATCTATGGTATTAAAATGTAAGACAAATCTCAGCTTCAATGCTGATCTGAAATTACTTTCTCGAAGACATACTTTCTAAAATGTTTGGAAAACGAAACAGGATAATTCTCCTTTCCCCATCCACCTAATGCCCAGCTCCAAGCACACTTCTGCTGTCCCTACACTTTAATCTCGCCAGACTATCTCCTCTGACAAAGTTCTGAACCTTACTTACGGGCCCCCTTTCCCCCTCCTTTTAATGTCTTCCTTAAGGGCGCTGAGCCTACACATAAAGGGTGCTGAATGTTTGCTGAATAAACGACTGCACGTAAAAACCACGTATAATTGTGACCTTTAATAAAAGACCGCAAACCATCTGACACCTATTACCTGACTTGACAGTTATGAAAATCATCTTAACTCGCACATCACCGTGCCTAGTAAACACCATAAAGCGCTCCATCAAGTTTCCAAACAATTCATCATCCCTCGGAAGGACGTTGTGGGGGCCGAGAGGAGGGTAAGAGACGTCTCCCGGTACGAAGCAACCGCCACCGCGGCGACGGCTTCCCTTCCCGGCAAGAAAGCACTGCCCGGCAGCCACTCCAGGGCTGCGCGCGGGCGTGCAGAGAGCCTCTCGCGAAGCCCGCGTGGGGCCCCCCTCCCGGCCAGCCCCCGAGGCGGCGGGCGCCGCCAGGGCGGGTTCGGGGAGCGGCGCGCCGGCGAGGCGGGCTGCGACCTGCCAGCCCTCCCCGCACGCCCGGGGGCTCCCGCTGCCGGCCGCAGTCCGCGCCTACCTGTTGTGCGCGGGTGAGACCAGACGTTCCCGGAGCCCAGCAGGAAGGACGGGGGGCACTGGCCATGCGGCCGTCCCCGCGGCCCACTCCAGCCCCTCCTCGGCGGGCTCCGGCCCCTTCGGCCAGGACACCTAAGCCCTCGACCTGTTCCTGCTCCCGGGGTCCCAGCTTCCTCCACCGCTTCGCTTGCCGCGACTACCCGGGGACGCCCAAGCCGCTCAACTCACGGTGCAGGCCCCGGCGCGTGGTTCCTCCCAGCCGGCAGGCGGCCCGGACGCCGCCCCCTCGCGCCGGGAGCTGCCTCCACTTCGGGAATTCCCGACTGCTCGCCCCCGGGGTCTCCCACGGCTCAGCGCCCGTCCCAGCTCGCCGCGTTCTCAGCTCCCCCGCGCAGCAGGGCAGCGCTGGGACTCGCCGACGGCGGCGACTGCGAGGCTGCGGGGCGGGAGGGGCGCGAGCCGGGCGGGGCCGGAAAGCTCGGAGCCTGGAGTGCGGCGGGAGCCAGCGAGTGGGAACGCGCCCCGCACGGCGCCGAGGCCCTGCTAGCCGGCCGCCGAGCTGTCGAGCGCCCACTCTGGCAGGCGTGACTGCCCCACCGCCGAAAGAGCGATGCCGGAGACTGCGGCCCAAGCTGAGGCCCGGGCAGCTTCTCCGCAGTCTGGAGAGCTTGGCCACGCCCATTTTTGTTTGCTGTTAACGCTACCCAGAATCCTTGGGGCATCTAACGTCTAAGGCACGACTGGAGCCTGGAGAAATTCCGGCAGGGAGTGCCGCGGGTGTAGGTGGCGGAATGTTAGACTGGGAAGAGACCCTGGAGACCCTTGAAGTCCTACAGCCCGAAACTCTGGGGCCTGACGTAAAGCGACTTGCTCAAGGTCACACACTCAGTCACTGGCGGAACTGGGATTAACAACCTCTTGGCCCCAAGTCAAGTGCATTTTTCTAATATGCTCTGCGTTTTGAATGTAATTTTTCAATTTTTTTTTTGAAACAAACACAGGCTTACAGAAATGTTGCAGGTACAGTACAGAGAACATTTTTTTCCCTGAACCATTTGTGATCTAAGTTGCTGACACGATGCCACATTGTCCCTAAATACTTTAGTGTGTATGTCCTACTAATAAGCACCCTCCATTACATAATCACAATATAACTATCAAAATCAAAATATTTATGTGATACATGACGTTTTGCCAGTTGTCCCAATAATGCTCTTTATGATGAAAGGATTCAGTTCAGGATCAAGCATTGTACTTACTTGTCATGGATCTTTAGTCACCTTCAATCTGGAACGCCTCCTTGGTCTTTCTTTGACTTTCATATCCTGGACACATTTGAAGATTCCTGGCAAACTATTTTACGGAATGGCCTTCCCTTTGCATCTGTCTGATGTTCACTCATGATTAGATTCAGGGTAGATGTCTTTGACAAGACTCTCAGAAAAGTGATGCTCTGTTCTCAATGCATCCTATCAGGTGGCACATGATTTTAATTTGTCTCATTACTGGTATTTATTTCAATAAGGTACTGTCTGCCAGGATTCTCCATTAGTTACTTTTTTCCTCTTTGTAATTAGTAGGTATTTTGTGGGGGAAATTCTTTGAAAATTTGTGTTTTTTTTCTCATCAAACTTTCAACTAATTTATTTCTATCAGTATGAATTAAGAGTTTCCTATTTTATTAAATGGGTTATAATTTATTATTGTTTATTTTGGAGTTCAAATTGTCCCAAGTTTGGTCAGTGGGATTCACCCATTCACGCTGACTTCTGTGTCTTTGTGTGTTTTAAATTCTTTCACAATGTATTATTGTAAAACATTTTTTAAATACAGAAAAATTGAGAGTTTTATATAAAATATATCCCACCATCCATATTCTTCATTAACATTTTACTATTCTGTGCCTTTTGACACACTTCCATCATTCGAGTACTTCCTTACTTTCTGGCACCTGGATGCAGCCATTTATCTGGGAGCCCTGGTTCCTTTTAGTGGAGAATAGTATTTAGAAGCACTAGGCATGTTCACTGCTATTGGGGTATCACTGCTCAGGCTGTTTTAGGGTTTGTAGCTAGGGAATATTTGTACATTCATACACATACACAGTGTATCTATATATGTATACTCACATACACACACATTTACAGCTAGATTTCTTTTTTTTCCCCCAAATATTTATTTATTTATTTAGGCTGCACCAGGTCTTAGTTGCAGCACACAGGATCTTCATTGCAGCATGTGGGATCTTTAGTTACGGCATGTGGATTCAGTTGTGGTATGTGAACTCTTAGTTGTGGCATGCGTGAGAGACCTAGTTCCCCGACCAGGGATCGAACCCGTGTCCCCTGCATTGGCAGGCGGATTCTTATCCACTGACCTAGGAAGTCCCTGGATTTCTTTATTTAACAATATATATTGAGGATTTCCCTAGTGGTGCAGTGGTTAAGAATCTGCCTGCCAATGCAGGGAACACGGGTTCAATCCCTGCTCCAGGAAGATCCCACATGCCGCAGAGCAACTGAAGCCCATGTGCCACAACTACTGAGCCCATGTGCCACAACTACTGAAGCCCACATGCCTAGAGTCCTTACTGCTCAATAAGAAAAGCCACCGCAATGAGAAGCCTGCGTACCACAAAAAAAGAGTAGACCCTGCTCGCCACAACTAGAGCAAGAAAAAGCCCATGCAATGCTACAATCAAAGAGAAAGCCTGTGCACAGCAACGAAGACCCAATGCAGCCCCCCCCAAAAAAACAAAAAACCCCCAAACCCAACAATATATATTGAAAAACCACATGTTCACAGTAATACCTCCAATGTAGCATCACACCATTTATTCTAGTTTCCTCCCTTCCACATTTGTAACTCCTTTCTCCTACAGAGAGAACGCTGGATGCTATTATCTTTGAGATATTTACTTGTTTGAACACCTCTCCTATATTTAAGCAATCACCCATTGCTGCCACCTCTCCCTCTCCCTTTGGAGGATCCCACTAAGGTTCTAAAACTGCCAAATTAGCCACCACAAGCCCCTCCTTCTTTCTCCTTACCCCTGCTCCCAAACCCTGTGCCCATGCCAAATACTGTGAAGTCCAGTTGGGAGGCTCATGAAAATCTTAAAGAAAGAGACGGCATTTAAAATGGGATCTGGGATCTGAAGAATGCATTGGATGGATGAGTAGGATACACTCCATTAGATATTGAAGTAACTCTGGAAAATAATTTGAGTGCAAAATTATTCATTCTTGGCCCAAAGCAGAGAAAGTGATTCATTTTGACTGAGTATGTGGTACAAGAATAACAACACTAGAATTTTAGAGCTGGAAGGGATATTATGAATCATTGAGTCCAACCACTAATTTTACAAGGGATTCAAAGATGGCTCCAAACTTTGAGCCTAAGTGCTAAGAGAATTAAATTAGGAGGAGGAAATAATAAGTTTAATTGTAAACATGTCACATTTGAGGTGACAGTAGAGCATACAAAGAGAAATGGAGGACTACAGCTTAAAAGAGGTGTCAGAACCAGAGCTCTAGATTCAGAACTTTTCTACATGGAGCAGACAGCTAATACAATGAAAGAGAAAAAATAGAGAAAACAACACAGAACTCTGAGAAACAACCAGTTTAGTTTTAACCAAATGGGACTATTTCACCTCCCAACTAACTATTATACTTTGTTCGATGTCAAACTGAGATTTTAAGTCACAATAAAGAAGAAGCTGTATTATAATTAATGGAAAGAACACAGCTTTTGGAGTCTCGTGACTTGTGTTCAAATCCTAATTCCACCACTTAGTAGGTTTGACCTAGGTAAAACTGCTTCATATCTCAGTTTCCTCACTTTAAAATGGGAATAACATCTCCCTCTCTGAGGTGTACTGAAGACTCAAAACATAATCGAAATAACTGGCATGTTGCCCATTGTCAAATGATAGCTAGCATTATTAAGCACTTACCTTATCTCTCTACTCCCAACTTACTCCAGCTTGTCAACTCACTTGGTGTCACTGTTGGGCACACAGAAGGCACTCATCAGATATCTATTGAAGTAATGGAGAATTTTACATACTTCCTCTTTACACTTATCCTACAATGCATCATACTACATCCTCTTGGCTTTCTATAAAGGAATAATTTTCCCCACTAATAAATGGAGCATTCTTAGAAGTAGAATTGTTGGTAATTAATGGTGTATGTAAAAATGATGATGTAAACCAGTAGTTAACCATTTGACCGGCTGAAAGCTTGCTTTAATGTATTGTTCAAACCCATCCGATACAACTCTAGGTTCCAACCACTATACATTTGGGAAACTGAAAATGATAGATTCCTTTTAAGATTGCTCCTGCTCCTGAGATTATAAAATGCAATGATAGTAGAACAGTATTACCCAAACAATGGGACTCTCATGTACCCATGGAGCTCTATGGTCCTGCTCTAGATTGTACTAGATGTTAATAGTTGTTCCTTTAAAAAGGCATTCTTAAATAAATTTGCAAAACACTATATGTTAACATTTTATAGTCATTTCTTGGAGAGTCATTAGGCATATTAGTAGGCTGCATTTCAAGCAGTGTTTCTGAAGCTTATTTGGCAATGGAATATAATATCTTCTTTTTTTTTTTATTTAAAGGAATTCACACTAATATCTTTTAGAACTGGTACTCTTGGGAGCTGACTTTGCTCCACGTTGATGCTCCAGTCTCTCCAGCCACCGAGGAGACTGGAGTGTATGTGTGGCAACCTCATGTCACAAAACTTATGGGTTGGGCACAGCTTCCACTCTGTTGATTTCAGTGTGATCTGAAGCCTGAAATGACACTGATACCTCCCACTCCAACAAAAGGTCTGCTGGCCTTTCGTGATACAGCTTTCTACTTTTTGGTCTATCAAGCATTATTTGTCAATGTACTGCTGAGCTTGCGGTAATCTGTGACAGCTTTTAGCACTAAATTTCCATTAAGAACTTTTGGCCACAGGCAGGATTTTCTTCCGTAGGCAAACTACCACTATAAATATTCAGCCAAGAAGTACTTACAACATAGCATAGACCTTGATCCATGAGGGTAAGTAATAGTAGACCATCTAACCTGGAAAGAAGCAGTTAAATTCCGGGCTGGTGCTTCTAAGCAGGAATATTAAAGCAAAGGTAGATCTGCAACTACATATTTGATGATACTTTACACAAGAATTGACTGCAATTATGTTCATACTTGACTAGGACCCCTAACGTCCTTTCTAACTTCTCACTTTCTGATCAGATTAAGAAATGCAGTTTTACATGTGCATAAACTTTATGGTTTTGTTTCAAAGTTGCTATCGTGTATTTTATAAGCAAGTCAATGAACATCTTTGAGCCTCAATTTCCTCCTCTGGAACATGAGCATCTTGTACTAGAGGATCTCTAAGATCTCCAGTTTTAAAATTCAAATCTTCTACTGTTATTCTTACGAAAATCCCTTCAGAGTAAATAGAGTAATTATTATTTGGAAGAAATAGAAACCAACCCCCAAAAGAGCTAACTGAGTTGTCCATGTTTGAAACAAGATTCCAGAAGTTAGATTTTGAAACCAGACCTTCTGAATCCTTGTCTGTTATCTTTTCTGTGTTATCCTAGTACCACATATATTAAAAACTGGATAAAATATGTTAAATACCTTTAAAAGTCTTTCTTTTATAGGTATGTAGTCATATATTTATTTTACAATGTTATTAACATCAACTTGAAAATACATTTTTTTTAAACTCAAGGAAACAAAGACATAATCCCACTATCTCCACAAAATTATTTTCATTTATTTGGTTTTCTTTTACCTGCTACTCATATGTCAAAGCAAAGTCATATGCATATGGTGCATCAAATTTGTATTCATAGCAATTTTATTACCACTGGCCACATAAACATCAGCTCCTGGGTACGACATTGCTAACTCAATCACATGGACCTGAGAGGTGGGGGAAAGCTGCCATATCCTACCTGTAGGGACGCGTAATTGGCAAGGAATGAAGATGACCTAAAATGGTTCTGCAGTTTGCTATGATACCATATTTCATATCTGCCTTTAATATCTCAAAGTTGGGGACTTCCCTAGGGGTCCAGTGGTTAGGACTCTGTGCTTTCACTGCTGAGGGCGTGGGACCAACACTGAAATCCTGTTTAAGCCCTGCGGTGTGGCAAGAAAGAAAGAAAGGAAGGAAGGAAGGAAGGAAGGAAGGAAGGAAGGAAGGAAGGAAGGAAGGAAGGAAGGAAGGAAGGAAGGAAGGAAGGAAGGAAGGAAGGAAGGAAGGAAGAAAGAAAGAAAGAAAGAAAGAAAGAAAGAAAGAAAGAAAGAAAGAAAGAAAGAAAGTCTCATGGTTAGAATCATGCCTCTGGCTTTCATAAGAAAGACAAGGAAAGAGACTTTAGGAAGTCAATGCTGAATGCTGTAACCTGAGATGGGAGAGAAAATCCTGGCGATCTCTTCTGGCTGTTTCTTTAGCACAGTTTCCACCTTGGAAGATAGGAAGATTGTGACCCTGAAGAAGTGAACAACAGGACAGGAAGGTTTTGGTGCAAAGGGGGAGGATTGGGCAGTAACAAACTTACCATGCCCAGGGAGAGAAGGCTCTGGATGATGGTATCCGGAGCTGACTCCAGGAAGGGGGAAGGAGGTGTCTGTGGGGAATCAATAAAAGTGGGCTGAGAGGAATCAGAAGACTCCTTGGTCAGCCTGTCAATTCTTCCCTGCCAGAAAGTTCCTGATGGGAACCACAGGAAACATCATTATAAGCCAAATCATGGAGTTTAATCACAGAGTTTATCAAGGTGAAGGAGCAAAATTTAATGACATCAGCAGCCCAGTTCTAAACATAGGCCAAAACCCAAGGAATGGGATAGGTCAAGCCAGAGCTAGGACTGAAGGAGAATATTACACAGACCCTCAATTTTGGGCAAGCTCTTTCGGCAAGTACACTGTTTACCTGTAGACACACAATTTAAGAGAATAATTTAGTGCTTTAATTTAGGGATGTTTCATCCTTTGTAAGTCGCATACAAGGCATCCCACTAAAACCTTATTCACCAATTGCAGACCTTTGAATGTAAAAACTTGTGATGGATGATCGTCCACTTAAAAATTAAACGCATTGGAATAATAATCACACAAGATAATGTGATAATATTACAATTCAAATAATTTGTTGTAAAATTCATAATCAAAGATTATTTGTCTCGCTCAAGAAATTGAATTTACCCAGTAAAAGGGTAAAACTCTAACTGGTTGATAAATAGTATTCTTGATGAATTATCATACATGAGGAAAAACTATATATAATATTATAAAAAATAATTATGGAAATTCTTACCAGTTACTGTCTTTATGAATATAGATGTATTATTAACTTCTTTGGGACACATTATTCTTAAAGGAAATTCTAACAAAAATTAGTTTATATGTCAAACTTCTTGTTTAGCTATAAACTTAGAATAGAGAACCTTATCTAGATGCAAATATTTAACTGACCAGTATGAACAAAAGCTAGAAATTAAATTAACCATGTAATATAGTTAAGGTAATCAGTGGAGCCAGAGTCGTAGATCAGAAAGAAAAAGAAAAATGTTAATAATATAGAATAGAATTACATACTCTCGAACTCAATTTGTTAACCTACAGGCATTCACAGACCAGAGTGCAAATCCATTTATAGACCATACTTGCTCATCTTAATAATATTTTATTGACTTACACATCTTCTCCTTTTGTCTGCTTCCTCTCCCTTACACTCCCTGAGATCAAAATTTAAAAAAAAACAAAAAACTTTTTAAGTATTATGATAAAATATTATTTTTTTAAAAAAATATAAAATCCCTTTATAACTGAACTATGCTAACATATGGGTATATTTATAAACAAAGATTATAAGGGAATAAATAAAAGTGAAATAATGGTATTTGAGCAATGAGCTTACAGGCTTTTTAATCTTTTCATATGAGCTTACAGGATTTTTAATTTTTTCATTATTTGTAATTGTTTATATTACTTTTACCAAAGGGAAAAAAAAAGAAAACATTTTTTTTTAAGTTTTCTTTTTGCAATTTCCAGGTGTAATTTTTCCCACTTTGGAAAGGAACTTGACACATAGTAGGTGCTCAATGTAAGTTTGATGAATAAGTATGCAAAATGGCAACTACAACTGCTGGCAGATTTTCTTTAGAGAAGCCAAATGATGATACTGGCAATGTGAAGTAAGGATAAAATACCTGAGTATTTACTCAGCCACCTGCCCAGGGGCTTCTAATTACCTATCCTTGAGGCTGTTATTAGTAGAGTGTCCATATAATTTATTGTCTATTGGGACACTTTTGAGAGTGAAAGGGGAGCTATTTATAAATATTCCAGATTCTTAGATACGACACCTAAAGCACAAGCAACCAAAAAAATAAATAAATTAGACTTCATCAAAATTTAAAACTTTTGTTATTCAAAGGACATTATCAAGAAAATAAAAAGGTCATAAAATGGGAGGAAATATTTGTAATCATTTACTGATAAGTGTCAAGTATCCAGAACATATGAAGAACTTATAATCAACAATAAAAAGACAAAAAACCCAATTAAAAAATAGGCAAATAACTTGAATGGACATCTCTCCAAAGAAGATATACAAAAGGAGAATGAGCACATGAAAATGTGTTCAACCTTGGTCATTAGGGAAATGCAAATCAAAACTATGACACACACCACGTCACAGGCACTAGGATGGCTATAATTTTTAAAAAAAGGAAAATAATAGGTGTAGGTGATAGAGTGAAAATATTGGAACCCCCATAAACTACTGGTAGGAAGGTAAAATGGTGCAGCTATTTTGGAAAACAGTTTGGCAGTTTTTCAAAAAGTTAAACATGGAGTCACCATATGATCCAGCAATTCCACTCCTAGGTATATATTCAAGACAATTAAAAACATACATCCACACAAAAAAATTGTACTTGAATGTTTACAGCAGCATTATTCATAATTCATAATAGCCAAAAAGAGGAAACAATGCAAATGTCTACCAACAAGATAAATGTATAAACAAAAATGTGGTAAATCCATACAATGGAATATTATTTAGTCATAAAAAGGAATGAAGTTTTGATACATGCTATGACATGGATGAACCTTGAAAACTTTTTATTTTCTGTATTACTTCCAGGTCATCTCCATTTTTCTTCATCTCTCCTAAACAATATGAAGCCAAAATTTAGTGTTTTCATTCCATTTATGTCACCATCTTTTACTTTCTCTCTTCCAAAAAATATTTAGGAATAATTAGTGTTTTGGTTGTATTAAAATCCCTTCTCTCTCTCTCAACTTCTTTTGCTTCACCTCTGACAAATAATAGTCAGCCAAAAATTAGCATTATAATTCCATCCACATTTCTTCTCTCACCTCCCTGCAACTCTTGAGTACTTCTGTCCTGTCTCCCTCATAAGTCTCTAGTCATTTTTTCTTTTCTCTGCTTTCTCTTTCCCATACAACTCAGCTTGTTCTTTCTCCTACTAATCCCACTTTATCTTTTAAAATACCATCCTGTTGTTAATAAACTTCCCTATATTGTTAACCTTTCCCTAACAAATTTTTTGATATAATGGAAACCTGACTTCCTCCTGACCATGAAGGTCCCTTTAAGTGAAGCTGATTCCTATTTCAAGACCAGGAAATGGAGCTGACATTTCTCTGGCTCTCTCATGGTTTTCAGACTATATTTCTCCTTTGCTGCTCTTCTGACATCCTCTTGATACACCCACATTTTTGCCTTTTGCTGACCTTCATATCACAGTGATGAAAAATTTGGGCTCAAGGTCACAGGTATTTCTTTCTGTTCTGAGTCTTAACATTCTGGGTTACCTTTATTGTGCAAATGGGGTACTAGCTTTTAAATTCCTTGACATCCTCCACTGCAGCTACACATTCCCATGGCCTCATTCTAGATTTTATCACTCATAATAGCTCTACCTCAGAGATCTCATACTATGACCAGTCTCTAATCTCTCCACATCTCCCACTCTCTCTTAAAACTTCTCCAACTTCTTAAAAGCACTAGTCTTTTCAACATCTTCCCGCATCTAGTCTGTTAACTCGTTGCTTTTACTTCTCTTTTGCCTTTCCTTACCCAGTTTGGTTTATGAGGTCAGTTGTTTCAACCACTTTCTTACTAACGTTCCCAATTCCTTCCACTCCATGACCTTAATACACTGAACCTCCTCTGCCAATCCCTGAGTGTGAATCAACCCAACCATCTGCTTTTTCCGATCTGCTCCTGGACTGCCAAGAAAACTGCGTAATTGTGCTTCTAATTTGTTGCATTATTTATGATTTCTAGCCTCAGCCAGTTGGCTCACTCACCCACTTCCTAAAGTGGCTACGTCAAACACTCCCTATTCTCCTCCAGCCACTACACCACACTGTCTTCCTCTCTCCCAGATGATCAGGTCTTATGTTTTACAGCTAAAGTAGAGGTCATGATGTCTGAACTCTATTAGAGCTCACCTTTTCATCCTACACTCAGCAATCTTTTCCTCTTATCTCAGAGATACCCCAAATTTTCCAGTTTACCAAAAGCATTCATCTGCCTATCCTTTCAATACGATATTTTGTTCCATACTTTTGCTCCGTAAACCTCTCTTCTTTCTTCAATTTCTCTCTCTACTTCCTCTTCCTCTAAAACCATGCTCAGATTTTTGGCATCTTGAAAAAATATCCTTAATACTGCCTTCCCACATAACTATGGCTCTTCAAGTCCCTTCATACTCAACTTCCTGAAAGAGTCACCTACATTTACTATATTTTCTTAGTCCCATTCAATCCTCAAGATATTTGGCTTACATAATTCCAAGGAACCTGTTCTCAATAAGGTTCATAGTGACCTCCTAATTGTCAATCCAAATGACTTTTAGAAAAGCTCTATCTTATTTGACTTCTCTACAGAATTGGCTATTGTTCACCACGACCTACATAAATAGAAATTCTTCCTTCTCTTGGATTCCATGTCAGCATTCTCCTAGAATTTTTCTGCTTCTTCTCTTTCTACTCTTTGTTAGCTAGCCTCTTGATGGCATCTCTTAATCTGCCTGTTTCTTAAATAATCAACTTCTGTTTTTTTCTTGATATCTTTTCTACACACTCTCTTAGACAATGTCATACACTTTGGTGACTTTTTAAAAAGTGTATAGTTTAATAGTTTAAGTATATTCATAGTGTTGTATCTCTAGAACTCCTTCATCTTGCATGACTGAGATTCTATCCCATTAAACAACAACTCTCCTTATGCAATAACTTACCCTCCCCCCAGCCCCTGGCAACCACCATCCTACTTTCTGTTTCTATGACTGACTACTTTAGATACCTCATATAAGCGGAATCTTACAGTAGTTTTCTTTTTTTGACTGGCTTGTTTCACTTAGCATAATGTCCTCAAGGTTTATCCACTTTGTAGCATGTAATAGAATTTCCTTTCTTTTTAAGGCTGAATAACATTTCAGTGTGTGTGTATACCACATTTTGTTTATCCATTATCCTTCAATGGACATTTGGGCTGCTTCCACCTCTGGATACTGTGAATAATGCTGCTATGAACATGGGTGTGCAAATCTCTCTGAGATCCTACTTTCAGTTCTTTTGGACATATACCTAGAAGCAGCTTTGCTAGATCATATGGTAGTAGTATTTTTAATTTTTGAGGAATCACCACTATTACCTTTGGTGACTTTAACTACCATGTATGTGTAGCTAACTTCCAAATCTACCTTGCATGCCCCAATCTGTCTCCTGAAATATACATATTGTAGTATCTGTATCTATATCATATAAAGATATGAACCTAAAGGAGAGAAACATGTTTATCTTTTTATCCACTATGTATCCCCGTACTGGATATACAATTACTTCTAAATAAATTTTTTTTGTTTTTTTTGCCACACATCATGGCTTACAGGATCTTAGTTCCCCAACCAGCTAAATACATTCTTATTTAAAAGACTATGGTCACCTAATTTATGACAAAGGAGGCAAGAACACACAATGGAGAACAGACAGGCTCTTCAATAAGTGGTGTTGGGAAAACTGGACAGCTACATGTAAAAGAATGAAATTAGAACACTACCTAACACCATACACAAAAATAAACTCAAAATGGATTAAAGACCTAAATGTAAGACCAGACACTATAAAACTCTTAGAGGAAAACATAGGCAGGACACTTTATGACATAAACCACAGCAAGATCCTTTTTGACCCACCTCCCAGAATAATGGAAATAAAAACAAAAATAAAAAAATGGGACCTAATGAAACTTAAAAGCTTTTGCACAGCAAAGGAAAACATAAACAAGACAAAAAGACAACCCTCAAAATGGGAGAAAATATTTGTAAATGAAGCAACTGACAAAGGATTAATCTCCAAAACACACAAGCAGCTCATGCAGCTCAATATTAAAAAAAACAAATAACCTAATCCAATATTAAAAAAACAAATAACTTAATTCAAAAATGGGCAAAAGGTCTAAACAGACATTTCTCCAAAGAAGATATGCTGATGGCTAACAAACACATGAAAAGATGCTCAACATCATTAATCACTAGAGAAATGCAAGTCAAAGCCACAATGAGGTATCACTTCACACCAGTCAGAATGGCCATCATCAAAAAATCTAGAAACAATAAATTCTGGAGAATGTGTGGAGAAAAGGGAACCCTCATGCAATGGTGGTGCGAATGCAAATTGATACGGCCACTATTGAAAACAGTATGGAGGTTCCTTAAAAAACTAAAAATAGAGTAACCATATGAACCAGCAATCCCACTACTGGGCATATACCCAGAGAACACCATAATTCAAAAAGATACACATACCACAATGTTCATTGCAGCACTATTTACAATAGCCAGGACATGGAAGCAACCTAAATGTCCATCGACAGATGAAAGGATAAAGAAGATGTGGCACATATATACAATGGAATATTACTCAGCCATAAAAAGGAATGAAATTGAGCTATTTGTAATGAGGTGGATGGACCTAGAGTCTGTCATATAGAGTGAAGTAAATCAGAAAGAGAAAAACAAATACTGTATGCTAATGCATATATATGGAATCTAGAAAAATGGTACTGATGAACCTAATGGCAGGGCAGGAATAGAGATGCAGACATAAAGAACGGACTTCAGGACAAGGGTGGTGGGAGGGGAAGCTGGGACATAGAGAGAGTAGCATTGACATACACACACTATGAAATGTAAAATATATAGCTAGTGGGAAACTACTACAGAGCACAGGGAGATCAGCTTGATGCTTTGTGAAGACCTAAGGGGTGGGATAGGGAGGGTGGGAGGGAGGGGATATGGGGATATATGTATACACATAGCTGATTCACTTTGTTGTACAGCAGAAACTTACACAATACTGTAAAGCAATTATACTCCAATAAAGATTAAAAAAAAATAAAAGACTATGCCTTTTGAATTCTGAGTGTGTCTAACAGAAATTCTAGGAGGGCTAAAGTCCAATATTTTTTCTACTAATTATTGTGTAATTCGGGATGAATTATTATTGTAAGCTTAATGGTAGTCACCTTGCAATGTACTTATCTGCTTCTTATAATGCTTACTACTGCTTTGTACATACTAGGTAGTATCTGGTTAATTAAATAATCTCAAAATTTAATCAAAGTGGGAGTAGCAGGGGCCCAGTATTGAAATGCTTGTGTAATTTCTTTTCCCTATTTCTAAATGAAAATATCAAGGAAAAAGAGAGGTGAAAATATGGGAATTAATATGTCATTACCTCTATATGTTTTAGGATAAACACAAATATATGAGCTACATACTGCATAAACTTTATTCTGATCATATGACCTCAGTAAATAAGAATCTATCAATAAAATGTTTAGAAAAATTTAGCACATAACAAATTTACCACATCACCGAAAAGGAAAAGATTAAAAAAAAAACCATTTTGGAAGATATGGACACTCATCATTATCATTTATAAGATGATAGCATGAAGACTAACATTTAAAATAATATTCTGAAATCATCTTGAAACTAAAATTAGGCCCAGATCTATAATGGAAAAACAAAAACTAAAACAAAAAAACGCTACCCAACACCAAGGTGATTGAGGGCACAAAATTTAATCATTGCTTAAGACAATTGGATGCTTTTCTCTTTCACTGGTAAATACAGCTTTAAAACTTGCAGTAACTTCTGCCAACTCAGAACCCTGAGAAAATAAGTCACTTTTTTACAGGAAGGAGAAGAAGAAGAAAAGGACATTATCAACAATGTAGAAGGAATGCAGAGTGGCAACAGGTCAAAATGGATCTGGCAGACTAGGAACACTGGAATCACCACGGAAACACAGAGCTATGAAATGGCAAAGGGCTGAGCGAGATGCATGAAGCCCATTCTATGGTCCAGCTTTTAAAAGCCAAATGAAAACTCATGAGACGCAAGATGAATTTAGTCCTTTTGATGAGTAACACACATACTAATTGAATGAAAAGAAACAACTATAGCTCAAATGAACACAAACCTAAATGTTTTTTTTTCGGTTCATCTGATTAAAGTTTAACCAACTCCTGATTTACAAGATTCAGTTTTCAGAGTTTCACAAACTGAACGGAATTTTCGAAGTTGTCAAGTACAAGTCCCTCCTTTATGAGTTCTGAAGGGATTCTGTTACCCGAGGCTAGTGTAACACACTCAGTCCATGGGAAAGCCGAGACTCCTCTTGGTCCTTGGCTCAGAGATAGCACCACAAAGATGATACAATTAGTTCTAAGATGCTAGTCTCTAAGACTAGCTAGTCTGTAAGAGTCACAGGTGGGGAAAAGTGACTGTTAAGATGCAGTTTCCCAGGCCTTTTCTCAGAAATTCTGATTCAGTAAGTCCAAGGTGAGATATAGGAATTTGCATTTTCAACAAGTTTTCCTGGTAATTCTGATTAAGGTCATTCTCAGATCATACTTTGGTAAACTACTAGAAAGCTCAACAAATCATGGGTCATTTATTTTTTTTTATTTTTTTATTTTTTTTCACAAGGGCTTAGTTGCTCCGTGGCATGTGGAATCTTCCCAGGGCAGGGCTTGAACCCGTGTCCCCTGCATTGGCAGGCGGATTCTTTACCACTGCGCCACCTAGGAAGTCCTCATGGGTCATTTAGAAACAGGCTCTTCTCTAGTCTCAGGTGCAGACTTCCAAGGGTAGTTAACTAACCTAACTGAAAACATGTAAAGGTTATTTCTTCCATGGATCACCATTTGGGACCTTTCTTTAAAGATAGAAAGGCACATGGGGTTGAGAGGCTTTCCTATAATGTAAGAATAGTAAGTCCGGGCCTTTCAGTGAAATGCAGCAGGCTCGCCCACAACTTGGGCCTCTGAGAGAAGCTAACCAGCACAGGCAAATGGAGAGAAAAGGAGAGGAATAAAGTAAAAACCCTTGGCAAACAAAATAACCTCATTCTTGGAATGGACAAATGCATAGATAGTAAAGCAAATACAGCAAGATGCCTATTGTAGAATCTAGGTGGTGGTTATATGTGTGTTAACTCTGCAATAATTTCAACTTTTCTGTATGTTTGCACCCACTTCCCCAATTCTTGAAACCTTAACTCCAAGACACTGGTATTTCCATTTATCCCACTTTTTCCACCTACCTGTTTGATCTCTCCTCCCTTTGTCAATTTCCCCTTCCTTCTGTTGTTCTAAATTTGGTTGGAACTCAAATACTTTGTGGTTCTCTACATCATCTCCCACAGATCTTTTTTTTTCTTTAAGAATTTTTATTGAGATACAGTTGACAGACAATAAACTGCATATATTTAAACTGTACGATTTGATATTTTTTTCTTATTAGTAACGTATATATGGCAATCCCAGTCTCCCAATTCATCCCATGCCAGCCCGCCCCTGCCTCCGCTTTCCCCACTTGGTGTCCATAGGTTTGTTCTCTACATCTGTCTCTCACAGATCTTAATTTTCAAAACTATACTGAAATGTCAGTGCTCCCATATCTGGATAAAATCTCTTCCATCTCCAAATCTCCACAGTACTGTTTTTATCTCTTTTGGAACCTCTAGATTCTCTGTGTTCCAGTTAATTGTCCCAACACACCAAACATGTTATAACCTCCATGAGGAAGCTGCCTATTCCTTTTCAGTGTGCCTCTTATACTTACCTGAGTAGGCACTCAGTAATTTTGGATGATTAAATCTTGTCTATTTCTAGGGTTTCAAGTATCACTTTTATAAATATATAAAAGCATATATTCCGGGCTTCCTAGGTGGCGCAGTGGTTAAGAACCCGCCTGCCAATGCAGAGGTCACGGGTTCGATCCCAGCTCCAGGAAGATCCCACATGCCGCAGAGCAACTAAGCCCGTGTGCCAAATAAATAAATAAATAAATAAAAGTATATATTCTGCTTGAATTTCTACTTGTATAAACATTTAGGCACCTCAGACTCAACACAAAATCTGAATTCATCTTCTTGAGTAACCCATACATGAAATCCAAGAGTGATTTTCTGATTCCTCCCTTTAGTGCCACCACAAGCAGTCAGCTGTGCTGAATTGTATTTTTCTTCAAAGCACCTTTCAATGTCTCCAATTATGTTAACTTCAATGTTCACAGCCACTACTATGTTATGTGAGACCTAATCCCTTATGTCTGCACCTCTCAAAACCTGTCCTCCTGCCACAAAATTTCCTTCTCTATAATCCTTATGTACTACTGCCAGGTCTATTCTCCTAAAAACTGTTTTAATTACGTCTCTTTTTCTTTTTTTCCTGGTCACACCACATGGCTCGTGGGATCTTAGTTCCCTGACCTGGGATTGAACCTGGGCCCTCGGCAGTGAAAGTGTGGAGTCCTAACCACAGGACCACCAGAGAATTCCGTCTCTTCTCTTTAAAACCTTCAGTGGCACCTTATTATCTATTAGTTCAGACAAAGTTTGAAATGTCCTCCCCCACCCGTTGTGCCTACAGAAATTCTACCCATTCTACAAGGGATGGCTCAAGTTTCCATGCCTGTTTTAACACAGGGATTCATCACTCCAGCCAGAAGTATCTTCTCCCTCTGCTGCTATTCTATAGCTTGGAGATAGCATTGTCCAGAAATCACTAACCATCCGGTACCTCGTTCATTTCTATATCTATCATGTCCCCTACTAGGTGGTAAATTCCTTGGGGTTAAGGGTCACATCTTGAACAATTTGTATTTCACACAGCTCCCAGCTCCACTGCTGACCTGTAGGTTCTAAGGATTATGACTTTCAAGTGGAGAGCATCCATAATGCAGTGTTAAGAAAACGTTAGAACAGTATCGACACCTAGCTTTAAAGAGGCAAGTACGCATATGATGAAAAGAAGTCAAAGCCATGAGGACTATCTGAATGTAATCAGGATATAAAATAATTCAGGCACTGAGAAGCTGAAACTGTGATGATCGTGTGTACTCATTAAAGAGACTTCCCTTGAGGCTGCAAAGTAAATTAAAAGAATGCCTGCAGCAGAAAGTGTGTTTCAGTTTATGTATGTTAGTACAAAGCTAAGTAAACAATATCTCAAAGTTGGGAGTCAAGGATGGCATTTTTGCTAGTCTAGTCAGACGTTCCCTAAAAAGACTCCATGTCTCCCCCTCAAAAAAAAAAAGTCCACAATTACTTTCTCAACCCCAACTGTTTCTAACAGTATTAGCTAATGGTTCTCAGATACTGTTACACAGGGTGTGGTGCATTCTCTACATAAATTCTTCTTTCACATTCAGAAAAAAAGCTGATGCAATAGGTCAAATTTTATTAAGCTTCTTAAGAGAAATATGCTAGCTAACCAAATGCAAAGAATTCACTCATATGGAAAAGTCCAGTAAAAAGAAGTAGGGTCATATTTATCATGAAGTTGACTATTTGTGATGCATTCTACAGAACTGCTTTATTTTGTAATTAAATATAGAAGAGTCTTAAAGCTTGTTGCATCAAAATTAACATTTATAAATAAAATAAAGACATTTACATTTGATTCACAAAAAGTTTACTTTAAAAAGGACTCAAATACAGGTTTTCTTAAATGAAATCATTTTTTTCCTTCTGCATTTTAAGAATGGCTTGCTTTTGTACACTTTTTTAGGTAGATAAATACAGATATAGTATATTAGAAAGATAATATGGAGTAAACCTTAAGAAAATGTAAAGTGATCACTTTTGTTAAAATAAAAAAAATCCAACCGAGTAAACTGAAGATCTAATTGACTTTATTAGGAAATTCATGAAGCAGGCAGCATCCCATCTAGCAACTAGATGGGCACTCTCAGAGGGTCATATAAAATGGAGGGTTTTTTATAGAAAGAAGGGTGGGCAAGGTAGCTATTAGCAAAAGAAAAGAAAGGATTATTTTTAGGCCAGGACCTCTTGTCTGGGAAGTGGTCAAGGGAAAGGCAAGGGTTTTATTATACAGATGGCCTCTTTTTCTGGAGGATGGAGAAAGCCCACATGGCAGATTACCTAATTAGTGCTGACCAGAAAATTCCAGACTGGTTAATTAAGACTACATTTCTGAGGGAATCCTCCTACACTATTGGTGGGAATGTAGGGTGGTACAGCCACTATGCAAAACAGTACAGAGGTTCCTCAGAAAATTAAAAATAGAGTTACCATATGATTTAGCAATTCAACTCCTGGGTGTATATCCAGACAAAACTCTAACCCAAAAAGATACAGGCACTCCTATGTTCACAACAGCACTATTTGCAATAGCCAAGGCATGGAGACAACCTAAATGCCCATTGATAGATGAGTGGATGAAGAAGATATGGTACATATATACAATGGAATATTACTCAGCCATAAAAAAAGAATGAAATAATGCCATTTGCAGCAACACTGATGCAATTAGAGATTATCATACTAAGTGAAGTCAGAAAAAGACAAATACCATATGATACCATTTACATGTGGAATCTAAAATATAACACAAATGAACCTATCTACAAAACAGAAACAGGCTCATGGACATAGACAACAGTCTTGTGGTTGCCAAGGGGGTGGGGGTTTGGGGAGGAATGGAGCTGGAGGTTGGGGTTAGCAGATGTAAGCTATTAGAGGGAGAGGATACATGTATACATATAGCTGATTCACTTCATTGTACAGCAGAAACTAACACAACATTGGAAAGCAATTATACTCCAATTAAAACAAAAAACAAAAAACAAAAACCAAAAAAAACACACACAAAAAATATACAAAATGGATAAACAAGGTCCTACTGTATAGCACAGAGAACTATATCCTATGATAAACCATATGGAAAAGAACATGAAAAAAAGAATATGTATATATATGTATAACTGAATCACTTTGCTGTACAGCAGAAATTAACTGCTACAATTGTGCTACAGTTTCCCTACATCGTAAGTCAACTATACTTCAAAAAAAAATTTTTTTTAAAGTACATTTCCAGTGAAGGTTGAAACTGCGATTAGGTTAGATGTTAAATCTAGGTTTGATATCATGGGCTTTAGCACAAGTGACGTTATTTTGGGAATGTGGTTTTTCTCTTTAACACCTTGATACAATAAAGTAATAAAATAGAAACAGTAACGCCCACATTTGTGCTGAATTTCAAAAATCTGTTTTGTCTTTTAACTTTCCTGGTGTTATCTACTGTATTAAAGCAAGGGTTAGCGGTATTAAACTTGCTCCCTGCACATTCCAACCCCTTTATTCTTTAACCACAAAGAAATCTATGCGTGAAGTATTGATTGGTAAAATCGAACCAAGGGGCTTCCCTGGTGGCACAGTGGTTAAGAATCCACCTGCCAATGCAGAGGACATGGGTTCAAGCCCTGGGCCAGGAAGATCCCACGTGCCTTGGAGCAACGAAGCCCGTACACCACAACTATTGAGCCTGCGCTGTAGAGCCTGCGAGCCACAACTACTAAGCCCAAGAGCTGCAACTACTGACGCCCATGCACCTAGAGCCCGCGCTCAGCAACAAGAAAAGCCACCTCGATGAGAAGCCCATGCACTGCAACAAAGAGTAACCCCCACTCGCCGCAACTAGAGAAAGTCCGTGCACAGCAACAAAGACCAAACGCAGCCAAAAATAAAATAAACAGGACTTCCCTGGTGGCGCAGTGGTTAAGAATCCGCCTGCCAGTGCAGGGGAGACGGGTTCGAGCCCTGCTCTGGGAAGATTCCACGTGCCACGGAGCAACTAAGTCTGTGTGCCACAACTATTGAGCCTGTGCTCTAGAGCCCGTGAGCCACAACTATTGAGCCCGTGTGCCACAACTATTGAAGCCCATGGCCTAGAGCCTATGCTCCACAACAACAGAAGCCACTACAATGAGGAGCCCGTGCACAATGAAGAGTAGCCCCCGCTCTCAGCAACTAGAGAAAGCCCGTGCACAGCAATGAAGACCCAACACAGCCAATAAATAAATAAAATGAAAGAAAGAAAGAAAGAAAAGAAAAACAAAAACAAAAACCGAACCAAAATCAAGAGCATTTTAGCCCCTGATGTATCTCCATGTTGATTCAGGCAACATTTACTGCAAATTATTGAGCACAGACAACACGGTGCTATGGAAGTACTGTGGGAGATTTAAAGAAAAATTATATTATACTGTGTGTGCTCACTGTTATATGGTCTCTGCCCAGTATTATTTATACTCTTGTAGTTAGGACATACAAACATATTAAAAAAAAAAAAGGCAAAGTACTCAATCTCGTAAGACACACTGTAAGTGTCAAGAGTGGGACAACCATAACACCCAGGGAGGGAGAGGTAGGAGAAATTACTCTGGGGTCAGAAGAAACTGACTTGAGCTAGATATTGAATGATGGATTTAGAGAGCAGAAGACAACTTACCAATGAGCACGATTTTTTTTTTAATTTTATTTTTTATTTGTGGTTGCTATGCACTGGCTTTCTCTAGTTTCAGTGAGCAGGGGCTACTCTTCATTGTGGTGCACGGGCTTCTCATTGTGGTGGCTTCTCTTGTTGTGGAGCACGGGCTCTAGGCGCGAGGGTTTCAGTAGTTGTGGTGCATAGGCTTAGCTGCTCTGCGGCATGTGGGATCTTCCTGGACC
Source organism: Hippopotamus amphibius kiboko (assembly GCF_030028045.1). NCBI lineage: Eukaryota > Metazoa > Chordata > Mammalia > Artiodactyla > Hippopotamidae > Hippopotamus > Hippopotamus amphibius. Next base: position 165,106,913 of record NC_080187.1, on the reverse strand, counting down.
AGGGATCAAACCCGTGTCCCCTGCATTGGCAGGTGGATTCTTAACCACGGTACCACTGGGGAAGTGCTGAGCATGATTTAAGAAGGTTATAAAAAGCGCTGTACTGGAGAATTTCTACAGGGGAGTAGAGGGAGAAAGGGTTAGAAAGTCGAGCTGGAGCCAGATTATAAGACTGCAATACCAGCCTTAGAAGTCTGCATTTCATTAGAGTGATAGCAGCTCTGAGATTCCAGGATATATAAGAATCACCTGGGGGAGACTGATGACTAGATAGACTTTTAACTCCTGAGATTTTAATTCAATAGATTTGGGATGGTTGCAGAAAATTGCTTTGGTAAAAAGCTAGGTTCCCCAGGTAATTCCTGTACAGGTGTTCCAGTGGCACACTTTGAGACACTTTACCTGATGAAAAAAAGTTAAGAATCTTTTTCTAATGCTACTGACTTTTTCAAGTTTTACGCCAATTTCCCATAAGCTTGAGAACACCTAACTAGGCACAGAGGTCTCGCCTCAGTCTTTGTGTTAACCAAGTTTTCCTCAATACTTGGCACTGGTGTTGCCACTGTTTACATCTTGAAATTTATCTTAACAGTATATTTTCTGGTTCTCTCTGCCTCTTTGACCTTTTATTTTCTGGCCTCTCATATGTTGTTCTTTCTTTTATGTTTTCTCAGGATTCTGACTTTGTTCCTCTACGTTTCTCCCTGCATGATTTTTTTATATTTTTTATTTTATTGGCTGTGTTGGGTCTTCGTTGCTGCACACGGGCTTTCTCTAGTTGCAGTGAGCGGGGGTTACTCTTTGTTGTGGTGCATGGGCTTCCCATTGCAGTGGCCTTTCTTGTTCCAGAGCACGGGCTCTAGGCGCATGGGCTTCAGTAGTTGCGGCACATGGGCTCAATAGGTGTGGCTCACGGGCTCTAGAGCACAGGCTCAATAGCTGCGGTGCACGGGCTTAGTTGCTCCATGGCATATGGTATCTTCCTGGGGCAGGGATCGAACCCATGTCCCCTGCATTGGCAGGCGGATTCTTACCCACTGTGCCACCTAGGAAGTCCCTCCCTGCATGATTTTATTCACTTCTAAAGAGTAAGGAGAACCTTCATGACAACCTTAGAAGTTCAGACTTTGTCCTGCAGATAAAAAAGTTATAAAAGTTTCTCAACAGTGGAATATCACAGAGAAAGGAATGTTCTAGAAACATTACCTTAGAGATGGTCTATAAACAAGGAGTAGAGGTAGGAGAAATAGGAGGAAGAGAGAATAATTAGGAGACTATCAAAGTAAAAAGACAAAGTCATCACCAAAGTGTGGCTTCAGAATGAAGATATTACTTTCTACTAGTTCTTCCCTTTCAGAAAGTAGTCGTATTTCAATAAATTAATAGCTAAAGCATTTCTAGGAATAGTAGTTTCATTATCATGAATTTTAAAGAACTATAATGTAACAAGCCCTCTGCAATGTTAATCATAGATAGTAAAAATTTGACATATCATTCTCTTATAACACCAATGTGAGGTTTTTTTTAAAGATTTATTTATTATTTTATTTCTTTATTTATTGGCTGCGTTGGGTCTTCATAGCTGTGCATGGGCTTTCTCTAGTAGTGGTGAGCGGGGGCTACTCTTCGTTGCGGTACGAGGGCTTCCCAGTGTGGTGGCTTCTCTTGCTGTGGGCTCCAGGCACACAGGCTTCAACAGTTGCAGTGCATGGGCTCAGTAGTTGTGGCTCATGGGTTCTAGAGCGCAGGCTCAGTAGCTGTGATGCACGGGCTTAGCTGCTCCGTGGCATGTAAGATCTTCCCGGACAAGGGATCAAACCCGTGTCCCCTGCATTGGCAGGTGGATTCTTAACCACTGCGCCACCAGGGAAGTCACCCAATGTAAGTTCTTATTCTCCAAAACAAGTGGCATAGGATTCTATAGTACTTGATCTTTATATTTGATATGTTTTAGGTCTTTCATTATGGAGTCAATAAATCATCAATACAGATATTATTCATAAATGTCATGCCTTCTTTTGACTTGAACTAATGAAGAAATGTAAACGTGTTTGATTTACCTTGTATGAGTATACTGGAGATAAATTCATACTCATTGGTAATCCATGTCTTATGCACAGTATTTTCTATAACTGAATCCATGAAGTTTTCCAAATGAACAGATAAAACAGTATTTAGAAATGATATTCTAAGTGAAGTAATTCAGACAAAGACAAATGATATCACTTATGTATGTTATCTAAAAAAAATGATACAAATGAACTTATTTACACAACAAACAGACTCAGAGACATAGAAAACAATTTTATGGTTAACAAAGGGGAAAGGGGAGGGAGGGATAAATTAAGAGTTTGGGATTAGCAAATACACACTACTATATATAAAACAGACAGCAAGGTCCTACTGCATAGCACAGGGAACTATACTCAATATTTTGCAACAACCTATAAAGGGAAAAGAATCTGTAACAGTACACACACACACACACACACACACACACACACACACACACACACACACACACGTAGCTGAATTACTTTGCTGTACACCTGAAACACTACACTGAAAATCAATTATATTTGAATTCAAAGAAAGAAATGATCCTCTAAACATTCTAGAATCTTCAAAAAGCAGAGGCAGAAGGCACCTAAATTATGTGTAACCCTACCACCACCTAATTTAGTAAATAAAACAATTTATTGGCTTGTTCTTTCTCAAGTGATCCACACTGGGAGATGCTAAGCCATTATGAAGATCAATTTTACTTTTAACTCTCACTATAAGAAAAGTCAGGGGGATGGAAATTATTGCTCCCTAATGTGTAATCTTGGGAAAATTATTTAAGCATTTTCTTACTTTCCACAGCACTATCCTCATTATATACTGTGAAGATAAAATCAGGTATCTGTTGAAGGTTCTTTGAGCACCTTGAGCCAGGAGAGGCACAGAGAAGGCCAAGGCATAGTTATTTTCAAATCTACCATTTCTCTTGCCTTTTTCCTCTTATTCTAGCCTCCCTGGAAATAAACTTGGCTGTCATCTTCTGCTTAATAATCCTTCATGTACTTGAAATTGCTGTTCTCCACAAGTACCTCAAGCACATTTTTTTTTTAAGGAGAATTGTGTGAACTATAAAAGAGCAATCTAGGGTTGTGAGTCAGCATTTCACCTACACACAAAATCAAAATGATTTAAAATAGGTAACACATAATCTTTTTGAAAGACATATACACCTCCTTGGAGAAGCTTTAAGAAAACTGGAGTTTGCAAGCGTATGAATAGTTTATTACATTTCAATAAGTGTATTGTGAATCAATAAAGCAAGTTAAGGACAATGAGCTCACTACCAAGCCAGTTATTGATCCTCAAGTTCCAAAATAGAATAGTACAGGAAGGATATAGAGAAAATAGGATTTTTTGTGATAACAGAAACTTTAAATATCTTAGGAACAAAAACCTAAAGAAATTATAAGACAAAGAATTTTCAACAGCTACTTAAGATGTTTATTCAATGTTTCATCTTTTTGATAATTAGAAACACTATTTCATTTTCACTCTTTAAAATCTTACTAAATCAAGTCAAAGGAGTTTGCAAAAAATGAATATTATCTTTTATTGATTCATTTGTACTTTCAACTTTTTTTTTTGGGGGGGGTACACCAAGTTCAATCATCTGTTTTTATACACATATCCCCGTATTCCCTCCCTTCCTTGACTCCCCCCCCCTCAAGTCCCCCCCACCCTCCCCGCCCCAGTCCTCTAAGGCATCTTCCATCCTCGAGTTGGACTCCCTTTGTTATACAACAACTTCCCACTGACTACTTTACAGTTGGTAGTATATATATGTCTGTGCTACTCTCTCGCTTCGTCTCAGTTTCCCCTTCACCCCCCGCCCCCTCCCATACCTCGAGTTCTCCAGTCCATTCTCTGTATCTGCGTTCTTGTTCTTGTCACTGAGTTCATCAGTACCATTTTTTCAACTTCTTATATATCTTCCTCTCTTGGCTTTGAAAAGTCTACCTTATTAGCTGTTCATATCACTGTCTCACCTTGGGCTGTTAGAACAAAATACCATAGACTTATGGTGGCTTAAACAACAGAAATTTATTTTCTTGTAGCTCTGGAGGCTAGAAGTTGAAGATCAGGGTGCCAGCATGGTCCATTTCTGGTAAGGGTTCTCTTCCTGGCTTGCAAATGGCCCCCTTCTCACTGCATCCTCACACAGTGTGCAGAGAAAGGGTGAGCAAACTCTGGTGTTTCTTCTAATGAGGACACTAATCCCATCATGAGGGCCCCACTCTCATGATCTATTAACCCGGATTACCTTCAAAAGGCCCCATCTACAAATACCATCACATTGGGGGACTTCACCATATAACTTTGGTGTGGGGGAGGACACAAAAATACACTAGAAAAAACAATACTGACTCCGAATCACCAAGTCAATAAAATAGAAATGAACAAGTCAACCTGTTTTCAGATAATTCCAGTAGAAAGCTTCCTTTTATTCCTTTTATAGTAATCTAAATCAACAAGAAAGGAGCTTCCAAAAAAATTTATGAACACTAATTTAATGAAACAGTAACTTTTAAAAGACAGAAAGACAGAAAATGCGACATACTGTTTCCGTAAAAAACTGAAAAACAGAAATATTAACCCATTAGTATATTAAATAAAAACAACTTTTTGTCTCCTATACCTTGTTCCCATAGCAACTCAAGAGTCGTAAAATAATTTAAAGCACCTGGATGTCCTTGGCAAGTAACATTAAAATACACAGTAACATTTCTGTATTACATTTTCATAGATATTATCAGAAGGAATAGTAAATTGCATATTCTTTCATTCAAAATATGGAAATCTGAAATACTAAAACAAAATTGACAAAATTATAATCGGTTTGTGCTGGGTTTTACATAGTTTTAACACTGATTTTTATTACATACTACACACATTTGAGGGTATAAGATATATTTTTTTCTTGACTGCACACAATGCTTCATTGAAAATGCTTAGAAACAGCTCTCTAGGAACATTTCCATGTTCTTATCAATGACCATAAAGTGAATAGAAGGTGTTTTTCAAATTTCTGAGTGCCAGTGCAGGGGAGAGCAGGATGTGGGGGTGACTGAGATCCAGAGTTTAGGTGATGTGGCAAGGTCATCCAGTTAGCAGGCTGCAGAGTTATGGATGGGACCCAGGATTTTCTTGTCTAAAAGTGCTACAGATTAGTGTACTCAAGAGGGGAAGAGAATCTAATTACAACTATAGAAACTTTCAATTTTTCAAAACTCAATTAGGTGTGTGTATGGTCCATTGGTGTCGAGCTTTAACACCTGCCTGTTGCCGTAGGTGCCATGTTCCACCACAACCCCAGCTTTGGCACACTTGCTGTTAGCAGCTAATTCTTTTTTACAGAGAGTCACAAATTGGGAATAAAGTTCTAACCCTTCTTCTTTCCCAGAGTTAGAATGATACTGCATGCTTCTTCCTTTCACTCTCCCCCCAAGGGTGGCTTGAGGGATGATAAGAATGCTGCCAGGCAGATCCAATATAGAGACGTGCTTGCCATTTTCTGTTTCACTTAATTTCACATTTAACAGTGTATTAACTGGGTGGGGAAGAAAGGGAAGACATTTTGAAGTAAAAAACAAACGTGAAGAAAACCAACAATCTTCTAGTCAGCAACTCTCAGGTTTAAAATCCAGTTTGTCAGCTCATGTTTTTAACCCAAAGTCTCCATTTAGATTTTAAAAACTGCTTCAGTAAGCTAAATGATCTAAGTATGAAAAACAAGGAAAATTTTATGCAGAAAATAGCATGATGCTTTAAATCTAACTTGGCAGTTAGGACCTCCTAACAATAAGACCATCCAGAAAGGACTAAAGGATTAACTGTATAAGGACTAAAGGATTAACTGTATACTGAAACTTCAAAATACTGTTGCCCTGGGGGATATATGAGAAGATGCTGCCTTTTTATTCCTTTTTATATTTCAAAGCAAATCCCACTGGAAGAAGACCATGACAAATCCTCCACACACATATTCTGCCTTATAGCAAAGACTATTAAATAAAAACCTTAGTGCATTTATTATTTTAAATTTAGTTGCCTAGAGTTCTAAGCTGAGACAAAGGTTCCAGGTTCAATCCTGTTATAAACTAGCTGATTTTGCAGTTTTATAACCTCAAAGGCATTATTAAGACCAATCATTTTACAAACATCACCAGTGGAAGAAGGATAAAGGTGAAAGCAAGAATCATCAGAAATTCACTGTCAACTGGAAAAGTTAATCCAAAGGTATAGCGTTACTGGCATTATCTTCATATACATACAGGAAAATATGGTATTATTATTTTTATGGCATTTATGAAAGTAGACTCATAGCTAATAAGTGTCAAAATAACCATAAATAGCTATGTGTAGCTAAAAAATCTAAACTTAGAAAACCTTTACACTTCAACAGTAGCCACTTTCAAAACAATAAGCAAAAGAAATGCCTAATATAAACACCCTTAGGCTCTTCCTCCCTCTATAAAGGGTATAAATAGCTTCTGCTTATAAAGAATAGTCCTGAGAGCACACAAACTGTAAAAGAACCATTGAAACCTCACACTCTTGTGTGAATAATCAGGCTTAAAAAGGCATGCTTTCTGGTGGGGTAGTCAATGGTTTCAATTATTACAGAACCTGCAGTAAATATTAGCAAGGATTCAGTACTGTGGCCCCACTCTACAAATCAAGGAATTAACCTGGTGAAAACCCACCAAAGTGAACACCCAAATGAATTCCTAAGCTATGCATTAAGCTCAATGAATTTTCATTTAATACCTATTTTAAAATACTTCTAATTTTCTCTATACAAATAGGACTTTGCTATACAGCCAGCAGTCCTTATTGATTGCTTCTAAGGAAATTGTAATTCTCCAGAGCATTTCATTCCGCGGAAATCACTATCCAGCTATCCAGGCCTTAGGATAGTGACAGACTAAGGAGGCAGTTTTGAAATAATAGAGCAGAGAGGTAAGTGTAATTTATTATACTTCCACATACCTCCCTCTACTGGCTCTAACTGAGAATTTAATTAATGCTGTTGGTATACAAATATCAGTATGTAGAAGTAAATATAATACAAATACAAATGTCAGTAAGTAGAACTAAAATGAGACAATGAATTAATGGCATCTTGGAAACTCAAAGATCCTAAGACAGGTTATCAATCAAGCATCTCTAATGATGTATATGGGAAGTTAAGCTTTGACATGGCCCTGGATCTCTGTCCAATTATACTGAAGATGAATTGAGGAAGATTCTGCACATCTCTACATTAGCCATGCTATTTCAGACTTTATGGATATAACCAGTTGTTATGTTCCCAAGGGGTACATGATATGACTGGAAAGATCTGAATCCATGTAATAAGTATGTCATGGGGTTTAAGAGAATCCCATTACACTGGCTTACTTTGCCTCCTGGAATAGAGAGAAGTACAAGCTACTACTATCAATAACAGATGAACTTATTTTGTTTATAACTCACACCAGTAGAATGTGATTCTTAGAGTCAGAGTTCTTTACTGAGAATCATGATATATAAAAGCTTCGTGTTAGACTATCCACTAGAAGAGTTAAGGTGGACTTCCTCAGTGCTTGTTTTTTTTTTAAAAAGACAATTTATTTATTTATAGAAAAAAAATTTACTTATTTGGTTGCACCAGGTCTCAGTTGCGGCAGGTGGGCTCCTTAGTTGTGGCAGGTGAGCTTCTTAGTTGTGGCATGCGAACTCTTAGTTGCAGCATGCATGTGGAATCTAGTTTCCTGACCAGGGATCAAACCCGGGCACCCTGCATTGGGAGTGCAGTATCTTATCCACTTTGCCAAGGATTAGCCACTGATCCAAGGAAATCCCTTCCTCAGTGTGTTTTTTTTGTTTTTGCCTTTTTTAAAATTTATTTTATTCTATTAATTTTTTTGGCATTGGGTCTTCGTTGCTGCACACAGGCTTTCTCCAGTTGTGGTAAGCAGGGGCTACTCTTTGTTACAGTGCATGGGCTTCTCATTGTGATGGCTTCTCTCGTTGCAAAGCATGTGCTCTAGGCACACAGGCTTCAGTAGTTGCAGCACATGGGCTCAGTAGTTGTGGCACACAGGCTAAGTTGCTCCACGGCATGTGGGATCTTCCCGGACCAGGGATTGAACCCATGTCCTCTGCATTGGCAGGCGGATTCATCATCACTGCACCACCAGGGAAGTCTTTCCTCAGTGTTTTTAATTGACCACGATCTCATGCAAGTACTCAAAGTGAACTCATAAAGACATATATGGAAGCACACAGGATTTCATTACTATAAAACAAAATGCAGCTTGGGTTTGTTTGGTTCATTTCACCTTATAATTAAGACCCATTTAAGAATGTATAAAACAACTTTAGGAAGTCAATCTTAAGTCATAATGACAAAAATGCTCTTCCTGTTTTCGAAGATTTCTACTTTATACTTTTTATGGTCAATAAATCTTTAATTCAAGGCAAAAAACAGACGGAATGTCCAATACCCAAGCATTAAGTCCTGGCAATCATCCTCTACAACAGAAGACCTCATTTCATTTTCTCTTTAAACCCTTTAAAACTCCCTATTATCCTCTAGATTCAAATTTCAAACTATTATAGTTACTAGCTTTCCATCCTCACCTACCACAGTTCCTTTTCAAGTCTAGTTTTCATCCTCTGACAAAGTTATCAGACATGTTTGATGTCTCAGCATAAAATCCTGTCTAGAAGCTTTAGCCCTTTGTCTAAGCTGTTCCTTGTTGGGCTACTGATGCTTGAGTTTCACTCCTTAAAGCTCTTCTAGGTTAACTTCTGCCTGCTTCAACCACCCATCTGTATAATTTATATTTATTAAACCAGCTAATAGGTACTGCCTTTATTAATGAAGAGAATATGACCTGTCCTCAACCTTAGGGACAGCTCCAATATTTCAGGCTTTTTTTGGACATAATTATTCTATCAAATACTGTCTTGAGATAGTATATGATTTGATTTGGTATATCTGAACCTATGTAATTATCACAAGGAATGTGCAGTGATATAGACTATCAAGGACACTGGAAAGCTGCAGGCAGGTAAATTATTGTTCAGAGATGCCTGAACACTGACTCTGCTTTCCCTGCCCCTGGAGGAGGTGTGGCTCTGATGATGCTGAGCTTGGTTCAAGAATCATATTTATATACATTTACTACAAAGAAGTACATAAATGGTTAATATAAATTCTTCTACAATAATGATATAAGCCTGATCGATACAGATTTGATGGGAACCACATCTTGTACATACAGTGTCACCTATATGTCCCTGTTAGGGACTCTGAGAGATAAGGAAACTATATTAAGAAACACAGCATCTGTGTTTCCCTATGTGGCCACTGTGAATCTCAGTGTGTGTGTGTGTGTGTGTGTGTGTGTGTGTGTGTGTGTGTGTGTGTGTGTGTGTGTGTGTGTGTGTGTGTGTGTGTGTGTGTGTGTGTGTGTACTCTTCCAAACCAATCTGTAAACCATCTGAAATGCTGCAGATATTTTAAAAGAATCCTACCACACTTGCTTACATTAAGCTTTGGAAGAGGCAAATAGTTAAAGTCAACAACAGAGTTAAGTCATTTATAACCTACATACCAGTACGACTTAAGATTGTGGTTTTTGCCCCTTCTAATTCATCTATCTATTGTTAGTCACTCTCACTCTTAAACAAGAAACAACAGCAAACACATACCCATTTTGGGAAGAAGTTCTTTATCAGCTCCTTTGAAAAAACACACGTAGATGACTAATCCTCTCTGAACCTATGAGAAACCACAATAAATTCAGATTAGAAAGAAGCTTCCATATACAGAGGTAAATGAATAAAATTTCACAACTGTTATAGATAAGAGGTTAAATGCAAAAGAGCAATAACCTTTTTATAATAGACTTGATTTCTTAAACATGTGAGAAAATAAAATCTTTTTCAATATTCAGTCACCTCAGTTATCATTTCTTTCAAAAATTAAGATACAGCCAAGAACAGTAAAGACCCCAAGTTATACCTTCAAATATTTACTTCTAATCAAAATCATCAGGAGTATGAAGTAGCCTCTTCCTCCCTAAGTAAGGCTGACAGACTTATAAACATTTAGTTGGCAGGGGCCCATTTATTCAACACCAAAGGAATTCACATATCAGATATGGCTGATGTATAAACAACACTGTGACTGATATGTCTTTCGGCATCATCATTCTTTGTTTGTCCTAATCCATTTACTTGTAGATAATGAAAATAAGGGTCTGATTCCATTTCAGTAAACTCCACGAAACTGTTGTCCAATTATTTTTTGTTATTTTTGTTAATACATTAAACACACACAGTGATTAAACTTTGGAAATTGCATTCATATTAAGTTCCACATCAAGAGGTTGTCTGTTATCAGGAATGTAAGCTTATTTATTTTATATAATGACTTGGATATTTCCATATTAGCTCTTGCAGGATAGAGACTATATGGAAAAGAGACACTTGATAAATGACTGATTCTGCTGCAGAATGAATCATTAAATTTTTTATTTTGCAGATTAACCTTATGAGTCCAAGAGCTATTTCAAAGATTAAAGGAGTTAATAACTGTAAAGTGCTTAGAACAGTGCCTGGTTCATAGTAAGAGCTATATAAGTGCTTGTTAAGTGAGTATGTAAAAAGAAATTTAAGGACTGAAACACAACTTATTTTACATCTTAACTCCCAAAGCACTTTACAGACTGTTTTGTACATGACAGGGACTCTATCTGCTGACTGCATTTAAGTTCAATTGTATCTTACAGGCTCTATGTGTTACCTAAATAGTCTTCTAAATAAACATAAATGCAGCTCTGCACTCACACCTGATTTACCTGGTTAGGTAATAAGTGCAATTGTGCTCCTTGAACAAGCAAATGCCTCCAGTACACACCCACAAGAAGGAGGTGGCAAGTTGAATAATACAGATATCTGCACCACTGTCACAGCCCTCTTCACTGGGCCAAAATTTCTCAAGCATATTCATATTTGGACACATGTAATGTCAGAATTAAGAATCTAATTATTTGCAGGAATAAACACCTGTTGGGACTTCCCTGGCAGTCCAGTTGTTAGGATTCCACCCTTCCATTGCAGTGGGCCAGGTTAGGTCCCTGGTCTGGGAACTAAGATCACACATGCAGCACAGCTTGGCCAAAACAAGCAAGCAAACAAACAAACAAACAAACAGAACATCTGTTCTTTCCTTCCATTCACCACACTACCTCCTCATTAAGGTATTTTCTTTTAGTTTATTCCAACAATAGCTCTTAAATTGTGGTCTACAAATTCCCCTCTTCAAGTCAGAATCACTTTCCTTGTAGCTTCTCTTGGTGTAAAAAGAACATTTCAAATATATAGGAAAGTATGGATAATTGTCACTGTAGGTTAAAAAAGTTCACCTCCCTGGAAGAAAAACATTAGCCTGTGACAGCAAAGGTCTAAAAGAATGAAACCAAGAACATGCAAAGTAACCTTCAAATCTTTGACAACTAAAAAAAAAATTTTTTTTTAAATTAGAACTTTTAACAATAGAGGATGCTTGAGAAAGAGGAAAGAATTTACTCTCACTATCTAATTACTTGTCAGCTCTTCACATTAATTTAGTCATGTGTGGGAGTGGAAAAGAATGCTTTAAAATAGTTTTTAAAGTTTATAAACACACTGATAGATTGGAAGGCTGTCATAAACTGTCTGTGATTTTGCATAAGGAGATCTCCGTACCCCATAACCTCCTTCACCTTTTTCTACAGGAATTTCGCCTTGCCTGTAATGGGGAGAAAGTATTCTTAGAGCATGAGCTCCTCCTTCTCCTCCTCTGGACAATGAATAAAGTTTCTGTTTGCTGCTAAAAAAGTAATTTCACCTTATTGATGTGAACAATGGAAAGAACATAACCAGGAATTGGTAACAGTTTCACCTCATAAAGTAATCAGGAGAATTATGCTTTGCAAAGCACTCAGCACAGAATCTACCACACAACAAGTATCTAATAAATGTTCACTATTATTACAGTTGTTAATGCAAGCAATAACACCATCAATGTACCTCCTGTCTACAAGTTTATAATGCAGTGTCATGGGCTAGAAATTCAATGCAATGTAAGAAGATGACTTACACACAAAATTTATTTCCTTTTTGTTCATGTTATAGTATTTTAATGCACAACTGCTTAATATAACAAGCATGCTACTTACATTTTTATTGATCAAACTTTTAAAATCATAATTTAAATATATCATGGAATTCATTTTTTAAATTTTTTTTAAAAAAAGGAGATGTGACATGAAGAACATAAAAAGATAAAGAAGCATGGAAGAAATCTAAATGATTAATAGTTTGGGATTTATAGTCCCATGAAGCAAGTATAAAAATAGGCAATTCTCTGGATAGGATGGCAAAAATAAAAAAGAATAAAATTTCAAAGTAGGAAAGAGAAATTTTTAAAAGGCCACAACAAAAGTAAGAAATAAGAAATGAATTTTTGAGAAAGCAAAAGGGAGGGTAAAAATATAGGAATGCTTATGCTTATAAATATTTCTGACTGTGATTTAAGAATAGTCACCCAGGCTTCCCTGGTGGCACAGTGGTTGAGAATCTGCCAGCCAGTGCAGGGGACACAGGTTTGATCCCTGGTCCAGGAAGATCCCACATGCCGAGAAGCAACTAAGCCCGTGTGCCACAACTACTGAGTCTGTGCTATAGAGCACGCAAGCCACAACTATTGAGCCCACGTGCCACAACTACTGAAGCCTTCGTGCCTAGAGCCTGTGCTCTGCAACAAGAGAAGCCACTGCAAAAAGAAGCCTGAGCACTGCAACTAGAGAAAGCCTGTGCACAGCAATGAAGTGCCAACACAGCCAATAAAGAAAGAAAGGAATGAATAAACAAACAAATTTGTAAAAAAAAAAAAAAAAAAGACACCCACATATAGTTTATGGGTAGTATGGGACAGAATTCAGCAGATGAGTGAATGAAGTGCTCCTACATTAAAGTTTCTGAGAACCTCCAAACGTTTTATTATTATTACAAAATTTTTTCCCCTTCATTTCAACTTACTCCAAAAATAAGTCAGGGGGGCCTTAAAGAACATTTTACTTATTTGTTTTTGCATGGAGTTTTGCATGTGGGCAAGCTGTCTTAAAAAGACCAACATTCAAGTCGAAGGACATCATATTGCTATAAATGTTTTAAATTCTTTAGAGAAAATGTGTTTGATAACAATGCAACATTATTATAAAGGTGGTAGTCTATGTTCTCGGTGGGAAACAAGTCAAATTTTAAAAAGTTTCTTGAAAAAAAGAACTGTTTCATAGGCAATCTCATGTCTGTGCTAACACCTAGCTGCAGTCAACATTAAGAGGGAATTCGAGGGGATCTGGAGCACAAGTCAAAACAGATCTTGAACGTTTTCAACAAATCTAACCTAGAAGCTCGAACCAGACCAGCACAAGTCACCAGCAGCCCAAGCATCCCGCAGGGCATGGCAAGGCTTTTTGCTCTTCTGAAGCAAGAGGTCTGAGACTACTAGGCCTAAAGTCCACCGAGCTCGGGTGGGCGAACAGTGAGAGGAAGTTCCAATTCCCGGGGTCTCAAGCAGGGGACACCCGCTTCCTCTGGGAGAATGAGTCCGAGGGAGGAGGGGCCGGGGACGGTGGTGCAGGACTGAGGAGAGAGTTGTAGCCGGCAGGCACCGAGGGCAGCGCTGGGTGGATCGGCGGGGAGTCCCGCGCCACCCCCAGCACGTGCCATGTGCCACGCGGCCGGCTCCGAGGGAGTCGCTGGGGCGCACATCACCGCGACTGCGCGGTAAGAACCGCCTCTGCGCGCCACAGGAAAACCCGGGCTGTGGGGCCGACGTTACCTCCACCCACTGGGCCGCGGCGTCCCCCTCCGCAGGGCGTACTTGCAGCCGGGCGTGCAGGCACTGCTGCAGGAGCGCCCGCGCCTGAGGCGTCCGATCACTTTCAGCCATGGCTCGAGCGTGCGCGGATATCCCACTAGTTCCAGCCACAGGCCGCACGAGCCCGCCGCCGGCGCTCAGGGAGGATGGGGCGGGGCGCGAGGCAGCGAAGGGACATACGGTCGCCCGTGGCCCCGCCTCCAGAAGGGCGGGGCCTCTACCTGGCTCTCCGGTGACCCGGATGTATGGACTTAAAAGACTGATAGGTACTAGCGCTTGGCGCTCGGTGTATGCTTTTAAACGAGTGAAAAGGCGCAGTGGTTCTCTTCCCTACGTGGCTTTTAAAGAGACATTTTTCAGCTCAGAAAGCTTAAGTTTCCAGACGTTGAAAATGTTTAAATCTGCCTAAGTCCATATTATGCCCGTTATGAAGATAGGTAAATAGAATGAGTCAATTGAATCACAAAACAAGCGGAGGCAGAACTCAAAGCTATAAATCTTTTAAAAAATGTTCTTACCCCAGGCAATAAAACAGCACTGCCTCCTCTATCAGGAATGCTATAAATCATTCTGTTCTCGCAGTTGTGGAAAGGTATCGGTAGGCTATGTGAATACATATTTGGAAATCAATCTTTTAGAGAATATCCTTGCTAAAATATTCTTATCCAAGAAAGTGTGTGATTGTTAATAAATTTTTAAACATGCTACTAATTCAAAAATAAAACCACATATTCTTATGCACATAATGATACTGAATTCTGTGATGTTTCCTGTAAGTACATATTAGAATGTAAATAAAATTAAACAAGGGCTTGATTTTGGTTCCCACATAATATATTCCTTGAACCTGCATCAGATTGGCATTATTTTTCTATGGGCTTGGAGGGTTTAGATGAGGAATAATAGTGTTACCCTGACTGCATTACCCAGGTCATTGATTTGGGCTCAGTTGGCACAATATGCCTATACATTCCTGTCTGTAGTTTTAGAAGATAACATCACTGGCAGAGTTTCTATCCATACAAAGTAGTGTGACTTAAGAGAATAATCCATGCATAATCAACGATCCTTTCCACACAGAACTGAAGCTGCCTGTTTGCTGGTTATCTTGTAGGCTGCCTTACACTTTTGTAGAAACAGAAAGCGAAATCACACATTATCTCTGATTGCTGCATTGCAGGGGTTCCTGCATTTGTTGACATTTGTCTACAAAGCACAGACAAGTTGCATTGTTTGCACCTTTATGTCTCTTTTCTCTTTCACTCCCAGACTCAAGTTTTACAGGGCTTGAAGGAACTTTGACATAAAGCCCCTTAGCCTTGACCCAGAATAAGAGAGGACTTCATGTCTATTTGCATATGGTATAGGAGATAGGGAGGTCTCTTGAAAGTAGTCTATGGCTCCCAGAAATTTTTCCACAGTGAAGGGACTTTAGCAAATTGCGATATCCTTCCTGTGAATACATGGAGTCTGATTGGTAATGATTAGCACTTCATAAAACACATTACTTTAAACCTTCCTATTGGGTGAGGATCTTATTCTTTCCTCCTACCTGCAGAGGGCAGTAGAGAGTAGGCACTGAAGAGGAAGTATTTATTTTTTTGAACCTCTAGTCTCGCTCCACAAAGAATTTAAGGTCAGCCATACCTGCCATAAAATAGTGAAATCTGAATAAAAATAAAGCATAAGGGGTAAATAAAATAGAATTATGTCAGTCAGAAAGTGGGAAATTGAAAACAAATAGACAAGACGGTGGTTCTTGACTGGAGTACTGAGATGATAATGTAGCAAAGTTTTCACAGATATATAACTTTAATTTCTGTTATAAAACAGTTATGCTCCTCACACATAATGTTGAGGTGGAGCATCTTGCACAATTCTCTTCAAGTTAGAAGTAAAAGGCAAAGCACGACATTAAATTGGCTCTAGAGGAAGATGGTGATTCACTGCAACATGAGAGCTTTGCCTTGTGAGTATACAAGAAATCATTGGGCAGGAATAGTTCTCAAACAGCTAGAGCTCTGAAAGGAGACCATATGGATAGTGCATTAGTTATGAATGCACTCTAGGCCCTCTGAGATGGTATAATACTTTAGAGTTATTTTAAGTTGTTCCTGCAAGTTGGCTGCCCCAAGCTTTAACCCTCAAAAGTGTTTCACAAACATGAAAAACTTGAGAACCACTTCTGAAAGATCCTTTGCAGCTGATAGTCAGCTTCCTGATTGTAAAGAGGAAAGGAAAGAAAAATGAACTGTTTTGCAATCTGTTTCATAGTTCTTGGAATAAGCAGAGCTTTTCCTAAGATTTAGCTGTAAAATGAACCTCTAGCCTGAGGTTTCACATGCAGGCATGTGAATCAGTAGAAATGCGGTGGAAAGAGAGAGAGAGGTTTCGTTTAAGGGAAGGCTGGAGGAAACCTAGCCCTCTACTTCAAAGCTTAGAGAGGTTTTTTTTTTGGTGGCGGTGGTTGTTTTCCTCGGTGCCTAGGGAGGTGATCCGTTTCTGAGAAATTAGTTCATACTAACTAAAATGCACATGAATAGGGATAGAACCAGAATACTAATTTATTCATTTGTAATAAGAAATATTGCTGTGACATGGAGTGGAAATTCTCACCTAAGGCACAATCAGCACATTTTCCCCCGTGGGCAAGCAGGGAATGCTAGATTATATTCATAAGCCCCTCTACTAATTTACTGTGAGAGATGGTCACTCTTCTACCCGGACAGCTGAAAGGGAGGTGTGAAAGACCCGTGTGCCCACCCCCACCCCCGCCCCGGGCGGCTGTCGGGAGCTCACCCCGCGGTGGGTGAGCGAGCTGTCCCAGGCTGTGCGCACCAACAGCCTGTGCGCCGTGCGCGGCGGCGGCGAGATCCTGCCCGACAGCCCCGCGCTTCAGCGTGCACCTGGTCGAGAGCCAACGCCTGCAGGATGGCAGAGTGAACCCAGCAAGAGGAAAAGACTTGGAAACTGTGCCGAGATTCTACTGTTGTCCAACTGAAGGATGCCCGAGAGGCCCTGACAGACCATTTTCTCAAGTTTCTCTCGTAAAACAGCACTTTATGCAAATGCATGCTGAAAAGTAGCATAAAGGTAGTAAGTGCAGCAATTCGTATGGCACTGAGTGAGACTTGAAAAGACCTGCAGACGACTGTGGCAAGACTTTCCAGTGCACGTGTGCCTGTCCCTATGCCGGCAGGACTGCATTACAGTCCCGCATCTGGCCGTGAGATCCCTGCGGAACACAGGGATCCACCCAGTAAGGAAAGGAAAATGGAAAACTGCCCGCACAAGCATAAGTTGTCCAGTAAGACCGCTGAATCACTGAGCAGCAAACCGACCCCAAGACCAGATGCTCAAGAACTAGAAACTTCAGAAATAAACCTAGTGGCTTGTTTTGAAGACTCTTGCAGCTCTAATCAGCCAGAAAGCAGATTCTTCCAACACCTCCAAGGTGTCCTCAGAAGTTGCTTTTACCAAAGCCCAAAGTGCCTGTCTTTGTGCCTACAGCCGACTCCTCAGCCCAGCCCGTGGTGTTGGGTGTCAATCATCAGGGCTCTCTTCCGGGTGCTGTGCACTTACTGGCCTTGTGCATAAAATCCTGATCCTCGGCCTAGATTCAGAGGCTTGCTCTCTCAAGGAGTGCCTCCCTCTTTCAAAAATTGTAAGTCTTGTTGCTTTTGACATATTTAGCACAGATGTTCAAGTGAACTTGGGTAAAAGTCCATCTAACTCTACAAGAACTAGGGAACACATGTCAAAAGAACAGCATTTCTTCAGTCAACATACAGACAGACCTGTCTTACACCACACAACACTTGATACCATCTGCACAGTGGGCTAGTCCTGATTCCTCTGTATCACCTTGTTCTCAAACTGATTTGACATTTGGTTCTCAAGTTTCCCTTCCCATTAGTGTTCATATTCAAACTTTTTTGCCCAGTTCTAAGGTAACCTCATCTATAGCTGTTCAGACTGATGCGTGTGTAGACCTCAGTTTCCCGTCAGGTGGGATCTCCAGAGAAACTCAAACCAGTGGAGTGCAAAGTCCAGCAGATGAAGGAGTACAGCTGGACCAAGGTGTAATGTGTGGAGACATTGTTGAGAGTGTCCACTCATCATATGGTGTTTCTACAGACAATATTACAAACAGCTTAGTAGCAGGACTGTAACTCACGGTTTGTTACCTCAGAACCACCCTAAAACTTTAAATCCGGATATTGAGAAATCTGTACCAATTGTAAAATTCAGTGTGCAGAAGAGAATGCTTTCTTCACAGAACATGACAGAGAATCAGACCCAAATCATAGATTTATTAAGTGATCTAGAAAACATCTTGTCAAGTAATCCGCCTGGTCAAACACTGGACAATCATAGTCTTTTGTCTGACACAAATACCAGACCTGATACCCAGCTCCCATCTGGCCCAACCCAGAATCCTACAATTGATTTTGATATTGAAGAGTTCTGTTTGGCCTCAAGTATCCAGACTCAAACTGAAGAGAGAGAGCTTAAAACCATGACCACTGAGCCAGTCTTGGAATCGCTGGACATAGAGACCCAAACTGACTTCTTACTTGCAGACACCTCTGCCCAGTCCTGCAGCTGTAGGGGAAATTCTAACTTCTTAGGCCTTGAAACGTTTGACATGGAGACACAGATGGACTTGAACTTCTTTTTCAGACAGTAGCCCTCATCTGCCTCTGGGAAGTATTCTGCAACACACCAGCTTTTCCATAAGTACTGATTCATCTGACACAGAGATCCAAATTGAAGGAATCTCCACTGCTCTAGAAAGCAGAATTAAGTTAAACAGTGCAGAAACACAGACCATGAATTCTGACTTTGAAACTTTGGGGAGCTTATTCTTCACCAGCAATGAAACTCAAACAGCAGTGGTGACTTTCTTCTGGCTGATTTGGTCTGGAACACAGTGGAATCTCACTTCAGCTCTATTGGAACCCAGACGTGTGAAGAACTACACCCACTCTCCAGCTTCCAAAAGTGGAGTCCTCATGGGGGATGGAATTTACGGTTCCCTTCTGGATTTAGAAGATGGAGAATGGGGACAACAATATTAACTCTATTGAATATAGTTGATGATACAGTTACTTTGATTCTTTGAGGTTCTTTGCCTTTTGTGCTTGAAAACATGAAATTTGTGTAAAAATTTGTCAGTGTATTATAAAGTGTAAGATGTGGATCTAAAAAAATGATTGTTTTTGTGTTGCCTGCATTTTCCCTTCCAGTGTAGACTTCCCTTCTTAAAAATAAATAGATAAATAAATAAATAAATAAATAAGGGCTTCCCTGGTGGAGATGTGGTTAAGAATCCACCTGCCAGTGCAGGGAACATGGGTTCGAGCCCTAGGTGGGGAAGATCCCACATACTGAAGAGCAACTAAGCCCATGTGCCACAACTACTGAGCCTGTGCTCTGGAGCCCACAAGCCACAACTATTGAGCCCATGTGCTTCAACTACTGAAGCCTGTGTGCCACTACTACTGAAGCCTGTGCACCTAGAAGCCCATGCTCCACAGCAAGAGAAGCCAGCACAATGAGAAGCCCACGCACCACAATGAAGAGTAGCCCCCCGCTCACCGCAACTAGAGAAAGCCCGTGTGCAGCAATGAAGACCCAACGCAGACAAAAATAAATAAATAAATAAATAAATAAATAATTTTTAAAAGACATTAAAAAATTTTAAAAAAAAGTAGCAGCAAGCACTTAGTGTGAATAGTGATCGTTTCAGTTTAAGTGACAGTAAGTCACCCCAACTACGGAAACGCTGTGCTGTGGAATCATGCCTAACTCATACTGGAGTGTGTCCTGTGAGTATCCCTCCTACTCCCTACAGAAGGCCAGGACGGTACTCCAGAGCTGCTCCTCAAAGTGCACCCACCAGCTGAGTCTGAGTTTTGTAGCTCTAAATGTTAAAAAAAGGACATTCTGGGCTTCCTAGGTGGTGCAGTGGTTGGGAGTCTGCCTGCCAATGCGGAGGACATGAGTTCTATCCCTGCTCCAGGAAGATCCCACATGCCACGGAGCAACTAAGCCCGTGTGCCAAAAAAAAAAAAGGAAGTTCCGTGCTAAACTTCAGTACTTTGCATAAGCTCGATAGGGCAAGAGTGCAATCAACAATTATTTTAAAGTGAATCTTCTTTTCATCCACCTCTCATTTTTTCTTCGAATAAGGAAACACATTGGTCTAGCAAGGATAGTATTTGTGCCTTGAAGATAGAAGAGATCCATCTAAAATATGGTATTCTGAATTTTGTTGCTTTGTTTAGAGAGGGTAATACCAAACAGTCCTCAAAGAAAATGAGGTGAAGGCAGATTGCTTCAATAATCAAGAACATCTATTTTTTAAAATTAATTAATTTATTGGCTGCGTTGGGTCTTTGTTGCTGAGCATGGGCTGTTCTCTAGTTGTGGCGAGCGGGGGCTACTCCTTGTTGCGATGCACAGGCTTCTCATTGCAGTGGTTTCTCTTGTTGCAGAGCACGGGCTCTAGGCACACGGGCTTCAATAGTTGCAGTGCATGGGTTCAATAGTTGTGGCTCGCAGGCTTTAGAGGGCAGGATCAGTAGTCGTGGCACATGGGCTTAGTTGCTCCATGGCATGTGGGATCATCCGGGATCAGGGATCGAACCTGTGTCCCCTGCATTGGCAGGCAGACTCTTAACCACTGCACCACCAGGGAAGTCCCAAGAACATCTATGTTTTGAGATGGGTGCGTGGTCAAGTATGCTTTTGGGGTTTTCTATATTTAGGAGATCATGAGTTCTTGATTGTTGGCCAACTTTCAGGCAAGTAAAAATCAGTGTAATCTGTAAATTTTTCTAAGTTTACCCCCCAAAATGATCTGTTCCTTCTTTGGGACATGCTTATGCTGCTGAAGGCTAAATCCTCAAGATAAAACCTAACGAGGAGACAAAAATTCATTAAAGTACTGTAAATCAGTGGTGTTGCTACTAATTCCTATCCCATAGAAGAATTGTTGGTAATGGATAAATAACATATCCCAGGCAGATCCTGGTGGATAAAAGTGTGCTTTGGTCACAGTTGCCTATAAATATGGGTTTCAAAACAAACATAAAGCCTCAACTTAGAATTTCATTATGTTTTAGAATCATCACTGCCTTAATGTTCAAACATCTAAGTTCTCCTAGTAAGAGGAAATGCATGTTTGTTTATGGCTTTTTGTAAATATATATGCAGTAATCTATGGCTTTAAAAAATTTTTGTGTTTCTGTTCTAACAATGTTTGTTAATCCAGCCAATTGAGTTACTTACAGAAGATTGAGCATGCAATAGCTTTTCTTGTACATGCGAGAACTATTTACCCAAAAGACCTTAGTTACCTGAATTGTTCTAAGATTATTTGTAAAAGCTGAAACTCAGTGATTCTCACTTCTTCTTTAGAAAGGAGAATTCTGAAAAAAAAAAAAAAAAAAAAAAAGAGAGACACTTGCTTCCCTGGTAGTCAGTGGTTAAGACTCCGCCTTCCACTGCAAGGGGCGAGGGGTTCAATCCTTGGTCATGGAAGTTCCACATGCAGCAAGGTGCAGCCAAAAAAAAAAAAAAAAAAGGACACTTGGCACATGCATTTCGACTGTGAGGAAAAAGGAAACAAAACACTTAAATAAGAGCCTGAAATAAAAACTCCACAGGCAAATGCTCCAGCCATAATCATATATTGATATTTTGCCGTGGAGCCTCTTCTCACATAGGCAGAAATTGAGGCCACGGTGTTAATCCAGTTGAAGCCCCTCCAGTATGAAAATATGAGGCCTGGGGAAAGGATAATTCCCACCTAAGAGCTGAGTCCCTTCTTAACACGAATAGTTTGTACAAGGTAGGAAATGAAATTGAGTTTGAAACTTGATATTGATTCTTCTTTGTTCAACTTGCTTTTTTAAATTCTTATTTTATTACTGTACCATTTGCTGGTGTGTTGCCTAGGTAACATAACATAGCAAGTGCTTTTAACTCTAAGGCAATGATAAATATCTTTGGCAGTCTATAGGATTTCCCCAGGGCAGGCTGATAAATTATCTTGATCTTTGGGTTATTTTTCAGTTCACGGTGTTGTGATAACTTAGCAAAGCATCGCATAACCCTTTGAATATTTGTATACTTCTGTTAGCTGTTTTGTCAAGTCAGGCCAGCCTGTTGTAAGGGCTTTTTAAATTAATTTTGACATCTGCATACTTCGTAGGAAAAAATTGTGCAAGATTTTGAAACGGGCAAAAGACATTTTTAGATATCTTTTTAACAGAATGCTGGAGCCTCTGGGATTTACCTGGTCCTATAGGGCTATACAGGATTTGTCTTTGACTAGAATATCTTACAGCTCTGTAGAGATAGAAGTTAACTGTTTGAACACTGATGCTAACTAAGTAAATCATTCCTGTCTATAAAAACGTAAAATTTGATTATTATTCTGTGGATATTGACCAGTTTTGCCAGTTTTGCATCCATTTGTAAATTTATTTTAGCATTCCTTACCTGACTATAAGTGTATAGCACCTTGCATAGTTCTCTCTCTCTAATAAACTTTAAATTTTAAAATAGATGTAGATTTACAGAGAAGTTGCAAGGATACCACAGAGAGTTCCCATATACCCCTCAGCCAGGTTCTCCTATTATTAATATCTCAACTTACTATGGTATGTTTGTCACAACTAAGAAACCAGCACTTGTATATTAACTACACTCTATACTTTATTCAGATTTATTAGTTTTTCTCTAAATCCTTTTTCTGTATCCCATCCAGAATACCACATTACATTTAGCCATCATGTTTCCTTAGGTCATGACCGTTTCTCAGACTTTCCTTGTTTTTGATGACCTTGACAGTTTTGGGTAGTACTGGTCAGGTATATTGTAGGATGCCCCTCTATTGGATTTTGATGTTTTTCTCATGATTAGAGCAGTGTTATGGGTTTTTGGAGGATGACCATAGAGATGAAGTGCCCTTTTGATTACATTGTATCAAAGGCACATGCTGTCAACAGGTCTTATTGATGATGATGTTGACCTTAGTTACCTGGCTAAGGTAGTGTGTTTGCCAAATTTCTCCACTATAAACTTACATACCCATTTCCATGATTTATTCTTTGGATGCAAATCACTAAACACAGCCCATACAAAAGGGGTAGGGAGTTACGATCTACCTCCTCGACCAGGGAGTATCTGCATAAATTATTTGGAATTCTTTATTTGAGGAGATTTGAGTTCTTTTTTGAACTGGTTGTAATATATTACTGGTTTCTTCCTTGCTGAGTTAAATATGAGTGAAATACAAATCTTTGACATGTTTTGATTTTATATTTGTATGAGAATTGTGATTTTATTCTTTTTAAGAAATTGTCTTCATATCTTTCTATCAAGAAATGTTGTGGGAATCATTTTCTATATAGTTCTTTGAAATCCATGGAAAACTGCCATAAACAAATACATTATTTGGAAAAGAAGATATATATTGAAGATTATTTATAGTCATAGAGAAAAATAAGTTATTTTATCACACTGACTGTATCAGTCAGGATGCTATCCGCTATCAAATAGCACACTCTAAATAAGATAATCTGGGAAAGTTTTATTGACAAAAGCACTATTTACAAAGGTGTGAGTGTAGGGGCACCATGGTTGGTAGTGTAGTAATTCAAGGCATAGTAGCAACTGAGATGTGACCATTCCCTTGGCCTGAAGAGAGAAAGGAAGGGGAACCTGGAATCCAGAGGTAGAGACTTACATAGACCCTTAAGAGAAGCAGTGGACCTTCTGCTACGAAGCATAGCCAAATTTAGGTGACCCTTTAGGAAGGGAGCTAGGGAAATGAATACCTGACTGCATTTGCTGCCTTTCCTCCATTTCCTACCAGAGCTCCCCATTTCAAAACCCAACCAGAAGCTAGGAAGCATGGGGACCTATGGATGTTCCAGCCTCCAGGGCAGAAAGCAGAGTGGAGAATGTGTGAGTGTGGATCTAGAAGGCAAGCAGAAAATATCTGACTGAAAAAGTTGTACAGGCCACCGTGAGGATTCTTTTGTCATCTTTTTGTGGGAAGATAACAGCGGAAAAGAAAAAGAGAGGCATAGCTACTGTGAACATTTTTAGCTGACATAGTTAACTCTATTATCTCCAAGAGTTTACAGAGGTGACGTGTGACCCCTCCCCACCTTTTCTCCCAGCCATTGAGAATATGGCCAGACATCAGAGGAGAATGGTTGCCGGGCTCCCAGCCTTGGTAAAAAATGCCTCCTATACAGCCCAGCTTGCATGGCAAGAAGGTGTTGATGAAAAATTAATCAGTCGATCTAAGAGGGAAATGAAAATTTTTATTTGAGCCAAATTCAAGGATTATAACCCGGAAAGAGCATCTCAGAAAGCTCTGAGAACTGTTCCACCCATTAGAAGTCAAGGCAGTTATATAAGTTTTTCGAAACAGAAAGCTGTACCTTAAATGATGGATTATTGACAGTTTACACAATCCAGATCTAAGCATCATTCACGGCCCCTTATAAGATGGAGAAAGAATGTTGTATTTTATGAAGTTGTCTCGTTGATGCTAGGAGAGTGTTGCTCTTTATGGTTGAGCAGGTATTTCTGCAGGTGGGGGAGGTTTGGTTGATGCAGATACACAATGGACAGTAGTGAGGGAGAGAGGAGGTCAAAAGGCAAAGAAAATTTTTTATGTTTAAATTTTTCTTATCTTGTCATAAAATATGGATTTTATTTCACAAAGGGATGGAGCCATTGCCTTCAAGGGATCTTGCAGACTTACCTAAGAGACATGTTAGAAGGAGCCACCATGGACCTACGCCCTTAGAGCTCTCTTTTGGACTGTGGGGGAAGAAAATTGGAATCAGATTTGATTTGATACAGAAAAAATAATGAGCCATTTTTATTGTCTTTGAGTGTTGTAACTAAGTAAATCTCATAGTGACTCCAGCAGGAAGTAAATAAATAATAGAATTTCAATAATGAATTGTTCATATACTTCTAAATCTTCAATTTCATTTGCTTGAGATAAAAAAGGGAAAGTGGTGTTATCAGAAGGCAGCTCCCCGATTGTTTGCTCCTTTTGGCAAGTGAGGCAAAAGAAATACTGTAGATTCTCAGCATGCTTGAGGAAGGACAATCTAAAGACCCCACAAATAGAGAACACTCCAACTTCAGAATTAATAACTGCAGTCCAATTCTTTATAAACATTTATTTATCATGCCAGACACCAAGCTAGGTGTTAGGAATATATGAGCAATAAGATGCTGTTCTTATTCTCAGGGCGCTCAGAATTTAGTGAAGAGTCAGGGAAAACAATAGGGAGCATTGGAAACAATTTCTCTTTCCACCATTGTGTTCTTTCCCTCCCAGTGCCGTGGAACCCAAGTTCACGTTCCTGATGCACAGTGAGGCCAAACAAAGGGAAACTTCAGCGTGTGGCGCAAAGAAAGATTTATTGCAGGGCCAAGCAAGGAGAATAGGCAGCTCATGCTAACCCCCCCCAACCCGCCCAACCCCCCCCCCCCACAAACCCCCAGATGGTTTTCAGGGAAGAGTTTTTAAAGGCAACATTTGGGCGGGCTGGTGTCAGAAGGAAGGGGGCTGCAGGGTGTGTGACTTTCTTCTGACTGGTTGGTGGTGAGGGAGCAGGGTGGTGCTCCAGGAGTCTCAGTCATCAGTCTTCTGGTTCTAACCAGTCTGCAGTCTCAGCATGTAGTCACCATCCTCCACCTGGGTGGGGTGGGGGGGGGGGTCTTAGTTCCTATAGAACAACTCAAAAATATGTCAGATTGTGATATGTATCCCTTGAGAAGGAGCTAGGACTCTGTTATGTGGCCAAACTCTTGTTACTTGACTACTTTTCCTTTGTTTCTGCATCCTCTCACTTCCCTAACTAGTAACTGCTTGAAGCTGCTCTTTGGAACTCCGGGAAGGCCTAGGAAATTAAAGTCTTTTCTCCACAAAAAAAGAAATGGGAATGGGGGTACTGAGGAGCTTTTGTATCTTGGAGGGCCTTGCAGGGTCCTGTTGGGTTTCCCCAGCAAGGGAAGGACAGGACTTGGAAGGGGAGCCACCTCCTGGAAAGCCTTAACTAAACTGGGGTGTCAGGCCTTCACTGCAGGGAAGATAAGGTCTGCAGTTTAAGCAATTTGGTATAAACTGGATTTTCAGGGCCATACCACATCAAGGCAAATGTTTTCTTAGTCACCACACCATCTCTCTCTTCAGAATAACTCTCCGTCTCCTTTCTGGTTTATAGTAATTCCCTATACATACTATGTTGCCTTTAGGGTCTCCAAAATTTGCTCCCGGCTTGGAATCTTCTCAGAAGATTCCCATCCTCTAGGTCACAGTCAAAAATCTAATAGTCTAAGTACTGTGTTTAGCTTCACTCTGCTGGGCGTAAAGCTGATTAAAGTAATTCCCATTAACTTGTGAATGAAACATAACCTTCTTAAAAGGTATATTTGCATTTTAATAGCAGTCCCTTAACACAAATTAATCTCTAATTGGTAGAACGTGTGAGAGTTCTATTCTCTGGGAGGAAGAAGGAGGGGGAATAACTCCTTAATTTTCCAAGTTTAAGAGAGTTGCTACTCTTAGAGCCTCAGGATTCTTGCCTCCCAGTGACTCCTTAGCACGATGCAGTTTTGCTTCTCTTCCTGAAGCTAATCACTCCGAAAAGCTTTTTAGGTTAACGTGAATGGACACCATCATCTTTCGAGTAACTTTTATATCTGGGGAATTTCCCGCATTATGAGTATCCTTTTTCCTCCCATGTAGAAATTGGAACTCAGCCCCCTAGCCTCCTTTGCAGCTAGGATGCAGGCATGCCAATTAGAGAGCTGCGTGCAAGATTAAGCTTGTGTCAAGGTCTGCGCGTGGGTTGGAAAAGAATTTCCAGACACAAGGCAGAATGTAAGGAAGATAGAGTTTATTAAAGAGAAGGGACGCTGTAAAGACAGTGGGACGACTTCCTGGCCGACCAGGGAGAGCCGATGCTCTGGTGGGTTTGCAGCAAACTTTCTAACCCCAAAACAAGGAAAATTCCTGCTAAGAAACTGGCGCTAATCTATTGGTCCGTGTGCCAAAGACGAGAGGTGTCATTAGGTGATAGGCTAGGGTCCTGTATGGTGAACACCTTCCCTAATATGGGGTCCTGTTTTCGGCTAGCCCAAGTCATGAGTCAAAGATTGCTATGGGGGTCAAGATAACTCTCGAATTTGGTTGTTATGAGGGTCAGGTTAACTCTGGAATCCTGTCTTGTGACTTTGGTATGAGACTCCCCAGCTTGGAAGTGAGCAACGTGAATAAACAGGCCCTGCATGGGGCTTCTGTTTTCCTAATATTGGCATTGGCAGGGCTTTCAGGCATAGGCGGGTCAAGACTGGATGCAGAAGTGGCATTGGTGGCAGGAGCAGTTGCAGTAAAACCAAGTAGCTGGTATTTTGGGCCCAGCGACAGCAGCAGCAGTAATTGGTACCAGTGACTGAAATAGACAGATTCCTGACCTAGACAGTTTGGGGCATGTGTCAGGCACTGTTCCTGGAAGCTTAGCCTTGAGTATTTCTCCAGCCATCCCAATAATTTTGTGAACTACTTCATATCCTCTGATGAACCAGTTTTCGGTTAAACCAGCCAGAATGAAATCTACTGTGTGCTTCCAAGAACACTAACTGATACAAGAGTCATCCTCAATTTCCCCCTCTCCCTTGACCCCTCAACCAACAGAATTTATAAGACAAGACTTTCCACTTTTCTCCATTCTCCTCTTCCACTTTCTTTGTTCAGGCCCATCATCTGTTAGCTGGATTACTGCAGCTTTGTCCCATTTGATCATTTACCTCCAGTTTGACTTGTAAGATTGGGCTTTCTAAAAATGCAAATCTAATGCCATCACTTTTTGCCTAAAGACCCTTCAGTGGCTCCCTATTGCCCTCATGATAAAGTCTAGGATCAAGCCCAAACTCCTTAGCAGAGGCTTTTGGGATCTTGGCCTGGTTGACCTTTCCAGCTCATCTTGGCCATGCCTGCTTCTCATGCCTGTGCTCCAATCATACTCTTGCTCTGAATCAGCAGCAGTGGATCTCCTGGGATCCTGTTGGAAATGTGGACTCTCAGCTTCTTCCAGACTTACTGAGTGGGAATCAGCATTTCCACGAGATCCTTAGGTGATGCTCATGAGTATGCAGGCTTGGGTAGCGCTGCTTTATAGCCCCGTGCTCTTCCCTCTGGGGCTTTTACACATTCTGCTTCCTCTGTCTCGCTGTCCTTACCATGCTTTAGATGTTTAACGCTGTCCTGCAGCACTCAGCAAGGAACACTTCTCTCACTGGTGAAAGCTGGGGTGGAGGCTTTTGTCTGTTACTGCACACATGGCACTTACTCCTTTGTACTGTAATGAGTTTTTACTCCTTTTTCTTTCCCATGAAACAGTGGTCTTCTATTTTGGTTGTATTTTACCATCAACCCGAGAACTTAAAAAAAAATACAGATTCTTAGGTCCCACCCCTAGAGATTTTGGTTTTAATTGGTTTGGGTAAGGCCTAG
This sequence comes from Hippopotamus amphibius kiboko, assembly GCF_030028045.1. Taxonomy (NCBI): domain Eukaryota; kingdom Metazoa; phylum Chordata; class Mammalia; order Artiodactyla; family Hippopotamidae; genus Hippopotamus; species Hippopotamus amphibius. The sequence goes on along the minus strand of NC_080187.1, from coordinate 165,078,366 downwards.
ACACTAGCATTTTTAAAAAGAGTCCCAGATAATTACAATGTGGAGCCAATTCAGAACCACCACACTAGGCTTTAAGCTCCTCGAGGACAGGGATTGTGTCTTATTCACTGTTGTATTCTCAGAGCCTACCACAGTGCCAGGTACATAAACTATACCTGTGAATAGTTGTTGCCCCTAGTTTCTAAGGAACATGGAATCAGCTTTGCATTGCAAATACCATCCTACCTTATGCCCAACCCCTCTCACATATGTTAGCAGCTGGGCAGCCCATTCATCTCACTAAACCAAGGCTTGCTTGCTTGCTTGCTTGCTTGCTTTCAATTTTAATACAGCTTATTATTTATTTGTTTGAAGTATAGTTAATTTACAATGTTGTGTTAGTTTCAACTGTATCGCAAAGTGATTCAGTTTATATATATATATATTAAGGAGCCATTTCTTTTCTTTCTTTTTTTTTTGGCTGCATTGGGATTTTGTTGCTGTGCTCGAGGGGTTCCTCTAGTTCCGGGCGAGGTGGGGGTAGGGCTACTCTTTGTTGCGGTGTGTGGGCTCCTGAGCGCGGTGGCTTCTCTTGTTGTGGAGCATGGGCACTAGGCACACTGGCTTCAGTAGCTGTGGCTCGCAGGCTCTAGAGCACAGGCTCAGTAGTTGTGGCGCACGGGCTCAGTGGCTCCGCGGCATGTGGAATCTTCGCGGACCAGGGATTGAACTCATGTCCCCTGCATTGGCAGGCGGATTCTTAACCACTGCGTGACCAGGGAAGTTCAAGGAGCCGTTTCTTGATGAAAGAACATGAGCTAGCATTTGAAACCTATCTCTAATCATCCCTATATTCTGTTCTTGAGCCAGTTTGGGTCTAATATAATGAAGCAGGTTCATCTAATTTGATGTTAATAGGCACACTGTTTTAATTCACTGTCTCCGCACATCAGCTCCACAAAGCAAAGCTACTAATTCTTTGTTCATAAACCTCTTGGGTCCTGAGAATGCACAATAGTCAGGAGGTTGATGAGATCAACAGAACCATAACAAGCAGGTCTCCTAAAAGTTAACCATAGCCTTAAGGGAAATTAAAAAAATACTCTTGGAGAGAGTTTTCTCAAGTTTATATCCTACTTTTAAAAATTAAATTAACTTCTTAAAAAACCCTCTTAATAATATCTCATACTTATATAGTGTTTTATATTTTAGAAGTAATTTCATATCCATAATCTCATTCAGAGATGTCCCCATATTATAGATGAGGAAGGTAAGGCCCAGGAAATGTGGATAACCTGCCCCAAATAAAACACCAAGCTGGAGGCAAACCAGATCACCACCCAAATCTCCTGATTACAAGTTCAATGCTATTTTTTTTTCACATTGTATGGGGATCCTAACATTTTCTAGGTACTTCTGTTTGATTTTTGCGGCCAATATGGTGATTTCTGATGAAGTAAATGGACTAGGTATATCTGGGCTGAAAGCCCAGCCTCACTGCCTCCCAGCAGTGACATCAGGCAGTGAGTATGGTGATTAAGAGTGTGGATTGATTCTAGCACCAGACTGCCAGGACTTGCAATACTGGCTCTTCCAGTTGCTTACTATGTGGACTTTGGGCAAGTGCTTCAGTTTCACAGTCTGTAAAATAGGGATAACAACATGACCTACTTCGTAGAATTGCTGTAGGATTAAATGAGTTACTATTTGTAAAACATTTAAAAAAAATAAATATATTTGTTTATTTATTGGCTGTGTTGGGTCTTTGTTGCTGCACACAGGCTTTCTCTAGTTGTGGTGAGCAGGGGCTACTCTTCATTGTGGTGCATGGGCTCCTCATTGTGGTGCATGGGCTCCTCATTGTGGTGGCTTCTCTTGTTGCAGAGCATGGGCCCTAAGCACATGGGCTTCAGTAGTTGTGACACATAGGCTCAAAAGTTGTGGCTCACAGGCTCTAAAGCGCAGGCTCAATAGTTGTGGTGCGCGGGCTTAGCTGCTCCACGGCATGTGGGATCTTCCTGGAGCCAGGATCGAACCCATGTCCCCTGCATTGGCAGGTGGATTCTTAACCACTGTGCCACCTAGGAAGTCCCTGTAAAGCATTTTGAATTATGCCTGGGCACAAGGTAAGTGTGATGTAAATCTTTGTTAAAGAAAAATCTGGTTCAATCCTATTATTTTTTACCTAAAGTCCTTTTCTGAATCACATATTGTGATTGTCCATATTAAATTTCATTGAGTATCTTTTACTGGATATCAATTGCATATAGTACTATAGAAAAGAAATAGTGCGATTGACAGGCTTCTTTCTGCCCTTGAGGAGTCTACAATCTATAGAGAGATGGAACAAAGTATATAAAAGAGCCCGGCAAGAGCACTTCCTTCTTTGTTATTGTAGCAGGAGGAGGGAGACCAAAGGCTCTGTGGCTGTTAGGTTTCCAAACTAAGATTCTTGTTTCAAAGAATCATTATATTCCGTCCAATAACTCGCTTTCTTAAGTCCTGCAGCATAAACTCCGGTGGGCTTGTCAAGACCTGGGAGAGCGTGTGGCGGGAAGAAGCAGCAGCCCCTTCTTGCTGCAGGGCCACTCAGAGGCACAGCCTCGTCATCAATCCTACTTCTCTGTCTCTGGGACACTATTCAAGCCTCCAAAAGCCTGAAATAGGGGCCAACAGTGAAACTTCTAGTTTACCCAAAGTTTTTTGTCCTTCATATTCAAAGTGAAAGAGGCCAAGCTCCTAGTTGCCCAGGGAAGCAGTGATGCCAAATCAATTAGCAGAATTTCTAGGGCATAGAACTACTATTACTTTCCCACTATAAAAAGTTAGTTAGTAATGAAAATTAATTTCCCTTCCTCTCTATAGTCCGTTGTAAATAATATCCTGTTTGGGGATTTCTGAGGAGGATATATGCCTGTGGCTTGGAATGGTTTGTGCAAAGCTAGCTGAAATATTTAGGGACTGAGTTTGCATTGTGACCTAAATATCTGCCTTCTGTATCAATTGAACTAGGTAGAACTATCTACTGACTGATATGTATTGACGGACAGATAGAACTAACTAAATATATAAAAGGTAACAGGTCACTGATACATTGTGGCCCTATATAACTTAGGTGCTATAATATTTTTCAAAAACTTGAAGCAAAACCAGGGAAAACAAATGAAATGAAACTTGAAAACCAGGGAAAACAAATGAATTTTGTTATTGCTACTTTAAAATTAAATGTACTGTATTATCCAGGCAGATTCGCAAACATTTGTAATTGTGTTAGTAACATATTTCTGTAACAGCTTAATCCATAAATATTTAAAAGACATTTGAGTTATTCTTATACTTAAAACATTAAAGTATAAATTCTTTATAGTTTAACATGGAGATGACAAGATGAGTGCCTTGTCATCTCCATGTTAAATTTTGTTCATACTAATTAAATAATTTAGGTGCTATCTGAATAAAGAAAGACCTTAGTACAAGTGTCTACTTGGTAGAAAATTCTGTGACAGAAAATTCAGATTGTTGAATGCTATTGGTATTCAGAAGTTGATATTCTATAGCCTCAAAAATCAAAGCTTAAGAATCACATTTGCATCAGTTCACACCAACTAGGATGGCTATAATTGAGAAAAAAGAAAATAATAGGAATTGGTGAGGGTGTGGAGAGACTAGAATTTTTGTACATTGCTGATGAGAATGCAACATGGTGCAGCTGTTGTGGAAAAAAGTGGCAATTCCTCAAAAACTTAAACATAGAATTGCCACATGACCTAGCAATTCAAAATAATTTGAAATAATTAAAAACAAAGACTCAAACAGACACTCGTACACCAGCGTTCGTGGTAGCATTATTCACAATAGCCAAAGGTGGAAACAACCCAAGTGTCTCTCAACAGAAGAATGGATAAACAAAATGTGGTATATACATGTAATGGAGTATTATTTAGCGATAAAAACGATGACGTTCTAATATATGTAACAGCAAGGATGAACCTGGAAAACATTATGCTAAGTTAAATAAACCAGACACAAAAGGAGAAATATTGTATGATTACTCTTACATGGAACATCTAGAATAGCAAATTCATAGAGATAGATAGCAGATTGGAGGATATTAGGGGTTGGGGGGAGGGGGAAGAGGAGTTATTGTTTAATGGATAGAGTTTCTCTTTCGGGTGATCAAAAACTTTGGAAATGGATAGTGGTGATGGTTGCAAAATACTGTGAATTGAGGTAATGTCACTAAAATCTACAATGAAAAATGGTGTTATATGTTATATATATTTTACCACAACAAAAGTAAAAAAAAAATCACATTTGCAACATCACCCACCACATTTTACAGCCTTATAATATCCATAGACCTAACTATAGTACAGCCCGGGTGTCTCTCTAATATAGGGACTATATTATACAAAAGCTGAGGGTCTGTCTCTAGGTGGTGTCATTGACTAAGAATCCATTCTTTGCTCTGGGATCCAGAATTTAAATGTCGGCTTCTGAATGTAGGTTTTGTGTTCTTTCTCCTGAAGAATCTTCACTGAATATTGACTCCAAAAGAGCAAGAATAGACTTCTTGAAGACCGTTCTGAAGTTCTCCCCAGTAAATAGGTAGAGTGTGGGAGAAAAGACAGTATTGAAAGAAACAGTTATCACTGTGAGTATCAGAGTCAACTGGAAAAGCAGTGATCTGTTCTTAGTGAGAATTAAGCCTTGGTATATATGGTAGGGCATCCAACACACACAGAAAGAGATAATGGCGGTCCTCATGACTCTGAAGGGCTTGTTGGATTTGAACAGGCCCCTCTCTTTCATCGTTTTGGCTACTCTTTCATAACAAAAGGTGATGATGAGGAAAGGCAGAAGGAAGCCGAGCAAGAAGCGGCTGCTGAAACAGGCTACGTGAATCCATTTCTTTAATGTCTGCACCTTCTTGCTTTCCCAGTTAGTAGACACGGCGTAGTTATTTTGGCAGGTCACCGTTCCTTTACGGTCATCATGTGTCTCCCTGAAAACCACATAGGGCATGCTGAGGGCAGTGGCAAAGATCCAGACTCCCAGGGCGATGCCGGAAGCCCAGCGTGGGGTTCGGTGCCGCTGTGACCACACAGGGTGAAGAGTGAGAAGATAACGATCCACACTGATGGCAGAGAGGAAGAAAACAGAGGCGAACATCCCTGCAGACAAAATGCTATTGAAAATCTTGCACGTGGCCATTCCAAAGCTCCAGTGACTGTCCTGAAGGTAGGAGATGGCCAGAAATGGCAAAAATAATGTTGAAATAAAATAGGAGAGAATGAGATGAAAATATAAGAGAGTATTGACCGTCTTTTTCATTTTCAATTTTAGCACCCAGAGGTAGAGACCATTGGTGATAGTGCCAATTATAAATGACGTGAACAAAAGAAGTGCCACAATCACTTTTGAGGCAGGTGTTAGAAACTGAATTCTGTTTCTTGTTAAAGTAGAGACATTGAGCAGGTCATCAGTAGAGTTGATCATATCCATAATTGGAGTGATAAACTGAAAATAACAACAAAAAAGAAGCAAAAGAAATGTAAGTATAGAAATTAAAATAGTGATTTTTGCATATTAATAGTCAAAATGACAATATTTTTAAAATGACAAACTATTTTTACAATAATACAAATCAGATATTTTTCTTTTATTCTGTGTGAGGAATTAAGATTGGATTAATTTGAGCATCAAAAATAGAAATACTACAGATGCAATGAAATTAATGTGAAACAGAAATAAAGTTTGGGATATTTTGACTTCGTTAAGTAATTAACTTAGGTAGCTAAAAATATTCTAATTAGGGAATTCCTTGGCAATCCAGTGATTAGGACTACACGCTTCCACTGCAGGGGGCAGGGGTTCAATCCCTAGTCAGGGAATTAAGATCCTGTGTGCAGCCTTGGCACAGCCAAAAAAAAAAAAATTATATTTAGACGGTAACCAGAGGTCTGACTCTTCTTTTTTTTTCCTTTTAATTTTTTAAAAATTAATTAATTTTATGTACTTATATTATTTATTGGCTGCTTTGGGTCTTCCTTGCTGTGCACGGGCTTTCTCTAGTTGTGGTGAGCAGGGGGCTACTCTTCGTTGTGGTGCGCAGGCTTCTCATTGCCGTGGCTTCTCTTGTTGCAGAGCACGGGCTCTAGGCACGTGGGCTTCAGCAGCTGTGGCCTGTGGGCTCAACAGTCATGGCTCATGGGCTCTAGAGTGCAGGCTCAGTAGTTGTGGTGCACAGGCTTAGTTGCTCCGCCGTATGTGGGATCTTCCTGGAGCAGGGATTGAACCCGTGTGCCCTGCACTGGCAGGTGGATTCTTAACCACTGTGCCACCAGGGAAGTCCCTGACCCTTCTTGACTGGCACAAATTCTTGAATAAGGCAGTGTAGAATCAGTTTTACTTGACTAAGACTTGGTCAGGGCAATGTTACTAAAGAAACTGAGTAACAAAAATAACAGTAGCTCTAAGTTAGTAATCATGGAGAGCTGTAGTTAGATTTCTCCTGTGAGCTGATTATATACAGTAAATGTGCTTAGCTAGTATTCCAACACTCAGCACATAACATAAGAACTGATATTCATATGGGAGCTCTTCGGCACCATAAGATCGCGAAGTACCTTCAAAATCATCAATGAAAGAGAAAAGTGCATTGTAGAATATAGCAGTAGTTCTTTCTTACTTGGGGAGGGGAAAGAGAGAAAGAAGTCAAGGAACTAGTATTTATCCATTACTTTTTATGTGCAAGAAGATTTATATAAAAATCATTTCTTTTTTTCCATACAAAGGCAAATATTTAAACAGAGGAGAAAGTGAGGCTTACAGGGGTTGAATTTCTTATTCATCAACATTTCCCATCACAGCGCCATTGCAGCAGGTTGAGAAGCCTACCAGTGTTCTCTGTTACTTCTTTGAAAATTGGTAATTCGCGTGCAGAGTTTTGGTAATACTCCATGCAACTGAGCAGTTGATTATCCAGAATATCCCATGTCCTGAATAATTGCTTCTATGGTATTGAAAGTACAAACCTGAGAATATGTTGGAAAATAGCTATCATAACTGAGTCATATCAACAAATTGGTTTTTGATAAATTGGATAAAGCAATGGAAATTACTAATGATTTTTTTCCCTAAGCAAAAACATCCTAAGAATATACAAAGAGAAGAAATAAAATAATTGCTGTTAAAACCACAACTGCCTTAAGTTAATTCCCCTGCTAAGGGAGTTGCAAAAATTTCCCCCAAAGCAGAAAAATGGTTCTTTTCAGGGAGATATCTTGGTAGTCTGCTTTGGGAATGAAAAGTGAAGTCTTGGGACATGGAATGGATAGGTAATGGTGAGTGAAAGAGTGGGAACCCGAGGAAGAGGTTGGGTGAAGGTCGTGGGACTGTGACAAGAAGGGGGAGGAGTGAGGATGGTCTTTGGAGAAGGGCCACAGGAAAACACAGCAGGAGGCTAGGAGGTTTGTGTAGGAGGAAGGATCGGTGAGATATTCTGCAAAGCATATCTCAGAATGCTTCTGAGATGACACGGGGGATTCAAAATGAGGAATGTCTGATATTTAATTTTAATCCATTTGCTACGCTTTAACATGGTGTAATGTCTCCCTTATTCTCATTAATCACAACTTTCTTGTGTTGGTGGTTGCTCTCGGGAATGGAAAGAAAAGAGTTTGTGTTCCCTATTTGGCAAGAAGTAGGATGGAAAGAAGAGACCAGTAGTGGGAGGTGAGATGTTAATAAGATGATGAATATGGTGGAAATTGGATCGATACTGGGGCATGAGTAGACAAGGAGAAACAAAATCCCATGGAGGATTTCTGATACTGCGTGTGTGGCCTGTGTGTATCTATTTGTGTGTATGTATGTGTGTGTGGTCTGTCTGTATATCTGCAGTGCATTTGTGTGCATGTATGCACATATATGGTGTGTCTTTCTGTTGTGTGTGTGTCCCTATAATGTCTGTTTGAATTCATGGGGGTTGTGTGTGTGTATCTGTGATCTGGGCATGTGTGGTGTATTTGTAGGTGGTCTCTGTGGTATCTGCGGTGTGTGTGTATATGTGTACTGTTTGTATGTCTGGGTGTGTGTATTTGTGGTCTCTCTATGTACGTGCCTATGAGAAACTAAATTATAGGGAAGGTTTTTTTTCTTTTTAAAATGTTTTTTTTTGTTGTTATTTTAACAAATGAGATTATAATGTACACAGTGATATGCAACAGGCTTTTTTTTTCTACTTAATGTAAGATGGGCAATTTTCACATTGCTATACATGAAAGAAAAACTATGGAACGCTTCACGAATTTGCGTGTCATCCTTGAGCAGGGGCCATGCTAATCTTCTCTGTACCGTTCCAATTTTAGTATATTTGCTGACCATGCGAGCACTATAGGGAAGGTTTTATTAAAAATTATGTGGCTGAGCACTATTTAGAAGAGCGTGTGAAAGTAATGTAGGACTTGAGTCAAATCAACACTGGTAGTGGTTCCGAAGAGCATGCAGAGTTTCCTAGGAACTTTGATTTATTGCACATGACCAGGAGATTTCTTCATCCTTAAACATCTTTTAAAATGGTTTTAAAGTACTTGCTTATAAATTAGTGAGGCAGACCTGGGGCCCTGGCATCCCACAGAACTGGGTTTCGATTCTACCTCTCCCACTTGCCAGCTCTGTGATTTTGGACTCTGAGCCTCTTTCACCTTCTACACCCCATGACTCTTTGTGAGGACTAAATGAGGTACTGTATATGAATCACTTAGCTCCCTTCATGACACACACTAAGCCTCAATAACTTTTTACCTGTCAGTTTGCTCAACTTGTTTTTTTGTTTTTTGGGGTTTTTTTTTGGCCTCACTGAGTAGCAAGCTGGATCTTGGTTCCCCGACCAGGGATTGAACCCACCCCGCTGCATTGGAAGTGCAGATTCTTTTTTTTTTTTTTTAATTTTATTTATTTATTTATTTATTTATTTATTTATTTATTTTTGGGGGGGTACACCAAGTTCAATCACCTGTTTTTATACACATATCCCCGTATTCCCTCCCTTCCTTGACTCCCCCCCACCTCGAGTCCCCCCCACCCTCCCCGCCCCAGTCCTCTAAGGCATCTTCCATCCTCGAGTGGAAGTGCGGATTCTTAACCACAGGACCGCCAGGGAAGTCCTCTCAATTTTTTATATTAAGACCAGCAAGAGCCTCATTTTGCCCTTTTAATGTCATATTTCTTCCCTTCCCAAAGCCCCCTGCTGAATTCTAGAGTACCACCAGGGATTTCTGAAAAAATCTAAATGTTCATCTATTGGGGCAGAGGCTGTCAGATTTAGAGTTGTTTTGAAAGCCTTGCTATAGTGATACCTTTGGCACAAGTGGCTTTCAGGAAGACCCCCCCCCCCCCCCCGGCTTGGGGACATTGAGCTACTGGGGGGAGGGGGCCGCAAGAACCTCGGAAGCTGATCTGGAGAAAACCTAGAGGGTCTATTCAGATGATAGCGCTAGGATAAACCTGCTTGCTCAGGGAATCTTACCTTAGAGTTATATCTTCATGCCAGACGGTCTTGGAAAGGCCAGAGTGCCTCTATATCAGCAATCTCCTCTCCAAGGACAGAGGCAAACGTCAGTGACACTTTGCCTTTATTTCATCTGCCTTTCTGCTTGCTGATGCTACTCCCCAGCCTTGAGCTCACTATTTAAATATTCAGTGACTTCTTCTTGCTGTTTCCCTGTTCCTTTTTCTGCGAAATGTATACTATAGAGGTGAAAGTAGAGAGATGAGTACTTCCTCAAATCATTTCTCTATTTTAAGGAAAGATTTCAAAAATTCCATAAACAAAGTTATTCTATTTAGGTTATTGTGTTTAAATGTTCTTATTTCCATCTCAAAGGTTGCCAGGTGTTAAAACTCTGATAAAAAATTACCTTCTCATATTATCCCACCAGGCACCCACTGTGCCTCGATTACAGCATGTTTATTAGCATATGAATGCATGGTGTTGGGTCCATAGGGAGGTGGTTAATATCAAACATGGAAAAAACAGAATCTGGAAATGAGCTGCCTAATCCTGCTGGAGGGAAAACGGTCAGAAAGGAAAACTCAAATATCGAGTTTCACACTAAAATGGAATGTTTGATAAGAGGTCAAAAATTAATATTGTTTAGTTTGGGAAGATGAAGACTGACAGGCAGAATAATCTGCATTTGTACAGTTGTTGAGAATGTCTGGAAAGAACACAGAATTGGTTATCATATCCTAGAAGACAATCGCATTACAAGAAAATCCTACAACACAAGTAACACATCTATGAACTGACTGAGCCCTGCATTTTCTATTTTCCTCTCTCTAATCCACCTCTGAAATTTTTAGGATCAGCCCCTGTGCTGACCTTCATGTCCTGATTTCTTTCCTACCTGCTTTCCTCTTCATCTCTGCACTGCCAGTGGAGAAAATACATCAAAACTGCTGTGTGGCTTCAGCAGTGATGCTCAGGAATCTGTTATTTGTGTTAGACTTAGAATTTTAAAGTTTTCATTGCTATTGTAGCCTTATAAAAAATAGGCTTAAATTTGAGTTCTTGATTCATTTGGGGCTATGACCTTCAACCTAGGAACTGATCTTCTTTGCTTTAAGATAAGTTTTCAAACTGGCTACTGCCTTTTAAAAGCAATTTCTTGCTAGGTTTTTATACCCTTTGGGCTAATTCACAGATTGGGAACAACCTGAGATATTATTTGATCCAAACCCACTAATTTTGAAGATTAGCAAACTGAGACTCAGAGAGGTTAAGTGATTCACAATAGGTTTTCACCAAGAAAAGAACCAAGGGCTCCTTCAGCTGCCCTGTACGATTTCATTAGTACAAAAAGGGATTTGGATCAGGTTTTTCCTCCCCCCTCCCCCCTATATTTCCAGACTCTACAATCAGTAAAATTCATAAATGACATACATATTTGGAATAGTGTTAAATTCCCTACCCCCACCCTCTGCCAAAATATTCACAAGGGCTAGTACCACCATTAGATAGCCTAAAATTTTGTTCTTGCATTACTCCCCTCAGAAATATTCTCATTAGTGAGTATTTTTATCTAATAGGTAATGAAACCAATGACATTACCTCTGTTGAGAAAGACACAGACTGTTTGAGGAAGGAGCTTCTCTTCTGTGGCTTTGGTGATAGGACTCCATTCACTTCACTTTTCACATTTCAAATAAGTCTGGTGGTTTCAAGAGAAGAATTCATGGAAATGGAAACTGTTTTATGTTGTTTCGATGTGCTCACTGTATGAAATAGATAGAAATGCAGAAGCAGATAGAGCTGCAAAATCAAATGCTTGAAAGTCTAGGAACTCATAGATGCACATAATTTTAGAGCTGGAGGAGACTGAGGAGTGAACTTCATCTAATTCCTGGTGCTATAGGTGAAGAGACTAAGACCCGTCAAGATATTTGAGAACTTGTTCTAGATTCCATTATTAGTTAATAAAAGATTTGGGGCAGAAATAATGTGCTAAAAATACGAATGCACTGCTTATAGTGCATTTGATTGCACAAAACAGTATAGGATAGAAAACAAAACCATAGAAATAAATTCTAACTCTTTTACTTACCGTATATATAACCTCTCTGAGTGGCAGTTTCCTCATTTGTAAATGTAAAAAAAGAGAAAGAAAATACCTCTCCTGAAGTATTCTTTTGAGGATTAATAATAATTATTGTGTTATTAATAATTATTAATAATAATTCTTTGATACTGTAAGTAAGGGCTTAGCACAGTGCCTGGAACATGGTAGGTATTAAATGCATGATAGTTAATATTAATATGTGAGCTGTATTAGAGAACACCTGCAAGCCCAGTGGGCTGGAGCAAATCTCCAGGCAGCGCCATTCAAGAAACATTTATTGAACATCTAATGCATGCTAGAGAATGTTTGAGACTGGGGAAAGAAAATAATTCAAACTAATGTCTTTAATGTTTATAGTTATTAAAAAAGATGATGCCTGAACAGAATAGCTTAGGAATGTTAAGGAAAGCAAACTTTAGGCCTTGGAAACAGTATGTTTCAAGGCCTAGCAAAAGAGAGAGATGTTTCATTTGTCTGGCCAGGTTCTGCACTTTTCAAGATCACCTCTCACCACCTTCCACATCCCAGCATGGTGGGAACAACAATATGTGTATTGGCCCAGTGGTTTTTATCCTGGCTGAAGTCAAAATCACTTGGAGGCCTTTTTTTCCAAAGCTCTTCATTGGAGTATAATTGCTTTACGCTGTTGTGCCATTTGGAGGTCTCTAAAAAAATGCAGAGTATTCCCGAGATTTAATTCATTTATCTTATATTTACCAAGCACTGTTCTTGTCACTGGGGCTATAGAATAAATGAGAATAAGTGGCTATTCTAGATGGGGCTGCTGGGAAAGGCCTTTCAGTAGGTGACATTTAATGGGATTGGAATGACCTAAAGGAGCCAACTGCATAGTGATTAAGAGAAGAGTATTATCAGGCTTCCTTGGTGGTGCAGTGGTTAAGAATCCACCTGCTAATGCAGGGGACACGGGTTCGATCCCTGCTCCAGGAAGATCCCATATGCCGCAGAGCAACTAAGCCTGTGTGCCACAACTGTTGAGCCTGCGCTTTAGAGCCTGTGAGCCACAACTATTGAGCCCATGTGCTGCAACTACTGAAGCCCATGCGCCTAGAGCCTGTGCTCCGCAACAAGAGAAGACACGGCAACGAGGAGCCCATGAACCACGACAAAAGAGTAGCCCCCACTCGCCGCAACTAGAGAAAGCCCGCGTGCAGCAATGAAGACCCAACACAGCCAATAAACAAATAAATAAATAAATTTATAAAAAAAAAAAGAGAGAGAGAGAGAAGAGCATTACCCTGGGCCTACCTCACTTCTTGCTCCATGTCTTTTTCCTCCATATTGACCCCTTTCCACTTTCTATCTGCTCTTGCTGTCCAAACTGGATCTCCTCATTTATTAGAATCTTTGGCTCATGACATTTCAACTTCATGTCACGATTTATGGCTTGCATTCTGCTCCTTGGCTGGGTCCTTGTTGTGATAGCATTCCTGGAAACAGGAATTCAGGTTTATTCAGGAGACTGTCTCCTGAATTCTGTCTGCTTCCAGCCGTATTGGATAAGATCCACCACATCAGGTTCGAGGTCCTCTCCAGGTCTGCACAGCATTCTGGGAACTGCAAGTAGGATGTATCTGGAGGAGAGGCAGAAAGTGAGGCTGGGAAGTTTCTACATCTTGATTGTGAAAGAACTTGGATTCAGGTTCAGCCTTGAGGGAGAAAGGTTTGGGCTTTGGAACAGAGGTGGAAAGATGGGCTTTTGACAGGATGATAGAGTCAAGACCTTGGATGGATTTGCTTCTCTGCAAACTCAGGCTCAATGTAATCTGCTGAAAGTGAACAGGATAAGGGTGATGGAAAATAATGAAAATTTAGAATTTCCTATGGAAGGAATAAGAGACACAAAAAAAATTATTGAGCTATGTTAAGGGTCTGCTTGAGATTAGGGATCACTTATTTGTGAGCTCCCCCTGGGAACAGGAGAAAATACCTCACTGTGCAAATGTAAAATTATGAGCCATTTACTCTGTTACATTTACTTCCAGCCTGGGTATAGAAGATGTAGATTGTCAAAATATTCTCGGCTGATGGTTTCCATGCTAATACTACCAGGAGAGGAGGCCAGCAGAGTTGAGAGTGCTGTTAAAAAAGTAGTAGCTGTGATATTTCTAAGGGTTTAAGTAGAATAGCAAACCCACCATGAATTTGACAGAGGGAGAGAAAGGGTGGAGTTGAGGGACTGGTGAGGTCTGGTGCAGGCACAGTAGTGTTTACGAGCATAGAGGACTGTGGTTGAAGTGGATATTGGAATTTTCAGTGTTCAAGGTGTGGCAGTTCTGTTGATGGTAAGATTTCTAGAGCAGCGGTCCCCAAACTTTTTGGCACCAGGGACCGGTTTCATGGAAGACAATTTCCCCGAAGGTGGGGGGGTGAGGTGGCGTTGGGGGGTGGTTCACGCGGTAATGTGAGTGATGGGGAGTGATGGGGAGTGATGGGCAGCAGCAGATGAAGCTTCGCTCACTCACCCACTGCCCACCTCCTGCTGTGGGGCCCGGTGCTTAACAGGCCACGGGCTGGTACCAGTCTAGGGCCCAGGGGTTGGGGACCCCTGCCCTAGAGTGTAGCAAAGGAACTCAGGTAGTAAAGCAGTTGTTGGAATCGACATCCAGAAACTTCTAACTAAGGTATGGGATTGTCTTTATCCTAAGAGCAGTGGAAATCACTGAAAGGTTTTAGGTAAGAAGTGATATGGTTTTGTTGGTAGTTTAAAAAGATAGCTTGGCTTTTGAGGTGGAGAATGGATTGGTGAAAGGTGACAGTGGCAGTGGGAAGACCAATCACCTCAGTTTGGGTTCCACCAGAAGTAGACCCAGAGATAAGGATTCTAGAGCATGTAGTTTTGCTGTTGTTTTTTTCTGAAATGATCCCAGAAAAGCCTGGGAAGGGGTGGGGAAGAGAGATAGGGACAGGAAGGAAAAAAGGGTGAAGGATTAAATAGGATACAGCTGTGGGTAATGAACGCTTAATCCCACTGGGGAACTCTGGAAAACGGTGTAGAACGCATACCTCTGGGTTACCCCACCCAAGGGACGAGGAGCTTGGGTGTTTGTACACAAAGTTCTGTCAATTTTTGGTTGATGGGTGCTCCCAGAGGGTGTTAATTCCTTGGTACTTCCTTTTTCACACATATGAGCAGAGTGGGATCCTTTGGCCAGAGAAAGTTTTGGGGTTAAAAGAAAGATCCTGGCAGAGGAAGTTGGGCTAGCAAGAACTGACACAGTAATAACAAGGAGTTATGGGTGGACATCAAAGAGGATTTGGTACAACTGTTCAAAAGACTATTATATTAGTCCAGGTAAGAGACAAAAGGCAGCTTGGATCAAGTAGTGCTGATGAAGATGCGGGGAAGTGAAAAGCTTTAGGAAGTGCACATATGCTTATGTGCACATGAGTTTCATGCTTTCCATTTTGTTAACCATATTTGTAAAGATTTTACATTGCTGATCCTCTTTTAAGGTAAACCGCAAGCTCAAGATATCCCAAGAAGCCAAGAATGAAGTCTGATACTCTTACTTCTGATTCAGGATACTAATTACTGAAAGGTGAAAAATCTAAGGCAGTACTGTCCAATAGAAATATTACGTGTCACATTAAAAATTTTCCAGAAGCCACCTTTAAAATATAAAAAGCAATAGGTAGAATTCATTTTAATGATGTATTTCATTTAACTCGATATATTCAAATGTCATAATTTCAACATGTAATCAATACAAAATTATTATTTTTTTAAAAAAACTTTATTTACTTATTTATTTATTGGCTACATTAGGTCTTTGTTGCTGTGTGCAGTCTTTCTCTAATTGCAGCGAGCGGGGGCCACTCTGCTGTGGTGCGTGGGCTTCTCATTGCCGTGGCTTCCCTTGTTGTGGAGTATGGGCTCTTGGCACATGGGCTTCAGTAGTTGTGGCATGTGGGCTCAATGGTTGTGGCTCACAGGCTCTAGACCGCAGGCTCAGTAGTTGTGGCACACGGGCTCAGTTGTTCTGAGGCATGTGGGGTCTTCCCGGACCATGGCTGGAACCCGCGTCCCCTGCATTAGCAGGCAGATTCTTAACCATTGTGTCACCAGGGAAGCCCAATACAAAATTACTGATGAAATATTTACAACCTTTTTTAGGGTGCTAAGTCTTTAAAATCTGATATTCATTTTACACAAAGCACATTTTAATTTGAACTACCCACACTTCAATCAAGTGCCCAATAGCTGCCATATTCGACAGTTCACGTCCAGGATTTAGTGTAAGAAATATGTTCTTTTACAGTGTGTTATAAATAATAATACTATGATAAATAAATAGTAGGAGGAAAATATTTTGCATGTAAGTATTGAATGTTAAAACTAAAATGGACTAAACAATATTAGTACGGTTTCTGACTTTCTTCCACATATATTATTTTGAGATTTCCCGGTTAAGTGGAAGATATAATTTTTAAACTTAGAATAGGTTTCTACTAATGAGAACTAGACAACTAGAATGACAACTTTCTTAACTTTTTTGACCTTAAAATAGCTAGTAAGGGTGGCTTCCTGAAGATAGATATTTCTGTTTGCTAGTTGGACAGGAAATCCTCTTTAAGTTTTTAATATCAAAATCGGCCTTTTTTTATGGCTTATTTTACTTTCATGTCTCTTAGACAGTATCCTAGTGCTCTCTCTTCCTTTCCTTATTTCAAAAACACAATTATCAGAAGGTAATATAAGACTGGAATTCAGAGCTCCTTGTCTTGTGAATCATGTTCCTTTTCTTTGTCCATCTTCATGATGGAAATGAGAAATTTCTATTGCTCAGTAAGTGAAATAACTTAGGACAATATAAAGTGGTCCTTGACTGAGATTATCATCTAATAATATCAAGGGCCCAGAGATACTTAGAGAAATGTAATGAAAGGTTTTAATATACTTATAAAACTGCATCCTTTTAAGATATTCTTGTGAAAGCCATAGTCAAATATGGCTTATTTATGTTTTTCTCTGAATTTGTGCATACAGACAGTATAAAAACTAAGACAACTCGGGCCTACCATGGATTTAATCAATGTAAGTAAGGAGTCATCACTCACTATAGCCAATTTGGAGTTTACTGCCAGAATAAAGTTACCAGAACCTTATTTTCATGAGGCCTTTTAGGGAGTATAGGGTAGGTTTCTTTACTTATAAATAAAGCATTCCTCTGAGGAGTCTGGGCCACTGCTTACAGGGTGACATAAGAAACCAAAGAAACAAAAAACAAACACACAAAAAAACACAACAACAAAAAACCTAACAAAAAGGTAAAAAAAAAAAAAAAAAAGCTTTGGAACTTCGGCTTCAGATGCACCTAAATTCAAATCTTTTACAATTTTTTAAAATAAGATATGGCCTCAGTCCTATCACTTAGATTCCCTAAGTTTCAGATGTCTCCTATTTATCTTAAAGAGCTTTTTAAAAAAGTTCACAACTCACTAGTTTTTGGTTTTGGCTATGGTATACACATCTAAATATGTATTACATTTCCATAAAAAGGAGACCCACTATGCATCCTGTTTGGTAACTTTTTTCATTTAATAACATGTTATAAATGTCTTTCATTTCAATAAACTAATATGTTAATAAGTATACATCTACATCATCATTTTAATTGCTATGTAATAGTCTCTTCCAGGCTATTTTGAGGATTATAGTATGAGATAAAATATGTGACTGTAACTGGCATATAGCAATTTAAAAATAACTAGACTATAAATGGAACTGAATTTCAGGTTTCACACAATCAACCTGCAGGCTGACCTTTTCCCACCTATGTTTGCTCACCAGCCACCACCGTGCAGGCAGCCTCTGGCTGCCATCAAGCAAGACCTCCCCACATAATTGCCTCATATTATCAGGACCGGGAACCCTGTATCTCAGACATCACTGGAGGCACCAGAACGAAGGTGGCTCAAGAACCTGGATAGAAGATGTAGATCACAATGAATTTCTCTGATGGAAGATCAGAGACTATTGAGGCTCTTGAGAAAGCAAATGTATATTATACTGGTTTAGGACCTGGAAGACCAGGAGACTCCCAGAGGAAAGAAACACTTAAAAGGATAGCTTCTCAGAGCAGAAAGTTCATTTTCATTTCTGTGAAGTTCTTCACTTCTAGCACCCTAGGAGTGTTTGTTCTCTTTTTTAATGGAACAAAATTCAGCTAATGACCTCCCACTTCAGTGAGATTATCAGAACACTTCGGATTCCTGTTTGAAAATATGTGTTCCTCCTACTGCATTTCTAGGTTTAAAATACTCCCTTTAACATTCCAAAAATTATTTTTGTAAATGATCTTGGCTGCAGTTCGAAACACTGCATGTAGCATTTTCATAGTCCCTCTCTGAAAACCAATTGACAAAAGCACTCTGAGATGGTCTGAGATAGAGACAAATTCTAGGTTGTCTCCTAAATCGCATGGAGCAGGGTCTAAGAGAGGAACTTAGAGGTCTGTTGTTGGCCATTCCTTCTTTAGACTACACCTCTTGAAAAGGACACTCTGAGCTATGGGTGCTGGTGTAGAGCCCGCTGGGAGGAGGGTTGCATATTTGGAATCTTATGGTGCTCTCCCCATGGCTTCTCCAGCTAAGCCAATTGAGGTCTCAATTCCTCAACAGAGGAAGCTGTAAATATTGAAAGAGAGCATTGGTTATATGGTCAACTATGTTGCTATGTATCAAGTACTGTGCTGGTGCTGCAGATAGAGACGTAAACAAGATAGAAGTGGTTCGGCTATTGGGGAGCTTCTGAATGAGTGGGGAAAACAGGCCATATGAGGCAAATAGTGACAACTGTGTTTAGTGATGTAAAGGGAAAGTTGTCCTAGACCAGGAGTCAGGGAGATTTCCTTGAGGGAGTGACATTTGAGCTGAGACGTGAAGTTAGGTGGGTAAGGAGAGTGGGGAACTGACATTTCCAGCAAAGGAAACACCTTGTAAGAAGGCCCCAGGTATGATGGAGGAGTCCAGTAAGGCTAGAGGGCAGAGAGCTTGGGAGAGGGATGAGGCGGGAGATGTACACAGGGCCAGATCATGTAGGGCTTTACAGGCCATGTTAATTGTACTGCATTTTATTTGAAGGATGAAGGGAAGGAGAAAGATAACCACGTGTTGATTTCCTAGGGCTGCCATAACAAAATACCACAGGTTGGGTGTTTTAAACAACAGAAATGAATATGCTCACAGTTCTAGAGGCTGGAAGTCCAAGATCAAGGTGCTGGTAGGGTGGGTTTCCTCTGAGGCCTCTTTCTTTAGCTTGCAGTTGGCCTCATTCTTGCCGCCTCTTCAGATGGTCTTTTCTTTGTGTGTGTGCCCCTAGCGTTTCTTTGAGTGCCCAAATTTTCTCTTTTTATGAGGACATCAGTCAGATTAGATTAGGGCCCATCATAATGGTTTCATTTTAACTTAATTGCCTCTTTTTGTGGCATTTAGGAAATTAAAAAAAAAATCTAGGTATAATCAACATATTACATTAGTTTTATGCGTACCACATAATGATTTGATATTTGTATATATTGCAAAATGATTACCACAAGTCTAGTTAACATCCTTTAATTCCCCCTTTAAAGGCCCTCAAATGCAGTCACATCCTAAGGTACTGGGGGTTAGGGTTCCAATATATGAATTTGGGGGGACACGATTCAGCGCATAATACCATTTATGTGCTTGTTGGGTGGAGAATGGATTGGAGAGGGGCAATAGTGGAGGCTCTATTGTGAAAAATGAGAGTAACCTGCCAGGATATGTGTTGTGAAGGTAGAAAGCAAAGGCAGTGGGTTTAAGAAGCATTTCGATGGAGAACTGATGAAATCTGAGGGGGAGGGGGAGGGAGGTGTCAAAGGGGACTCCTGAATTTCTGGATCTGCCTCTGGCTGGATGGTGATGCAGTTCATTTAGTAAAAGAAGAATGGAAAAAGAGAAGGATGGTTTGTGGGGAAGATGATGGGTTTTCTTCTGCTCATGTGCAATTTGGGGTGCCTGTCAGATGTCAAGTGCAGACAGTGAGCAGATTGTTTGCTGGAGAGGAAACCAGACTCCATAACAGACAGAGCTGATTGCCACATGGATCAACCTCTATATGAGACAAAGTTGCTGTTGAAACCACACAACTCAGATGGGATTCAAATCCAGCCAAAACTCAGACTGAGTCTTGAACCCACTGCCTGGGACTTGAACCCACTGCCTGGGACTTGAACCCACTGCCTTTTAATTCAGATTGCACACCTGGTCTCGGGACTTAATGAAGCTCAGGTTCTTTATGTTTCAGTGCAGAAGGAATTCACTGGGAGGCAAAGTGATAACTAAGAAGTAGCTTTATTGAGATACACATTTCATAGACAGAATGCAGTCAGTCTCTAAAAGTTTTTATGCGCTGTGTAGTTTAATAGGCTGAGTGGGAGGATTATTTCAACTATTTTGGGGAAGGGGGCGGGGATTACCAGGAATTGGGCCGTCGCCCACGTTTTGGCCTTTTATGGTTGGCCTCAGAATTGTCATGGTCTGTGGGTGTGTATTTAGCAGAAGCTAATGTATTACGAGTCCATAATAAGGCTCAAGGTCACCTGGAAGTTGAATCTTCAGCCGCCTTGGGCCTAATCGGTTCTAACCAGTTTATGTCATATTCACAATGGCTATGTCATTCTCTAAGGGTTGTGCCCTGCCCCTTTCCTCCTGTTTCACTGTCACTTGTTCCTTGTATTTTACATTTTATGGAAAAAAATTGGAGCCCTTTTCAAAAATATGCTTGTCGTTCTTAGAAATTCTTTCTCAAAATTTACTAGGCTAGGGTTCCGTAGCTTTTTTAGTTAACATTGCAGAATATTTCTTTAACAATTTTCCACAGTCAGCTTGACTCGTGACTTAATATGCCTAAAAGAGTTGCCTAATGTTATTAACCTCTCCTCTAGGACAAAACAACTCTTTTCATTTCCTTCCTGCATGCCAAAGCTTAGTAAGTGATGAAGTCTTGCACTAAAACTGAAATGTGTGAAACTCTGAGTAGATGGTAGAACAGAAGGCTTTTTCACTGCAGCACCAAGTCCCAGGCAGTACAGTCACGTGTGGATTGGTGGCCTCTCAGTGGGAGCAAGGGTGTTAATGGTAGCTGGGGAGCAGAAAGGCGGTGCCAGGAGGCACACCGTGCTGTGGCACCGGGGTCATGGTTAGCGGTGTCCTTGGAATGAAGGCTGAGCCCTGGGGCGGTTGGAGGCAGGCTGGAGTTAGGTCAGAGGCTGGGAGAGAGCTGGGTCACTCCTGGTGAAAGAAGTTCTTGTTGAGTGCCTGCCCCACGTTACCTAAAGGGCCATGGAGGAGATGCCAGCTTACTAAAAGGTAGCTGTAGGAATGAGGGTGACTAACCCGCTGGGTATGTTGGGTCTGAGGGGTTCTTGGGATGAAGGATTTTCAGTTTTAAAACTAGGAAAGCCCTGGGGAAACTGGGATGAGTTGGTTGCCCTGTAAAAGCGTTCTAATAGACCTAGGGTCTTTGGTCCTTGAGTTATCTTAGAAGAAATAACCTTGGCCTAAAGCAGATAAATCTGCATGACTCACCACAACCTTCTTAGTAAGAGGACTACTACAACTTGCCTTATGTTTTTAAAAAATTAAATAATTTATGTTTTTAATAAATTAGAGATCACTGGATTGACCGAATGCTCCAATTTGCCTGGGACAACCCCAATTTATACCTGTTGTCCCACATGATGAATACTGTCTTTTCCGGTCTCAAAAGTCATCCATCCTGATTTGGATGACAAGTTATCTGGTCATTCTATATTTAATAAAATGATCTCTCTAATTCTTAAACAGGAGTACAATTTTGTGAGCCTTGGCAGAGCAGGCCAATTTTTATATCATATTTGACAGTATTCCTTTTAAGATGATTCACTATGTACTACTTACAATAAATAAATGTTAAAAAATTAAAAGTTCTCCTATTTAGAGGTACTTGACCAGAGTTTCACCTCTGAAATCAGATTTTATTACACACACATACATTCCCTCCTCATCTCATTCACATTTGACCATCTCATTATTTTACAAAAGTATCACGGAATTTTAAAATTTATTTCTAATTAAACAAGTTTTTCATAATGTTTTATAAGCAAGAAATTAGAGGTTGAAAGGGGAAACATTACATAATAGCAAGGAGACAATGCAAATTAAGTGGGGTGGAGGAAGGTTTATCCTATTAAGGAAACATTAAAAAAATTAAAATTACCTAGTAATGTACTTATTACTCAAATATATCAGGTAATTTGGTATGAAAACCAAATTACTTCTGGATCTATTTCTGAATAGGAAATTAATTACACAGAATATCTCAAAATTATTAGTATAAGATGGAAATAGAAGTTATTCAGAAAATAAGCATAAAGAATATTTATGTGTGGTATCTAAGGAAATTGTACACCAAATAAACTTCTTCTCAGACTATGAAACATAGATTTGAATACATTTTACATTTACTTACACCAAAATTGAATGTCCACCCCTATCTTTCACTCACGCTTAAGATCACCCCGTCTGGTTTTCCATTTCAGTGAATGTTATTGACCACTAGAGGGAGAAACAAGAAAGGCTTTGAAAATTTTGACAAATCTGAGAGAATAGTTAAATACCAGTAGTAAAATGTACTAATTGTAGTGAAATCCGAACTCAAGGAAGGCACTCACAGATACAGTTGTTGTTGGAGATCTATCGATTCTATGGAATCCTGTAGAAATAATGTAACAGAAAGATGATGTGACTTCTCTAAAAGCATGAGGAACAACACGTTCCATGATTGACCAGCTAAATTATAGTTCTATTCAACTTATGCCTTTACCCAAAGAGTAAGTGCAATAACTAAACATGTTTAATAAGGATGAATAATGAAAGGATTAACTGCTTCAGACTTCAAAGGTGGGAGAAGTGGTAGTAAAGGAAAAATACTATCATAATCAAAACAATTCCCCAATACTTTGCATTAAATGAATTTGACAATTAATGCTTACACTTATATTTAAATATATGGAACATACTTGTTATAAAGTGACTGAAGATTCTAACCAGCAAAAGGTATGTTTTTCTTAGGCAACTCAATACAAGGATTTATCAAGAGACAGTTTCTTGAACTCTATTACTCTGTAGGAAAATTGTCTTTGAATTATTTGTTATCCAAGAAATTCCTGACTCTTTTAGTTGTAAGGAAAATATATAAAATACATTAGTTCAACAAAGGAATGTTGAACAGCTATTCAGTGTAAGATATTCAGGAGGTTCAAGACTGAATTGGACATTAATTCTTTTCTCAAGAAATTTACAGTCTAAAAAAACCTATTCATAAAAATCCATAAAACAAGGTAGATGTGGAACATGCCATTAGAGAAGCAGAGTCAAGGCACTATGGGTGTTGAGAAGGAAAAGTTACTTCTAGTTTGATGTGTGTGGGGGGAATGGTCAGGAGGATGTGTGTAGGGGGGTGTGAAGACAGGAGGAATCAGGAGAGGCTTCACGAAAGATGTCGCATTTGAGCAGGGCCTAAAGATACCCAGGATTTATTTATTTTTTATTTTTTAAAAATTTATTTATTTTTGGCTGCATTGGGTCTTCATTGCTGCGCTCAGGCTTCTTCTAGTTGTGGTGAGTAGGGGCTACTCTTCTTTGCGACGTGCAGACTTCTCAGTGCGGTGGCTTCTCTTGCTGCAGAGCACAGGCTCTAGGTGCACAGGCTTCAATAGTTGTGGCATGTGGGCTCAATAGTTGTGGCATGCGGGCTCAGTAGTTGTGGCTCACGGGCTCTAGAGCGCAGGCTTGGTAGTTGTAGTGCATGGGCTTCGTTGCTCTGCAGCATGTGGGATCTTCCCGGACCAGGGCTCAAAGCCGTGTCCCCTGCATTGGCAGGTGGATTCTTAACCACTGCGCCACCAGGGAAGCCCGATGATCAGGATTTGGAAATGTGGCATTTACAGGAAAAGCATTCAGGTGGAGGGAGCAGAATGAGCAAAGACATGGAGGTAAAGTCCTGCTGGGCAAATGCAAAATGTACAAACACACACACAAAACAGAGAGAAGCATAGATGATCTAAAAAGACATATTAGTCTAACGTGTGAAATGTATTTGGGTTAGCCTATAACTCTGATGATTAATTTTATGTCAGCTTGACTGAGCCATGGGGTGCCCAGGTATTTGGTCAAACATGATTCTGGGTGTTTCTGTGAGGTGCTGGATGAAATTTAAGTGAGTTAACAGTTAAAACAGTAGACGGACTAAAGAAGATTGCTCTCCATACAGTGTGTGGGCCTCATCCAATTAGCTGAAGGCCTGACTAGCACATAAGGCTGACCCTCCCCTGGTAAGCGAGAATTCTCCTGCCTAATGGTCTTTGGACTTGAATGGGGACATCAGCTCTGCAGATTTTGGACTTGCCAGCCTCCATAATTGCATGAGGCAATTTCTTATGTCTCTTTCTTTCTCTATGAATATATCCTATTGATTCTGTTTCTCTGGAGAACTTGGATTAATACACTGTTAATACTGCTTAAAAATAAGCATCTAATAATCTGCCAACAAATATCTGTTTGGTACCATTTTGATCCCAGTGTTATGCCGAACAATGGGGGAATGCTAGAATAGTATCAACTTACAGAAAATATATTTCATATATCTGAGAGCCACTTCAAAGATTAGATAGCTATGTTGATAAAACTAATTGATTTAAAAATAAATGTTCTAATGTATCAATTTATTATTAAAGGAAACAAAGTTGTAACTTGGAGGAAAGATGAAAAATAAATTATAAGCACAATAATCCAATACAACTCCTGTTAACATTTTAGTGTATCTTCTTTCAGTAATTTTATTCCTTTGCAATTTTTAACGTACATAAAACTTTAGTGCATACAAAATCATATAGTCATTTTTTTTTACTTAACTTTATATCCTAAACATTTCCCCATTTTGTTTCAGTCTTAAGAACTATAATTTTTATTGTCTGTTCAATACACAATCTGCAAACTTACTATAATTTTCATAACTATTTTCTTACTTTTGGATATTATGGTTGTTATACAGGTTTTTCCTCTATTTTTAATATTATCAATGTAATTATCTTTATAATTATAGCTTTTCATATTCTGAATTATTTCAGAATAAATTCCCAGAAGCAGTACATTAGATTACCAGGTATGAATGCTTTTATAGTTAGTCTAAATTGCTTTCCACAAATGCTGTACCAACTTATAAGGCCACTGAAATGAAACCTACTCAATATTCATTCTCATCTTTGTTAATGAAAGACTTTCTTTGATAGAAATGTGACATTATAAAAACTTCACTTCCTCAGATTCCCTTGCAGCTGGGTACATTTATGACTGTGTTCTGGTTTATGGAGGTAGCTGGGTTGAGTTTCTAGAAATGATTTTGTTTTACTAATTAAAAGGAACCAGCTGGCACACACTTTCCCCTTTTTCCCTTCCTTTCTCCTTGACTGGAAGTAGAGTCGTCTTCTCGTGACTTTGAGGATGAATGCTACAAGTTAAGATGGTAGAACAGGAAGCTAGAAGGAGCTGGTGATTTTCTTGAACATCTGTACCACCTCTGGACTCTTTCCTCTGGAATTCTTGTTACAAGAATAAATCAATCCATATTTAGTTAAGAAACTGTAGCCATATTTCTGTTGCATGACACCAAAAGAAAATCTAATAGTAATACATAATAATTATATGTGCATAATTATTTCTCCATAGTAATGGATTTTGTCACTAAAATGGGAGAGGCACTATATTGATGATCTTAACCACAAATTAAAACACCTAAATTAAACTAATTTAAACAAAAAAAGGGAATTTACTGGTTCATATACTGGGGGAAATATAGCGGTTGAACTAGCTTTGGACTTTACTAAGTGGCACCAATGATACTATTAGGTCAGATCTCTTTTTCCCATCCCCTTTTCTCTCTCTCTTATGCTATCTCCCCTTTGTTTTCCTCTACTTGGCCTCTTCTCTCCTACAGAAAATGGACTTCTTCCACGCAACTGGAGAAGCTGGCCAACGAGCAACTCCAGGCTTATGTTCATCCAAAGTCAGTGAAAGTGTGGAATGAGAGAACTTCCCACTTTTGTTCAAGTATCAGTCCTGGAGAAGGACTCTGACTGATCAGGCCTGTGTCACGTGTTCATCCAACCGAGAGGGGGAAAGGACGACTGTGACTGTCAATCCCCCCAAGATCACTGGAATAACGAAGGGAAAATTACTCAAAGAGAACGTCGAGTGTTGACACTATAACATGGTAGAAAGGCTAAAACGACCTATCAGCAGTAACCATCTTTTACTAGTAAAATGTTCTTTATTATTATTCTAATTTGCCTTTCTTTGAAGTTGAAGATTTTGTCCATTATAAATTTTCCTTTTTTGCAAATCCCCTCTTTTAAAGATGTTGACATTTCATTGACAAACAACCAGAATAAGTTTATACTTGACAAATCAGTGGAATATTCTCTTTATTTTGAACATGATACCAATTTTGTGCTTGTAATCTAATATTCTGTACCTGGAAATGCCATCCTCAAAGAATAGGAAATACATATTCTTTATAATGCCTATGTAGACATATTCTGAAGGTCCTAAATCTAGTGAGAAGGATGGCAGTTGGGCTGGACATAAATTTAATTGATAGGTGTACGTGAGTCATGTAATATATTTAGTGTGGAGAGGTTAAACATATAGCAGATTCTCCTTCTGGGAGCTTACTGAATTGATTTTCATATATTACTTTGGTGAGGATGCTTCTTTAGCTATTACATTGGCATATTGACATTACGGGTTGTTCACCTAAACTCTGAATTATTCAAAATGAGATTTAAGCTTTAGATTAAGGCTTAAAAAAGTAAAGCAAAGCAAAAAAAAAAAAAAAGGTTATTATTATTTTTAAGTGGCCTAGAGGATCTTCTGGTAAATCATAAATATTTCATTACTTTTTAATTTACTGAATATTTATCCAGTTGGTGTTTATGGCAACTGTTTCATATGTTGTTATGGTCCACATGAGATCATATGATTTTGGAGAGCAGGGTCAGTGGCTGCAGATTCTCCAGTTCTTCACTTCTAAGCTTTGATGTAAGGGTAGCCCTAGTGTATCCCGTGAGGCAAAGGGGTGAGAAACTAAGTCATCACTGTGTACAGTTTAGCCCACATAATCCCACCAAGCTGAATTTAAATGCCTTTCAAAAGAGGGAAGATTGAGACATAGAAACAAGTGATGTATTGATTGCACAATGTACCCAATATACTAAATCAACCTGATGCCCCTCTTTCTTGAAGAAAAAGGGCTGGAGGTAGAAATGAAAGTCTTTTCTCTGCCCTCCAAATGTGCTGCTATGTCTGGGTGCTCCAAACCAGCTGCCCCCTGCAGTCACACACCCTGATATGCTACTTGTGCTGAGAAAGAGCTTTGTTATCTCTTAGAGTATAAAAGAAATAACAGGTTGGGATGTCCCTGGCGGTCTGATGGTTAAGACTCTGCACTTCCACTGTGGGAGGTGCCTGTTTGATCCCTGGTGGGGGAACTAAGATCCCGCATGCTGCACAGCACAGCCAAAAAAAAAAAAAGAAAAAAGAAAAAAAGTAACAGGTTAAAATACTTGAGACATACTGGTCTGTCCACAAACACTAATTACAGCTGGATTTACACAGTAAAGGCTTGTTCAGGGAAGGTTGCAAACTTGCCATTCATTTAGGTATCTGCATTTTGTATGGAGCTTAGAGCAAACAACATTTTGCTTCTCGCAGGTACCTGGGGTCCTAGTTAGGGTTACATGTAGCTTAAAGCCTCCAATAGCCATGCAGTTTCATGCCTCTGTACCTTAGTTATGTTTTGTCTCACCTTTTGTCCTTTGGGAATTAGCATGAGTTTATGTTCCCTTAGAAGTGTTTCTTGACCGCATCCATTCTTATGTGAGCTAGATGCCCCTTGCCTAGACTCACAGAATATCTTGTTAGTAATTATATAGTAAAGCTCTAATGTAATTGCTTTTCTCACCAGCCTGCTCCGCTATTATTTCAGGGCAGCCTGCAACTATGTTTTATTCATCTTTAAAATACTATGTCCTAGCAAAATGCCTGGCCCAGTGGGCACTCAGTAAGTATTTGTTGAAAGGATGAAAATAGTTGAAGTTTATGCTCTGGATTCTCTCACCTCCCCTCTTGTTTCCCTTCTTCTCTTTTGTGCTGCCCCACCCTGCCTCACCCAATCTCACCATTTTTTCAACTTCATCCATCCTGACCTGCTAATGGCTCCAATTGTCAGATCCCATTTGGTTTCGGAAATAAGTTTACTTATGTCATAAATTACAAACTGCTGGAGAGTGGGAAAAGTGTTGATCATTCATTCGAAAGTGTTGAGTGCTTCAATAATTAGCAGAGTAATTAGCTTTTCACACATTAGGTGTTTACATTTATATTTTAAAATGTATTGCTTTTATCCACTTGTAAAAGCAATACACATTTATCGTAGAGAATTTTTAAAAATATAGAATATCATTAATAATAAAAGCCACTTATCCGTCATCTATAGATAAGCACCATTAATATTTTGGTATATTGCTACATATAACAATTCTTTCCTATGCATTTATATTTTTTTCCTTTTTGCAAAATTGAGATCATACTGTATAAACTCTTTTTATCCTGCTTTTTCCATTTACCGTTATATCAGGAGCATTTTATCATGGCATTAGGTATTCTTTCAAAATGTCACTTATTTAATACTTTTCTTATTTCTCAACATGCAGATCCAGTTCTTCCTTTTATAAAGAAGTCTGTGATGAAATATCTGTGTATAACTCTGTACATTTCCAATTACCTCCTTAAGATAAATTCCTAGAAGAATTATTTGATCGCCCCATGTCAACATTTTAAGGTCTTTTGATATTTTTGATACAAACTTCTAGAAGTGATATCACTTAATTATTTATGTGTTTACTTAACAAATATTTATCAAGTCTTTACTATGTGCTTGGCACTGTGTAGGGCTAGGATTATAATGGAGAAAAAAGTACTCGAGGTCCTTAACCTGAAGCTCCAAGGGGAGACAGGTAACAAACAAAAAAATGAAAAGAGATAAAAGAATAACATATTGTTAGTAGTGCTCTGAAGGGACCTCTGATAGAGTGGGGCCCTGCTTTGGACTGAGTGATGGGGGAAGGCTTTTCATAGAGATTGCATTTAATTTGAAAATCTGAAGGATTAAAAAGACACCAGCCATGGAGATGGAGCGAAGGGTTTGTTGGGAAGAGTAGAATGGCAAAAAATGAGGTTGAGAGAGGTAGGCAGAGGCCAAAGGACGGAAACATGGTTCTCTGTCAGGGGATATGGAGCTATTAAAACAAACAAATCATGACAATGAGTTTATAGGTATCAGCAGGTCAATGCTTTATCACTTTTACTGAATATGTGCCTTTTAACAGAAGTCTCCCAAAGATAATCTTAACTCAAAAGAATGCTCCCACTTGTGGAATCTTGGGCACCGTGGTAGGTGATGCATTTCATTGCATCTCAGATCACACTTTATATTTATTTGCTTACACATCAGAGAGTTCATTCTCAGGTTGTGTTCTCTTCCAACAATGCCCAGGAGTCTGCACAGGTATACTGGCCAAACACAGCAGCTCTGCGTGCACTGTGGCTCATCTCTTCTCTTCAACGAATGTTAATAAAACCTGTCCAGTCATGACTTTCTTGGACTGATCATATATCTCCGTGGCAGTGGAATTAGTTAAGATAAATTTTTAAGTATTTAATTTCAATATATTTGCCACATTTACAGTTTCTCTCTACAGAGATAATGTATATTAGATTTTGTATATAAATATATTAGGTAATCTATTATTGTATAATAGTTATACATTACATACAGTTGATATATTGAATATATATGTAATTTATAGAGAGAGAATATATATTGGATAATAAGAAAAATCTTTTGTATAGAGAATTAAGAAGGAATTAATTCTCCAAAAGTTTTATAGTTATATCTGAGATAGATATTGAGATTCAACAACAGGAGTTGTTTAAAATTCTAAATCTTTGGCTTTAATTAGTTTGTTTTCATATGAGGAGTCGGGCTTTGTATTCAGCTTTCAGATTTATTTTTAAGTATTGTGCACTGATGTTTACTGAACATTTAAAATTTATACGTATTTATACACATTTATAAATGAAAAGCTTATTTATAATATTTATTCTTTTTGGATTTTATTTCTTACTTATCAAAAAGAAAATGATCATTTATTAGAATTCAGACTTTTAAAAGACCATTCCAAAATCAAACAAGATTACAGTGAGGAAAGCATTCTTTCAATGCTTTTTTCAATGTCTAAAATAACAGGCCTATACAATACTATTCAGAGTGTTCAGTTTGACAAGATATACTATTATAAGCAATCAAAATAAAAGTGCCTTGCATAAAATCGATGAAATCAACGAATATTTACCTAGTGTCTGCAGTGTACCAGGACCTGAGTAGTCACTGTGAGAGCAAGGGAGAAGTACAGTATGTAATCCTTGCCCTATAGGAGCTTACAGCCTAACAGGGGAGAAAAAACACAAAGAGGTGGGGGAGGGGACCTAGGATACTGACATGTCATGGGAATTGTGCTTGGTGATTCCATACAAATTATCTCATGCACAGTTGAGCTCAGTATAATCCCCCAAATTCTTTTCTTTTTTCTTTTAAAGAAACTTTATTAATTTCCACAGTCTACCCATTGACCTACTTTTTATTACTTAAATTCAATTATGATTTATCTTCCAAAAGATTCCCAGTTATTCTTATTTGCTTCATTCTTTTAGTTCTATGATATATTTTTACTATACTGGTCATTTTATTAATTTTCTTTTTTTAAGCTCTTTATTGGAATATAATTGCTTTACACTGTTGTGCCAGTTTTTGCTGTACAACAAAGTGAATCAGCTGTAGTTATACATATATTCCCATCTCCCCTCCCTCTGGCGACTCCCTCCCACCCTCCCTATCCCAGCCCTCTGTCATCACCCATTATTGAGCTGATCTCCCTATGTTATGCAGCAGCTTCCCACTAGCTATCTATTTTACATCTGGTAGTGTATATATGTCAATGCTACTCTCTCACTTCATCCCAGCTTCCCCTTCGCCCCCCCACCCTCTGAGTCCTGTTCTCTACATCTGCATCTTTATTCTCGCCCTGTCACTGGGTTCATCAGCACCATTTTTTAAGATTCCATATATATGAGTTAACATATGGTATTTCCCCAAATTCTTTAGTATTCTCTTTCTTACTCTCCACCCATCATCCAGCCTTCAGGTCATCCTTAGTCCCGACCTCCCTTGCTCACCTTCCACATCCAGTCATCACTAAATCCTGTTCCTGGGACCCTTCCAATGGCCTCCTGACTGGTTTCATTGGCTCTGTTCTCTTCTCTTATGAGCCCATCCTCTTTCCACATTGTGGACACATTTCCTTTAAAGTGCAAAAAATGATTAGATTAATTATAACTCTTTTGGGATGCAAGTAACAGAATCTATTTAAAATAACCTAAGCAAGGGGGGTAATTTATTATCATGACTGCAGCAGTGACTCTTGGGCCCCAAGGGCAGGATGCAGCTGGGTTAGATGAACACAATGGACCATGACTGTAGTCCTTTCTTTTTATCTCTTGTCTTTGCTCCTGTATATCTACTTCATTTCTTACTACAGATTAGCTCTTAATTCTTTCTCGGCAACTTGGCAGAAAAGGACAGTTAGACTGAGCCTGGACTATCTCAGTTTCTATTCTAAATTCCTCAGGGAGAGAACTCTTTGGGCCAGCTTGGATCAGGTGTCGCCCTTGGGTCAATCACCAATGGCAATCAGGGTTACCTTGTAAGGACAAGGTAATTGTAACCACTGTTGGAAGGGAGGAGAAGCAGTTCTCAGAAAATGGGTTACTAGGCAGATAAATCAGGAGATGTTTCTTGGAGAGACTGAGCATTTGAGTTGACTAGAGCATATGACTGAGTTAGGGGTAAAAAGAAATAGGGTTGTAAAGATGACAGTTTGAGGCCAAATTTTCAAGACCCTTTATGTGAAGCTAAAGAGTTTGAACTTTATTCTATAGACATTGGGGTGTTATTACAGCTTTTAAAGGGAGTAACATGATGGAGCAGTATTTAGGATAACTAATCTACAAGTAGTTTAGTGGATTAGAATTGGGAGAAACTGGAGCAGAGCCCACTTAGGAAGGCGTTGCAGGAGTTAGATATGATGAAAAGGGCATTGGAAGGATGTGAGTAAAGATATTTGAGAAGACAGATTACATGAGTTTTTGTGTTTTAAATCTTTGTTAAATTTTTGATTACTATACTGCTATGGAACAAAACAAGAACAAAAAAACCAGACCACATATTTCATAGTTCATAGGGCTGAATTGTATGGTTCTGACAACTCTATTGTGTTTCTGTCAGTTTCAGAATTTCTTTCCTCTGGGAGATAAAGGCCAGGTTTTTTTTATCCCTCTCTCTCACCATCCCCACCCCAGCCTACCATGTGTTAGGATGATATTAATAGAAATAGAAATGAAGCTGAGGGGACTTCCTAGGTGGTGCAGTGGTTAAGAATCCGCCTGCCAATGCAGGGGACACGGGTTTGATCCCTGCTTCAGCAAGATCCCACATGCTGTGGAGCAACTAAGCCTGTGTGCCACAACTATTGAGACTGTGTACTACTGAAGCCCACGCGCCTAGAGCCCATGCTCCGCAACAAGAGAAGCCACAGCAATGAGGAGCCCGCGTGCCACAACGAAGAGTAACCCCCACTCTCTGCAATTAGAGAAAAACCCAATACAGACAATAAATAAATAAATAAATAAATTTATTTTAAAAAAACAAAAAGAAACTGAGAAACTCTGGGGGCTAGTAGTGCAGAGAGGTAGGGAGGGTGGCAAAAAAAATGAATTGTTTTCAAGATTGGAGTTCCTGTAACGAGGAAAAAAGCTAATATCATTAACTAAGAGTACTGGACAGTGAGTCTTTTCTAAAGAACCTCTATCAAGTCTCCATAGTACTTTCTGTGTAAAGTTTACTTTAGCATTTATCACATTGCGTTATGGTCATCTGTCCTTGTGGCCACCTCCACACTGAGCTGTTAACATCTCTAAGGCAGGCACTCTGCCTATGAATCCTTATATCCATGGTGCTTGGCGTAGCGCTCAACTTATCTAGAAACCCAACAAATGTTGAATATACCCTATTACTATATATGGTTTTTTTTTTTTTGGCACAAGGGCTTAGTTGCTCCGCGGCATGTGGGATCTTCCTGGAGCTGGGATCGAACCCCTGACTGACCTCTGCATTGGTAGGCGGATTCTTAACCACTGCGCCACCTAGGAAGCCCCAATATATATGTTTTTAAAGGTAGGGTCTGTGCTTCTTCATATACCCTTTAAAGCACTTGGAAGTGGTAGTTGAACATAAATTACTAATATATGAACTACCAACCTTTCCTCTGTCCTGATTCTTTTGAAGTTTCATGATAAGAATTGGGACCAAAAAGGGTACAAGAGAAGAACAAGAGGGCTAGAGTTGGGTCAAAAGTGTTCTAGGGGCTTGTTCAAAAATAAACAAGGGACTACCTGGGATGTGTGAGGACATGGGAGAGTATACAGAGGACTTTAAGAGGTGTTGAAATGAACTGTGAGTTCTCTTCTTGTTATTTGAGCAGCACAAATGAAGGACTTGCCTTGTTTTTGAACTCCTTTTTGTTCTTGGATTGTGTTCTTTTGATGACACCATTATGGAACAGGCTGTCTAGGTCACAGCTACTTAGGTTTTATATTTATTTAGTAATAATCTATGAAAGAAAGGGGAAGAAAAAAGAGAGTTAGAGAGAGAAGACAATGAGAGCTAGAGGAAGGAAGGAATGAAGAGGCATATTAATGTCAGATTTCATAAAGTAGATCTACGAATGAAAACCACGTACCTGATTTCCATTTTGAAACCAGTACAGTTCATCTGAATTATATATTAATTTTATCTGAAATTAGTGACATTTCCACTCAGATATAAGGGTCTGAGTGAGCTTCAGTGAGAATTAAAAGCACTAGGAAAACCTCTTTTGGCATTAAGAAATTCAGCTGATCTTTTGCTATAAATGAAATGAACACTGAATAGGAATTCTCACTAAAAAAAGGAAGCATTTAATGTCTTAAAAATACTTCAATTATTAGCTTTCAAAATAAGTTATTTTGCAGTAGAGACCAAAACTCTTTTTTTATCCCAAAGAAGTTTCCTTTTTAAAGTCCAGTATTTCTATACAGGAGCATCATTCTTGGAATCAATAAAAATATTTTTTTCCTCAATGACATTTAGATATTGAGATTAATGTTGTATATTACATTGGGCTATACCCTGAGGAACTTTAAAATGGAACATCAAAAATATTCAAAGGTCAATAAAAATTAAATGAATCTCAGAAATGAATTAGTTTTTAGCATCATGTATAACTACTACTGTTATGTAATATAATCCTGAATGAATAAATTGTAAGTGTACATGAAAAAGCTAGAAGCTTATCTTAAGGTTTCTTGAGGCTTTTTCACATTTAAAAAAGTCAGGCTATTGATTACAGAATCATAGAATTTTAAAACAGAAAGGGACCTTTGAGATGATCTTGTTCAACCCTCTCATTTTCTAGATGATTAAAATGTACTATTTAGATAGCAGCAAACTAAAAATCTCAACAATAGTTCCCTATTGGGACAACTACTCTGACCTAACTATTCCTTCACCAAAAAAGAACAAAAGCAACAACATCAAAGAATCTCTGGCATTCATAACATCCCTTCCTGCTGAGCCAACAAAACCTTGAACCAGCAAGGCAGTTGTCTGCTTAAATTGAGCTTGCTTCTATGTTGTAATGATAGATACAACACTTGAGCAGTTGTGGTGGCCAGAAAAGAATCATTCTTATCCACATGAGATAGGCACTTGTTATCAGGTGGTTCTAGAGGGACTGTTTTCAGTGGAACCATTGTTGTCAAATTAATTTGGATGGTGAGATCTACAGCAGAACAGGCTGGTGTGTCCCACTGACTCATCTATACACAGAGAGATAAGATATATGCTTCTCTCATGAAATAAATGAGTGAAGACAGTTTTATGAGCAAAGTAGTCTTCAGATATCTGCTGAGGCATGACTTCCTCCTTCCCTAACACTGTCACTGGAATTAGTCAAGCACAATTGCAATTATTCATCTTTCTAGAATGCTAGAAATAACTCCTTGAGGGTAGGAATAGTCTTATTCCTCTTTGTATATCAAACACCTTGCACATAGCCGAATATTACATAAATTTTTTGAAATTAAATATATTACATTGTTATTTTTTGGTCTTGCAGAGCCTCAGCACCTACGTCTGGATGAAGATATTCGAAGCAAATTCTAAAACAATAATGAGATAAACATTTTAAAAGTGCCTTTAATGTTCAAGGTTTTGTGAAAGACACAAAGTTCAACATGATATGGACTCTCCTTCAGAGGGTCTCATAAGATAGGGAGGTATATTAGTGTGCTAGGGCTGCCACAACAAAATCCCACAGACTGGGTAGCTTAAACAACAGAAAATGTATTTTCTGACGGTTCTGTAGGCTAGAAGTCTAAGATCAAGGTGTTAGCAGGCTTCGTTTCTTCTGGGACCGCTCTCCTTGCCTTGTCGATGGTGGCCTTCTTCCTGTGTCCTTACGTGGTCTTTCTCTTTGTGTGTCCAAATTTTCTCTTCTTATAAGGATGCCGGACAGATGGGATTAGGACCCACCCTAATGACCTCATTTTAACTTAATCATCCTTTAAAGGCCCTATCGCTAAATACAGTCACATGCTGAGGTACTGGGGGTGAGGGCTTCAACATACGACTTTTGGGAAGACACAATTCAGCTCACAATAGGAAGAAAAAGATAGCAAATAGTTGTAATACCAATCGACTCTGATGACAGGGATCTGGGAAGACATCCTGAAGGAAGGAGACTCGCACAGGGTGTCAGCATGTGGAATGGAAGTCAGAATACCATCGATAATTAGACAGTGTTGTGGTCCGAGCACAGGTTAGAAAAGAATTTACAGACAAATAGCTTTTCAGAAACGAGAGTGAGTTTGGGAACAAAGAGCAGAGTTTAGTGAGGGGCGCTGTAAAGACAGTGGGATGACTTCCTGGCAGACCAGGGAGAGCCGACCCTTGCATGGGCTTGCAGCCAATTTTTATACCCTCAAAATGATAAGGTTTCCAACTGGAAGGGTGGTGTTAGGTGATTGGTCAGGTTGCTAGACGTTGGATATTTTACCTAGTAAGGAGTTGGGGGACTGTTCTATTCAGCCAAGGTCTTGGTGGTGGCTGTTTGGCGAAGATCAAGAGAGCCCTTGTCGATAGCTACTCTTGGACTCAGTCCAGGGACTTCTTTTGTTCTGTGTCCTTGCCATAGGGCTCCACAGACAGGACAATCTCCTCTTATTGAGTATGGAGTGACCTGGTAAGAGATGAGAAATCTAGTTAGTTAAATTTCTGACACACATTTAGTGTTCCAGCAATCTGATCCTGAATCTTCTTAATAAATTCCATCATCTTTTTTAAGTTGACCACCTGCTTGGCAGAGTTGAACTATAATGTTAACAGATCAGGCAGAGTTTTTTTCCCCCAGGTTTATTGAGATATTATTGACATACAGCATGTATAAGTAGGCAGAGTTTTCATATTTAAATCCAATAAGCCAAACTGGTACACATTCTTAGAAACAAATCTGATAAACTGTGTGTTACAAATAAATGGCTCAGAACAGCAACCTTTGCAGTAGAAATCTGAGATGGAAGTTTGAGACTTGAGTGGAGACTGGAATAATCAAGACATTCTCTTGAAGTTGTTTTACGAAAACCAATATGAATTTTTGAATATGTTATTTGGGAACCCATTGTCTAACTGGGTGAGATGGCCTTGCATGAACTACACTTACTTACATCTTCTAAGACAAAATATCCTCCATGAGTTTACAGTTCGGTAGTTTATTAGCACCAGTTTTGGAATTAGAGGCTCGTGGTTAGAGTCCTGATTCTGCCAGCTCCTGTCCCATGTTGCTTATCCTCAGGCAGATGGCTTGTTTGTTGTAAGTCTCAGTTTCCTTTGTTGTCTGTGAAATAGTGATTCATGCCTTACTTATTTTTGTGTTCTCTGGCAAGATAACCATTTGACACCTCAATCATCTGTGGGATAGAAATTGTAGTAATATCTACTTTATAACAGTTCCTATGAGGATTAAATAAAGGAGTATATGAAGAGCACCTAATATAATACCTGGCATGTGGTAGGCATTCAGTAGACATTAATCATCATTAGTATGGCACCAGGTTAGCTGTGCTTAAAAACACTTGTTAAGTGACTGAATGACACTAATCCCAAGCAGTAAGAAACTGATGGTATTCTATAACTATCCAAAATTGTATGGTGAAGGACCACTGGTAGGAAACAGTGACTTTTGCTAATAATGTGCTAGCAAAGATCTGGAAAAAAGTTTCTGTGACTTCCTAAAATGTGTTCTGTGGATCCCCTTTCCCAGTAAGTAATGGTAGCTTTTTTTTTTTTAAATAAATTTATTTATTTATTTATTTATTTTATTAGCTGTGTTGGGTCTTTTTTGCTGTGCGTGGGCTTTCTTTTAGTTGTGAGTGGGGGCTACTCTTTGTTGTGGTGTGCGGGCTCCTCATTGCCATGGCTTCTCTTGTTGCGGAGCACGGGCTCTAGGCACATGGGCTTCAGTAGTTGCAGCACATGGGCTCAATAGTTGTGGCTCACGGACTCTAAAGCGCAGGCTCAATAGTTGTGGTGCATGGGCTTAGTTGCTCTGCGGCATGTGGGATCTTCCTGGAGCAGGGATCAAACCCGTGTCCCCTGCATTGGCAGGCGGATTTTTAACCACTGCACCACCTAGGAAGCCCCAATGGTAGTTTTTTGAGGAAGAAAATCCCTGGAGAAATCCAATAGCTCCAGGAGGCCATAAAACTCTTGCTTTATTTTGACTCAGAACAAGGGCACATACCTTGTTCTGAGCTGAAGAAGGTGCAATGAAGTTTTTATTTCATGTTTCTCTTTTGTCTTTGATGTATGGGAGGGTCTACTGGTGCCCATCCAACATCCCTTTCCCCTTCTACCTTGCTGGCAGAGTCCTGATTTTGTTTTGGTGTCCACTCCTCATCCTCTTGACACAGGTAAATCCTGACTGGTCTAAGCCAGTTATAGCACCCCCCTCGCCCCCCGACCCACTCCAATACCCACAAAAGTCTGATTTAGGAAGGAGCCATGAGATGTAATTCTGACCAATGAGGAATTAGGGGAAATCTGCAGTGGGGGCTTCGGGGAAAAGATTTCCTGACTCTTAAAAAGAGGCACAGAGGATGAAGCACCCTCTTTTTCGGCTGCACATTGCCAAGCCAGGTTGGAAGGTGTGGAACTGTGGCAACCATCTTATAAGCTAGCTGTCAAAATGTAAGCACATTTTCTCCTTAGAATCCATGAGATTCAACCTATGGCAGAAACGTAAGCATAGGTGTGAAATGACTTCTTTTTTGTCTCATGTGACGTTTGTCTTTATCTGGTGATTATAGTCTAGATTTTTAGACTTTAAAAAAATTTTTATTTATATATTTATTTAGTTGTGCCAGGTCTTAGTTGTGCTAGGCAGGCTCCTTAGTTGTGTCTCACGTGCTCTTTAGTTGTGGCTCATGAGCTCCTTAGTTGCAGCACGTGGGCTCCTTAGTTGCAGCATGCGAACTCTTAGTTTTGGCCTGCATGTGGGATCTAGTTTCCTGACCAGGGATGGAACCTGGGCCCCCTGCATTGGGAGTATGGAGTCTTAACCACTGTGACACCAGGGAAGTCCCTAGAATTTTAGACTTGTGGTCCAGCGTATTCAAATACGTTGAAAAGTTTAGAGATAAAAAATATATATAGTGTTGCTTACTTTAAATCTATCACTTTTTATTCTTATTTCCAGAAATATCCTCAATCAATGTCTTACTTTTTTTTTTAATAAATGGTTAGTATTTAGGCAAGTTGGGATTTCTTTTTTTTTTAATAAATAAATGAACAAATAAATTAATTAATTTATTGGCTGCTTTGGGTCTTTGTTGCTGCACATGGGCTCTCTCCAGCTGTGGTGAGTGGGGGCCACTCCCCAATGTGGTGCACGGGCTCCTTATCATGGTGGCCTCTCCTGTTGTGGAGCACAGTCTCCAGGCACGTGGGCCTCAGCAGCTGCGGCACAGGGGCCCAACGGTTGTGGCTCATGTGCTCTACAGCGCAGACTCAACAGCTGTGGCGCACAGGCCCGGTTGCTCTGCAGCATGTGGGATCCTTCTGGGGCAGGGATCAAACCCGTGTCCCCTGCATTGGCAGGCGGACTCCCCGCCACTGCACCACCTAGTAAGTCCCAATCCCTTACTTTTTAAATAGCTTAATTGAGACATAATTCACATACTATACAGTTTACCAATTTGAACTATAGAATTCAATGGTTTTTAGAATATTCACAGAGTGATGTGTCCATCACCACCATCAACTTTAGAACATTTTTGTCACCCCAAAAGAAACCGCATAACCATTAGCAGTCATTCCCAATTTCCATCCAAACCCCCCAAACCTAGGCAACCACTAATTTACTTTCTACTTCTATGGGTTTATTCAAAATTTCATTCTTATTTTCTGGCTGAGTAGTAATTCATTATCTATATCTATATTTGTATCTATATCTATATTTGTATCTATATCTCTATATATATTTCACATCTTCTTTATTCATTCATCTGTTGATGGACTTTTTAGGTTGCTTCCATGTCTTGGCTATTGTAAGTAATGCTTCTATGAACATTGGGGTGGATGCATCTTCTTGAATTAATGTTTTTGTTTTCTTCAGATATATACCAAGGAGTGGAATTGCTGGGTCATATGGTAGTTCTATTTTTAATCTTTTTGAGGAACCTCCATACTGTTTTCCACAGTGGCTGCCCCAATTTACATTTCCACCAGCAGTGTACAAGGCTTCCCTTTTCTCCACATCCTTGCCAACTTTTGTTATTGGTGGTCTTTTTGATGATAGTCATCCTGACAGGTGTGAGGTGATATCTCATTGTGGTTTTGATTTGCATTTGTCTGATGATTAGCATTTGTGGGTTGTTTATTGCTAGTGTGGAGAAATAAAATTGATTTTTGTATCCTGCAATCTTTTTTTTTTTTTTTGTATCCTGCAATCTTATGAGTTGTTTTATCAGCTCTAGTAGTTCTTAGTAGATTTATTAGGATTTCCTGTGTATGAGATCATATTGTCTGCAAATAGAGGTAGTTTTGCTCTTTACTTTCCAATCTGGATGATTTTTCACTTACTTGGCTACTTGCCCTGGCTGGAACCTCCAGGACGATGTTGACTAGAACTGGTGGGAGCAGACATCTTTGTTTTGCTCCTGATCTTAGGGGAAAAACGTTCTGTCTTTCACTGTTAAGTAAGATGTTAGCTGTGGGTTTTTCATAGATGCCCTTCATCAGGTTGCCTTGGAAGGATAGAGACAGAAAGGAAGAAATGGAAAAATCGATGTTGGTGGGTCTCACATTGAAGGTCTTGGGTCCTGTCTTTTGGACAAAGCCCCAAGGAGAGGGTATAACCCATGACTATTTGAGACAGGCAAGAATAGAGCCTGACTATGCCATGCGCCATACAGGCAGAATTACGGTTTGAGATAGAAACCAAGTTAAGTTGTGGGAAAATAAAGTTATATTTCTTGCTGAGATTGTGAACTGACTCTTAATTATTGTATTATTATGAATCACGAAATAGCTTTTATATGGGATCTTTTTCACTTGTAACTAGTAATGAGCATATACAATAAATAATTTCAAGTAATGCACTTTTTTGGATGCCAGTCCTGTTTAATATGAATCAGTCCAGTGTCTTAGTGAATAAAATTTTAAAATGCTAGAACATTTTTTGGAATTAGCATTGATTTGTTAGGGAGTCTCTTGTGGATATAGCAGGGTATCTTTAATTGATTTGGAGTCAGAGACTAATACTGATATAGAAAAGACAATCCCCTTTTACACAGAAATCAATGACATTTTAGCATGTAAATGCTGCTGGAACGCTGACTGAAGATTTGAATTTTGAAATATTCCCTTTTACACATTCAAAGAAAACATGTATTCATCTGTATAAAATTAAAAATTATACTTTCTTATTTGTAGGACTGTTGTGTAATCAGAGCAGGATTTTATGCAAAATGTGGACATACATTATAATTTTCCTAGCAAGATAATTACTATGCTGCATTTTAATGAAAGGAAAAATTCATCTAAGTTCTTGAATTTGGCACTAGAATTTAAAATAAAAAATACTTGAAATATTCTTTTTTCCCTACTTTTTCAAATATTTACTCATTTTAAGAAGCCTACATTATCATATCCATTTGAGTGCTTACTTCATTTCGCCTTCTTGAAAACTTAGAAGAGCATTGATGTGGTGTGTTGTTCTTTACTTCAAACCAGTGGATCTTAACTGGGTTTGCTTTTAAAAACTAACAACACTTGGACCTCAGGCATCTCTGGGAGTGAGAGTTTGTCACTGCTATGCATTAAAAACTCCCCAGTGATTTTAATGGACAGTCTGGGTTGAGCCTTGCTTTAAATGATCACCAGAACTGGAGAATTTTATGGTATATAAATTATACCACAATAAGATTATTTAAAACAATGATTACCAGCAGGCATCTAAAACTTCACCAAAGTAAAGTGTCTTACCCATCTGAATATCAGGTGCCAACAGTACCAGCGTACCTAGGAGTGAGAGGTTTCTCCACATGTGGGACTTCTGGTGCTAAACCTGGGAGAACCTGAGCACACTGGAAGAGCTGGTCACCCTATAACACGGAAGAGATGGCCTTCCTGGATGCGGAGGGCCTTTTCCCTTGCTTAGTCCAGGTTATCTGAGGAGAGACAGAGAAGGTGCTAGTTTCTTGCCCTTCTAGGAGACACATGTTGTTGCCACTTCTCTACCACACATTCCTTATCATCTTGTTTTCTGGGTTTAAACCCCACCATCTCATTGAAATTACCCTTTTAAAGGTGACCGATGACTTCTTTGTCTTCGAATCCAGTGGCTCACTGCTGATCCTTTCCTCCATTCTTCCTTGCTTTCTGTGGCGTAGTGTCAGACTGCTTTTCCTATTTCTCTTCAAACTTATTCCCACTTCCTTTGCTGGCTGCATTTCTTCTTGTTACTAGAACCATTCTTCCTGGTTCTGTTCTTGGCTCTCTTTTCTTGCCTATACATGCTCATGACTTCACCTGTTCTTTTCCGCATATATTCTCTGTTGTCAGTAGCTGTTATAATGACCAGGACACCCATTTCCTCTCAATATCCATGGCCTTGTTGGGGTAACAGTAGCAACAGATCTGGCTTGTAGAATCTTAGAAAACTTCATTGTTTTCACGATGAGTCCCGACGTTGTGAGGGCCAGGGGTGTGACGTGACATCTAAGATAGA
Source organism: Hippopotamus amphibius kiboko (assembly GCF_030028045.1). Lineage (NCBI taxonomy): Eukaryota > Metazoa > Chordata > Mammalia > Artiodactyla > Hippopotamidae > Hippopotamus > Hippopotamus amphibius. Next base: position 165,036,176 of record NC_080187.1, on the reverse strand, counting down.
GTCACAGGAATTAACTTTGGGAAGGGTTGATATTTCCTGCCTCAATAAATGGCAAACCTTGTGAGGAACTCTCTGATATGGCCCTGGCATTTAGCAAAGTGCCTGGCTCATAGCAAGTGCTAAAAAATAAAGAGGAGCATATCTTCAACATCAACACATTTTCAGTCACTTCTCAGTTCAGCCTCTCACATCATAAGTCATAAGACATAAGTCATGTGCCGAAATGAGTAGAAGGGGATGGGAAGAACATGGTTGTAAGATGTTTTTCCTGAGTGTTTTTTTGAGTTCTCTCAGGATACTATGACATACAGCTTCCACCCATGAGCCCTGGAAAAGTTCCTGGATGGTTCTAAATACTTTAGAGATGAAGCTATTGCCATTCTAATTTCCAACAAACCTCAAGATTCCATAAGCCATAACAATACTATTTAACTGTATCCCAGTTCCAAAAAACTATGTATTATTCTAACTGAAAAGGAATGCAAGGAAGAATCTGTAAGGCACCTAGAAGAAAGGGATTCAGAGGGGAAGAGCTTGACATCACGTTTCTACCTCTGGCTAAGAAGATGGTGGACAGATCACCAGGCAGAAGAATTACTGTTTTGTTCAAATGTCCCCCTGTGGGGTTAAGGAGTGCATGAGGCTATCACAGCTTTGACATTGTTCAGCAAATTCTCCCAGCTCCGATTCTGTGTTGAGCAAGGAGGAGTCAGATATTCTAGCTACATACGTACACTTTTCTAAATAAAGTGAGCCCTATGGTTGAGCTGAAAGTGGCTTCTCACTTTAAAATTAAAATTCTGACCTTACATCAGTCTGTTTTTTTCGCATGAGTTAGTTGTCCCAAACCCAGTCATCTCTGGAGACACTGACAAAACAGAATTTTTTTCGACCTGCAAAACTAGAGCTCATACTGGAGAATGTAGTGGCTAAATCAAAAAAGATATTACCCTGTGAACAGTAGGCTGACACCTCAGACCACATTCTGGCTCTCCTAACTCCAAAATCTCTGTTTCTCTTCTCCAGTTCTAACTCCCCTTGAATTCTAGTCATCTGGGCATCTCCATCTGGATATCCCAGGTCTATCTCACGCTCATCTCTAAATGCAAATTAATTATCTCAGACTCCCAGTTCCGCATTTCTGCTTTGGATTTCTTCCTAGGACCTCTAGCGGCCATAGCACTTACTCATTTTATCCACCGTCTGTCTTCCTCCGCCAGCGTGTAAGCTCCGTGAGGGGAGGAACTTCTGCCTATTTTGCTCACTGCTGTTTCCCCATTGCCTACCATAGTGCTTGGGGTGTGGTGAGAACCCAATGGATATTTGTTAAATCAGTCTCTACCCCAAACTTGTTCCTGTCCTGGACCAATGCCACTCCTGCTTTTCATAGCACTGTGATTTTCCAGTTTATGCAGACTCAAATCCTTGTAGTCGTTTTTAACTCTTCCCTATCCTCCTCCTATACTCACTTTAATAAACAATTACTTAAAATATTGTTTCCAAATCTCTTTTAGGGTAATGTCATCCTTACTATTCTCATTGCCACTGTTATAAATTAGACGCTTGAAAACTCACTGGGACTATGAAATAGAATCTACTAAGTATCACGTTCTCTAGGTTTTTGTTACTTTAATTAATCCTACGTATCACTGCCAGATCAATCTTACTTGGAGCTCAGCTCTCATTATGTCACTCCCTTCCTTAAGGCTCAACACTGTTTAAATACAGAATCCTCAGCCTGGCATTTGGAAGCACTGCAATATGACCCCAATCTGTCACTTCAGTTTTATCTCTCACTTTTCCTTTACAGATTCCTTATGGTATAAACAGACTGGACCACTTGCTCTGTGACTACTCCTTGAACTTTCCTACTTCTGTACTTTTCTCAGTACTGAGAAGTACCTTCTTTAGGAATGTTCATTACCAAGTATTTCTTGTAGTATTTGCTTTCGTTCAGCTAAATAATATCCATAAACTACGATCTTTTGGTTCATTGGTTTTGAAAACTGACGTATTGTGGTAGATGAGGATTGAGCTCTCTCACAGGAGCACATTTCACCTCTGTGCCAGATGTCTCCTGTTTGTCCCTCCGATTCCACCCATCCCCCTGCTCTGTGTCCCAGGAATCTCACCTGTATGGCTCACATCTACGGCTCCCATGCGCTCTGGCTTCTGGTTGGGTTTGGTCAGTGGGGAGCAGATAGGAAGTCTGAGGGAGGGAAGTGAGGGAGGCTAGGCTATGTTTCCCCCAACTCTCTCCCGGTGTTCCTCAAACAAAGGTCATTGTTCCTTTCAAAAGGGTCTCAAACCTTCTTTTGGGTTTTGGCCACTGCTCCCTTCCTTCCTCCTTTGGGCCTAGGGGAGTCCAATACTGTGGTTCTCTTACATACTGCCCACATCTTTGTAAATAATCCCTTTGTAAACATACTCTTTTGGTTTATCCTAATTTGAGGGTACCATATGCTTTTGGTTGGGATCTGACTGACAGCTATACTCTCCCTCTATCCTTCCAATTTAGTTATGTTAAAATTTTTGGTTAATTCAAAATTTGCTTAAAATAATATGATATTACAAATACCATAGGGTTCCCTAAGTATATTTTATTTCTGGCACAGTCTTTTATTTTTCCACAAGTTGGTTAATATTTCATTTTCTTATTTATTAGGTTTTTTAAAAAAGCTTTTTGCTAATTCTTCCTAGGAAGACAGTTGAACTCATCAGACCCTCTATAAATTCTGTATCTTCCTGGAAACCTCCTTCTTGGGCCCTACCCTTTTTCTGTTTAATCATGGTTAGGAATTGTCTAGGCTGGCTATCAATATCTCTAGAATCCCATGAATTTCTTGGTTTACTTCTTCGTTTTGCTGAAGCACATACTCTAGTAGCATCCTAAGAAATGATACATGGGAAGCGAAATTTTTGAGGCCTTGAATATCTAAAAAAGTCTTTGATAATTTCGTTGGGTGCAGAACACTAGCTTGAAAATGGCTTCTATCTCAGAATTTTGAATTGCTTTATTTTCTTCTAATTTCTTTGATTTCTGTTGAGAAGTGTCGTGTCCTTCTAATTTCCTAACTTTTGAATGTACCTTTAAGAGGGGTTTAAAAGATGTGTCTTAGTGTTGGTTTTTTGATGTTTTCACTGTGGCTGGCCTTTGATATATCCTTTCAATCTGGAAATCTGTATCCTTCAGTTCTTGACACTTTCCTTGCATTATTATAGAAGACACTCTTAGCTGCCTGGTCAACAGACATTCTCCCCATATTCCTCGCTAACAGAATTCTGATTTTATTCAGACAGCAATGTGCCCAGTCCCAGAGCACAGATACATAATGAATGCTGAAGTTAGTCACGGTAGGGACTTCCCTGGTGGTCCAGTGGTAAAGAGTCCTCCTTTCAATGGAGGGGATGCGGGTTCGATCCCTGGTCAGGGAACTAAGATCCCACATGCCAAGTGGCAACTAAGCCCTCACGCCACAGCTACTTTGCTTGTGTACCTCAACTAGAGAGCCTGCATGCTGTAAACTACAGAGCCCACACGCTCTGGAACCCCTGCGCCACGACTACAGAGCCCACGTGCCCTGGAGCCTGCATGCCACAACTAGAGAAGAGAAAACCCACGTGCCACAGCTAAAGAGAAGCCTGCGTGCTGCAACAAAGAGCCCCATGCCTCAGCGAAGATCCCATGGGCTGCAACTAAGACCCCACACAGCCAAAAAAATAAAAATTAAAAAAATAAATAAATAAATAAATAAAAGCTAGTCACGGTAATCCCATTCTCATTTGCCAGATACTTGTTTTTCCAGTTTAACTTTGTAACTAACGGTGGCCATGTAATGCTTTTCTGATGAATGAAATAAAAGAAGTCTGCTGGGGGAAGGGGAGTTTCAGGGGATGGTTTTATTTTCTGATATGAGTCAGAAGCATGGGAAGAGCTCCTTGTGTTGCTTCTTTTCCCTGCTTTGGATGTACTTGTGGAAGGGCTCACTGTCACTTTAAAATTGTGATAGCCATCTTGCTTATGCAGAGGGGAAAAACTTAAGGTCAAAATGCCAAAATACTGAGATACAGGAGAGTTGATTGAGTTAAAACCCCAAACAGGGAACAGCCTACCTCCAGACCTCATGTTATATGTGGTAATTAAACACTTTTTATTATTTTTGCTGTTTTTGCTTGGCTATTTTGTCAACTGCAACCAAATAACTTCTAACTGAAACATAGCTCGTTGATAAATTTTTCCCCTTTATTTTCTCTGTTCCCCCTTTGGAACTCCTATTAGTTGGGGCTCTTAAATTAATTTTCTTACCTCTTTCTCCCTTCTTTTTCCCCTCATCCTTTTCTCACTGTTCTAATATTCTGGGAAATTTCCTCACCTTTAGCTTTCAAATATTCTAGTGAATTGTTTATTTCAGCTATCCAATTTCTAATTTCTGAGATCTCTTCTTTGATAGTTTTTAAGAAATACATCTTGTTTTCATGGATGTAACATTCTCTTTTAAATCTGAGACTGTTAATTATTATTTTGAAGAGTTTTCTTCTGCTACCTACATTGTCTCTATTTCTTCTGAGTTACTCTTTTCTGTTTGTTTGTTTGAAGGTTGAAGGCTTTCTTCAATTGTTGGGTGATATAAGGTTGTCTGCTGAGACCAGCTCGGGGACTCGAGGTGAGTGACGGGTGCCGCAAGCTTAAAGAAGACACAGACACAGACTGAAGAGAAAAGTGGGGGGGGGGGGGGCTCAAGACCTCGCCGATCAAGAGCCCTGCTGACTCATCCCACGTGGCTTTTATTGAGTTCGTGGGCTAACATTCTCAGGTTACACCCATAAACAATCAAAGGCCTCACATGACTGAGGCAATGATCTTTGTTTGCTTCCTGGGTCCGAGTTGAGCAGGTGTGGATTTGAGCTGGGCCTGGAGAGCAAAAGAGCCCTGGGGGCAGGAGACCTCTCTCAGATATTGGGGGTCTGTGCCCCACCCCTGTTGGCCCCTCTGCGACTGTGCCTGTCTTAGGTTGTTCCTCCCTTGAGGAATCTTACCCGTCTCTGGCTAACCAGTCATCCTCCAGGGCCAAACAGGGTGATATAAGGAAGGCTCTATGCACCACCCCTGTTGGCCCCTCTGCGGCTGTGCCTGTCTTAGGTTGTTCCTCCTCTGAGGAATCTTACCCGTCTTTGGCTAACCAGCCATCCTTCAGGGCCAAACAGGGTGATATTAGTCTCCACGCCCCGCACCCTCAGCTCCTCCACTGCTCAAGCAGGACATTCTGAATCCCATCGCTCGGCCCACATACTTTAACATTTTCAAGGTTTCAGGAAGGTTCCCGAATGTCTTCCCACAGTTGTCTTTTTATTTTTGCAAAAGGTCCTAGAAAGTTGATTGGAAGCTTTATGTATGTGAGTGGACTTCCTTGTAGGGTGGTTGGATAGCATGTAAGCGCTCCTTTTTTTTTTTTTCTTCCGGAAACTCCAAAAGAGCAGTATCTGCAGATATTTTCTTTTAGGATTTTAATTTCTCCAAAGAAGAATCCTCAAAGGGTTATACAGATACCTGCAAGCATTCTAGGAGCAAGTACAGGGGTGGGACTTTTGCTTAATCCTTCTCACTGATGCTCTAGCAAATATTAACAACTAGCTCTCTGAAAGAAAAAAGAAAGCCCTGATTTGTAACAACCCAGTATCTGTGTTGTAACTATTCCTACCATGTCCAATTTCAGGCTATTAACATGACATCACTGAAAGCAGAGTTGGGAAGACATGAACAGTAGTTCATCACTATATAGTATTTCTATGATGCAGATACAATAGATGTAAATAATCTCAAGAGCATAAACAGTAAAATGCAGGGAAATAATTAGGAAGTTATAGTCTTTGAGTATATACTATGTCTGTTTTTGATACAATTTATTTAGTTGTAAGCTTATATAATTTAATTTTTTAACATGGCTGTGTATAACAACTGGCTTACAAAATTCCTGAAAATTTAACAGTTCCTGTGAGCTGGTACAAATTAACTCTGGAGCGTTGCTCCTGTTTCCAGCCCCAGTCTATCACCCTTTTCTGTGTCTGGTCTCTCTGACTCTGGAGTCTGTTGTTGATTTTCTTCTGACAAAATAGTTCTGGTATTCTGCAAGGGGGTGGTGGAGGGTAAAGAGTGATGGCCTAATTGCATGGGTTGTAAGTGAATAAATCTGGGGACCTTCAGCTTGTTGTGCAGACTTTCAAGAAATTCCTATATTCTCAGCTTCATACCTAACTCTTGTTTTCCATGGGAACTGATGCTACAAAGTCTTAAGCTCTCTTTGGCTCTGCTAGTACAATAAGCTTCTCTGCAGGCACTTAAGAGCAGTGCCTCTGTCCTCCTGGGTCCCTTGCTGCTCTTCCATCTGCTTTCTGTCTTCTAAGATATTGACATCACTTGTTGGTTATTATCTTCTCTCCCATTTTCTTTGTCCTTGCAGGTTTATAAATTTTATATTTCATTTTCCCATTGGTGAGAGCAAATAAATGTGTTCAGCTAGATTTGTTTAACTGGAAATATAGCTTAATAAGTATTGCATTTAAAAATTGTTGAATTGACTTAAGATTCCTGGATGCTTGTAGTAGCAACTAAACTGTCAATTAACAGGAACTTATCACTAACTACTGATTTATTTAGTGTAGAATTGTGTTCTAGGTCCTTAGATATCCATTTTGATTTTTCCTCTACATGCTTTTTTTTAAAAATAAATTTTTATTTTAGAATAATTTTAGACTTACAGAAGGTTGTGAAGATTGTACAGAATGTTTTCATATACCCACATTCACTTTTCCTTATTATAAATATCTTACCTTACATTGGTCACAATTAATGAACCAACATTGATACATCATAATTAATTAAAGTCCATACTTTATTCATGTCTCAAGTTTTGTTTTGTTTTTGTTGTTTTTTTTTTTTACTTATTGGCTGTGTTGGGTGTTCGTTGCTGTGCACAGGCTATCTCTAGTTGCAGTGAGCGGGGGCTTCTCATTGCAGTGGCTTCTTTTGTTGCAGAGCACAGACTCTAGGTGCACGGGCTTCAGTAGTTGTGGCACGTGGGCTCAGTAGTTGTGGCACACGGGCTTAGCTGCTCTGCAGCATGTGGGATCTCCCCAGACCAGGGCTTGAACCCGTGTCTCCTGCATTGGCAGGCAGGTTCTTAACCACTGTGCCACCAGGGAAGTCCCATGTCTCTTAAGTTTTTAACCTACTGTCCTTTTTTTGTTCCAGGATCCTATCCAGGCTACTACATTAAATTTAATCACCATGTCTGCTTAGGTTCCTCTTGGCTGTGACAGTTTCTCACAATTTCCTTGCTTTTGATGACCTTGACAATTTTGAGGAGTACTGATTAGGTATTTGGAATGTCCCTCAACTGGGATTTCTGTTTTGCTCATGGTTAGACTGGGGTTGTGGGTTTTGGGGAGGAAGACCACAGAGATACAGTGTCACTTTCATCACATCATATCAAGGGTACTGCAATATTGCAACATAATTCTGATGCTAACCACCTGGAGTTAGTACAGACTCCAGATTAAGGGCATAGTCAACAAGACCGCCCACGTGTCAGATGTCAGTTGCAAGTTTGGGGTTTCCCTGCCCACCTGCACTTCTGACCAAATGGGTACAAATTCAGAGGTTCCCTCAAACCCTGCAGGTTTGCTAATTCGCTGAAACAACTCACATAACTCCGGAAAGAGGTATATTTATGATTACAGCTTTATTATAAAGGATACAAATCAGAACCAGCCAAGTGGAAACACACATGGGGGCAGATTGGAGAGTCTCCAACACAGAGCTTCCTTGCTCTCTCCCCATGGAATCAGGGTGCCTTACCCTCCCAACACATCAACGTGCTCACCAACCAGGAAGCTGTGCTTTCTTTTTTTTCTTTCTTTTTTTATTTTTATTTATTTTTTATTTTTTTTAAATTAATTTAATTTATTTATTATTGGCTGTGTTGGGCCTTTGTTGCTGCGCAGGCTTTCTCTAGTTGCGGCGCAGTCTTTCTCTAGTTGTGGCAAGCAGGGCCTACTCTGTTGTGGTGCACGGGCTTCTCAGTATGGTGGCTTCTCTTGTTGTGGAGCTTGGGCTCTAGGCATGCTAGCTTCAGTAGTTGCAGCATGCAGGCTCAGTAGTTGTGGCTCACGGGCTCCAGAGCACAGGCTCAGTAGTGTGGTGCACGGGCTTAGTTGCTCCTCGGCATGTGGAATCTTCCTGGATGAGGGATTGAACTTGTGTCTCCTGCATTGGCAGGCAGATTCTTAACCACTGTGCCACCAGGGAAGTCCCCAGAAAGCTTTGGTGTCATGCATTTATATTGAGATTTCATTACATAGGCATGTTTGATTGAATCATTGACCATGTGATTGAACTCAATCTCCAGTACACCTCCCCTCCATGGATGGGGTCAGGCTATGCTGACATCACCCGGCTCAAAGCCCCAACCCTCTAATCACATAGTTGTTCTCTCTGGAATGGCCAGCTTCCATCTTAAGTTATCTTATTAGTATAAAGTCAGATATGGTCCAAGGGGCTCATGAATAACAAAGATACTCCTATCACGTGGGAAATTCCAAGGATTTAGAGTCTCCATCCCAGGAACCAGGGATAAAGGGCAGTCAAATTCTTTATTATATAACAGGTACCTACTATCAACATGACCTGTCTCTGTTGATGTTGACTTGGTCACATGGCTGAGGCAGTGTTTGTCAGGTTTCTCTACTGTAAAGTTTCTCTCCCTCTACCCTTTACATAGTGTACTCTTTTATTGGAGAATAGCATTACTTACATTCTTTCAAAATCATTTTCTTTTATTCCTGACTCCTTGTTTTTACTTTATTTTTGGAAATAATATTACTAGTCAGTGCTTAACCCCATTTTGATTTGATTTGATTTTTTTTTTTTTTTTTTGGCCACATGGCACAGCATGTGGGATTTTAGTTCCCTGACCAGGGATCAAAACTGTGTTCTCTGCAGTGGAAGCTAGGGGTCTTTTTTTTTTTTTTTTAAGAACTTCTATTGAGGTACAGTTAACATACAATAAACTGCATATATTTGGAGTGTACAATTTGGTATCCCAATCTCCCAGTTCATTGCTCCCAAACCCTCCCCGCTTTCCCCACTTGGTGTCCATCTGTGTCTCTATTTCCACCTTGCAAACCGGTTGATTTGTACCATTTTTCTGTTGTCCACATATATGTGTTAATATACGATATTTGTTTTTCTCTTTCTGACTCACTTCACTCTGTATGACAGTCTCTAGGTCCATCCATGTCTCTACAAATGTCCCAGTTTCATTGGGAAGTGAGGAGTCTTAACCACTGGATTGCCAGGGAAGTCCTCCCATTTTGATTTGGATGAGATTACCAAAATCTAGACACTCTAAATCAGAACCTGCCTATACTCTTGCACAGAAGATAAATGTACAGAAGATAAAAAAGCAGAGCTTTAAGTAAAAATGGCAGTTGCAAAGACCCTGAGTGTTTCTTTTTTGATAACACTCAGAATCCTTGAAGGGATGGAATTATCGCATATGAGATAGAGAAGTGCAGCTCAGGGACCTGTGGGATACAGCTGTGGAAAAAAGCAAGAGAAAATATGATTTTGACATTGTATTTTTGTCTTAATTTTTATTTTGGAGATTTAACACTGGAATTCTGCCTTTGGAAGGCCTGGAATATCTTTTTTTTTTTTCTCACCAACATTTTATTATAAAAAAATTCAAACATACAGCAAAGTTGAAAGAATTTTAGAGTGAAATAATTTTACAGTGAAATCTATTCATACCCCCTAGATTTACTATTGACTTTTTACTCTACTTGTTCTGTCACATATCCATCAATTCAACCCTCTATCTATCTATTAAGCCATCTAATTTTTTGCTGCACCTTAAAGTTAATTGCAGGTATCAATTAACTTTATCAGGCCAGAAGAGAACCTACAGTAGTGTTTGTTTCTTCCATTTTGTATTGTTTACTCAGAAGGGACTTTGAACAATAATTTCCTTGGCAGTAGCTGGGGATAGAGCTGCAGACTCTGAAGCATGAAAAATCAAGAATCTAGATTCCAAAAGGCAGAACAGAAACCATTTCCGAGGTGAACTAATGATGCTAAATGTGAAAAATCCATGTATTTTTCTTTGATGTATGTCCTGTTTAAGGAAGCCAATAAATTGTGTGATTTTTCTGCTCTGTAGCATCTCTAAACTATTTTGCCTTGTTTTTTCCTCAACATTATTTTAGGAAAAGTGAAGCTTCACAACTGTTCTCTTCAATTCTTATTTTAATTCAATATGGGGTTGGAAGATAGACCTACAGATTATTTAATCTCTTCATGTTGTATACAAAGAAATAGTGAAATAATTTGTTCAGGATCACTGAGCTAGGTAGTAGCAGAGTTCTGGCGATATTCCAGGCTTTCCAACCTCTCTGCTCCACTGATATTTCCACTATGCTTTGCTGTCATAATAGGTAACCAGTGAGTAATTCCTGAGCCGCTATAATGTGCCTAGCACTGGGCTATGTATAGATGATACAAATTATCATTATGATAGAGGTCTGGTCATCAAATACTATAGAGTCCTGTGTAAGAGAAGAAGCAATTAGAAAACAGTAAAAGGCAGTGTGTAATAATGTTCCAAATTGGATAGAATTTTGGAAAAAGTGCTATAAATGCATATAGAAGTAACATTGTGACTCATTTTAAATAAATCTGGCTGTGTTAGAGCAATATTGAACTGTAAATGAAAGCAGGTTGTAAAAGAGAGACCCGAAACAGGCTAGCTTTGTTAACTTAAATGTACAAAATGAATACAATCAAGTTGCACCTTAAATTCATGCTCTGTTAAATAAAATGTTAACAACTGTTAAGGGAGGTGAAGATTAATATTTGATGTAATTATCAGAGAAGGCTTTACGAAAGAAGCAGGGTTTGAGCCATAATTTCAAGCACTGATGGAATTACAAAGGGTGAAGGGGGTAATCAACTATTATAACTGGGATACAAACACTATTTTAACGAAAATTTGAATACATTATAAATTAAAATGTAATTTTAATGCAGCTCAAGAGAAGGCCATTAAATATGTTTATGGGTTTCTGAAATAAATTACCTTTCTAAAAAAAATATTTATTTATTTTGGCTGTGCCAGGTCTTAGTTGTAGCATGTGGGCTCTGAGTTGCGGCATGCATGTGGGATCTTAGTTCCCTGACCAGGGATTGAACCCCGGGCCCCCTGCATTGGGAGCACGGAGTCTTACCCACTGGAACCAGGGAAGTCCCTGAAATAAATTGCTTTTAACTAAAGCTAATGAAAACTAAATTTATATGAGACGGTTAAAGGTGGAAAATGCCTACTGAATTAAGCAGTTGAGTAGGAATTTAGATTTCTTCCTGCCGAGGTAGTGCTATTTTGTCTAGGTGCTTCTTCTATGATAGCTGGTCCAAATGGAATATTATTTTTCCAACAGTATTCCTTAAAGGTAATGAGACACCTGTATTTCCATTTTGCTTTCAACAATTTGCCCTACAAAAAATAAACGAATATCTCTGACTCCGTATTTCCTTATCTAGAAATGGGATTAATAATGTCACTGCCAACCTCATGGCAGTTGTGAAACCTGAACAGGATAATGTGTGTGAAAATGCTTCGGAATCTTTCAGATGTAAGATTCAATATACAGTAAGAATTGTACAGATTATGGTCTAATGGAGATTCTATGAAGATTTTTTAGGATAAATACTGCAGAATTCTCTGCAGCAATGACTTGGATTGTTTCCAAAGTTTCTAATAAGCAATATGTATTATATTTTTCCTGGGGTGTAGAAAACTGTATACGTGTGCAGTATGATTAGTTGAATGCTTCATATGTACTGAATCATCTTTCATAAACTGGGATGATTTACAACTATGCAGTTAGCTGTTGTTTAGCGTGTCATTGGAAAATTCTTGTTTGTGTTACTTTTTATTTATACATTATGTACAAAAAATTGCTTTCTTCATATTTGTATCCAGTCTGTAATGACCTATATAGGAAAAGAATCTAAAAACGAGTGGATATATGTATATGTATAGCTGACTCACCTTGCTCTACAGCAGAAACTAACACAACATTGTAAATAAACTATAGTCCAATAAAAATTAATTTAAAAAATTTAAAAAACCACACACATATACAAAGAGAAGTAAGTTCAATTGTTACTAAAGGTGGGTTCAATTGTTACTAAGAAAAACAGATCTTGGTCTGTGATGCAAACAGAGTCTTCAATTCACTACCTCCATGTCCCTATTCTCTAGCATCTAATATTATAATATTATTTTATGGGGTTTGATAATTAATATTATAAAAATTAATTAATTATTAGTACTCAAATAATAACATTTAACTCTTTTTAAAAAACTTTTGGCTGTGTTGGGTCTTCCTTGCTGTGTGCAGGCTTTCTCTAGTTGTGGTGAGTGGGGCTACTCTTCATTGTGGTGTGTGGGCTTCTCATTGTGGTGGCTTCTCTTGTTGCATGGCATGGGCTCTAGGCATGCGGGCTCCAGTAGTTGCAGCACGTGGGCTCAGTAGTTGTGGTTCGCAGCTCTAGAGTGCAGGCTCAGTAGTTGTGGTGCATGGGCTTAGTTGGTCTGCCGCATGTGGGATCTTCCAGGGCCAGGGATCAAACCCGTGTTCCCTGCATTGGCAGGCAGATTCTTAACCACTGCGCCACCAGGGAAGTCCAACATTTAACTCTTGACAAAGGTTCAAAATACACAAAGGATTTGATTTCTTAACAAAATATGCACATTGTTTCATATGGCAAAAAAAGAATTTCCCTTTTATGTCAATTATATTTCAATTTAAAAAAAGAGAGAATTGCCTCTAAGAAACCATACCTTGACTATATTCTTACTGAAGTCTGAGTTACTGAGTAGTGTTAGTTATCTACTGCTGCATAACCAATTACCATGAACTTGGTGGCTTAGAACAATACATTTATTATTTCATAGTTTCTGTGGGTCAGAATTCTGTACACAATGTAACAGCGTGCTTTGCTTCATGATCTCTCATAAGCCTGCAATCAAGGGGTCAGCCAGGGCTGGAGTCTCATTTGAAAGCTCAACTGGTAAGGATCAATTTCCAGTCTCATGTGGTTGTTGGCAGAATTCAGTTCCTTGCAGGCTGCCTTCCTGAGAACCTCAGTTCTTTTCTGGCTGTCAGCTGTTCCTTGCCACATGGCCTTCTCCATAAGCAGTTTACAACATGACGGCTTGCTTCATCAGAGCCAGCCAAGAGGTCTCTTAGAAAGCTAGAAGTTACAATCTTATGTAATGTAATCACAGAAGTGACATCCTATCACCTGTTAGTTAGAATAAGTTACGTGTCCTGCTCACACTCAAGGGGAGGGGATTACACAAGGGTGCGAATGCCAAGAGACAAGGATCGTTTTGGGCTATTTTAGAGTCTGTTGGAAAAGAACTGATTAATTTGACATATGATGTAAGCTACAAAGAGAGAAGCCCACTAAGAAATTGTACTCAATTAATCCTATAACCCAGAAGGAATTGGTGGGAATGGCTTAATAGAATTTTCCAGTTAGCAATACAGTATCACAAACAAATAAATGTAAACTACTAAGCACATCATTTTTTCTTTACTATACTGCTCTTCCTCCAGTGCTGTCGGCTATGAAATGAGATAGCCTACATCAGATCCTGGAAAAGTGGTAAACGTTAGCGAAAAATACAGTCATATATATATATATATATATAAAATCATAGGTATATGTTTTATCAGCAAATGGTATATTTCAGCAGCAAATGGTATATTTCAGCAGCAAATGGTGTTGATTTTGTTATATTGATAAATGATATCTATTAAAAGTGGCATTTTCAACAGCACATGCCAGCATGTTCCCTCACAAAAATAGCTCAAGTTAAATAAAATAGTAATTCTTGGTATGATTAGAAATTCACAAAAGAGATTCAATGTGGCATTAATACAATAAAGCTGTTGACTTGTGTAACTGAGAAAACATCAGGTAATTAAAAGAGCTCTTTGTATTCTTAACAAGTTAAAACACCAGCTATTAAACAATTTAGAACAATTATGCACAAAATGAACATTTCCTATTTAAAAACATTTTTATCTGTTTTGAAGACTAGCCAAAGACTAGAAAAGCCTAAGATGGGAGAGGTTAGTAATTATCACTTCAATAGTGTTTGGATTGTTGAGTTATAGTTAGTGGATGGCCTCTAATAGGATTGAGAATAAGTTCCTTAGCCTGAATGGGTGGTCAGGAAAATCCTATTTTGTTTTTAAGCTGCAGAAGAAGATGCCATGGAAAATGGACCCAAATACTGCCTGTAAGTTTGGTTGGTCTGAACTGGAGCACCTCCAGCAGCTTAAGAGTTGTGTGGGAGGCTGAAGACAAAGATACACTTCATATTTTTAAAGTTTGCCAGTCAGTCTTAGATCACATTGATATCATAACCCTTAATGTTGGTATTTCTGCTCTATTGCTCTAAATCAGACAATAGATGTGTTTTGAGAGATTATAGTGATTTAGTAGGAGTTCTTCACTCACATAAAATGATTGAATGATTTTTGTGCCTGCAATATTTATGACATATCATGTATAGTATCTATGGTTAATAATATGTATGATTAATAAATCCTAAATAGAAAAGGTCAATACATGAATCAACAAGATTTGGTACTACAGTGCCAAGTAGGCTAAGATATTATGTAAGCCGCAAGATTATAGGGGACATCCTCACATTGTGGTAGCAACTTAAAACAGACAAAAATCCACATTATCCCTTCTTCCTGAGGAAAATAGAACTTCACATTAGCTGAAATGTAGGTTTGGTATCTTGACAGGGCTCTGCTTCGTCATTGTCCTTGGAATGTTCTCTAAAGTGCACAGGAAAATTCTCTTCTGAATACAGAATGAAGTAAGGTTTTAGCAAAGTCTTGTAGAAACTTATGTCTTCTCATCTCTAGTATAGAAGTCAAGGGTAGGAAGGACATGGCTGAAAAAATATAGGCTTGGTACTTGGAGAAAATGAAACAATAAGCAAAAGCCTGGGAATACTAAGGCCCTGGGTGTAGCAAGTATTTGCCTGAGGTGACAAATACTTTTTCTAAATTCTGATAGTTTGGCTTCTATTTCAGAATAGGATCTTCTTTGAAGTGTTAAGCATTAAAAAGAGACTATATTCAGTTATAACATGAGCCCTTAACCTCGCCCAGGGATTCAGTTCAGTCTTATCAATCGGAAATTCAAATGTCAAATCACCCATGACATTTAGAAACCCAACCCGTCTCATCCTAGAGGCGGATTTTTAGTCATTTGGAGGCATAGTCTCAGAAGCCCATCCAGTCTAAGAATATACAGGTAGGTCCCCCTCTTTTCGAAAGTTTGCTTTCTGCCACTTTGCTTTTATGAAGGACCTACATAAGTACCTGTTTTCACTAAGAGAAGGAAATCTGAAGAGGGGTTTTGCTTTTATGAAAAGAAGGTGAAAAGTGAGAATAGCATTCCGCGTTCATCTGACAGTGAGTGGCTACAGAGGCAGTGTCCCCCTGAGCGGCGAGAGTGGCACCCCAAGCTGCTTCCCCGGGAACGACACTCAGCATCTCAGCATCAAGCCACCGTAGCTTTGAACTGTGTCTGTGAGCATCTGTGCTTTGTCTTGATTCATTTTGTGCATCTGTTAGTAAGATACGTCCTAAAGTGATGGCTTCTTCGCCTTACACCATTTCAGCTTACAAAAGGCTTCATGGGAATGCTTTACTTTCAGATGGGGGTGGGAGGGGTGGGAATCCTGTACATACATTTGCTTCGTGTAATTTTAAAAAATAAGAATGAGGAGCTTCTTTGACAAGACGACTTTCTGTGAGCTGAGGTACTGAAAGGCCAGCAAAGTCTTTGATATGGGAAAATCCACAAACTTTCTAAACCAGGTTCCCTACAGAAAGACTGCTCATTGGGAAGCGATTCTCCTAAGCAGAATTAGTCTATATATTAATGTGAACATTTGTATTAGACGTAGATAAAAGCCAGTTTCATGTTTAGTCATGAGTAGAGAGATTGGGAAACAAATTACACTACGGGCAAAGTAGGGTCAATTAATGGGCTGGTCACTTAGATAAGTCTTTAGATGGGGTGAGGTTTTCATTTCGTGAGCCCTTTGAACAGGAGAAGAGGTTCAGTTGGGGACAATCATCTTAAACTGAAGGAACCAGCACTAGTTTTTGTGCTTTAGAATATTCAACAGAGACTGGAAACTGTTCATAACACCCTAGTCTTCCTTAGTGAGCTGAGCAAAGGAGTGAAACACTGAGGCAGTCCCTGAGGCTTATGGGCAGGGAATAAAGCAGGCTCCTCATTTGTGCGTATCTGAACTTTCAGTGAGTCCTTGGTCACCTGAGGAGATATATATATATATATGGAGGGTAATCTAGCAGATACAAATATTTCCTTTCTAGAAAACAACATAGGATATTACCTTACACATAGGAGACATTCAAAACAATCCTCTTTGATCTGTATTTGTAAAATTCTCTCAGGGTGGTAGAAACTTAATCTTGATACGTACAGATTCCACCATAGACACCAGGGCTGTGTCTATGTAGTGCCCAGATGTCCACAAGGGAATGTGAATTTAATCCTTAAGGTCTTTATCTATCTGCACCAGCATCCACTGTGATGCCACACACTTAATCGTGCAGATTGTGGCCAAGTCTTAACCATTTTCTTGGCATTAAGCTCTCTTTAAGGATCAGCTTTCGCTTGGTCAGTCCTGTGGCTCTTTGTAGGGGGCAAACCCTACCAGGCTGCCTCTGACTGTCTGCCTAAGCACAACACTCAACCATTTGTATCCCGTGGTCCTGCCACTACACTGAGTTCTATCTGGCAATGGGGGCATTGATTTTGTTGTTCTCACATCCCCCAACTGATTTGGGGCTTTCTTCTTCCCCTTCCTCACTGGGACTGATTCTTGGGTGAAAACAGGGGAGAGGTAGCCAAAGTGTATGGGGTTCCTTCTTAGGCGCTATAATAGGCACAGATCATTTTAGCTTCAAATAAAAGAAATCCTAACCAACAGTGGTTTAAACAATTAATTATCTCAGACAAAGAGAGGTCTGGAGACACAGGCCAGGACTGGCACAGCAGCTGCGCCATATAACCAGGAATTCATTTTCCTGCCATACTTCCACCTTGTGACCCTCAGCTGTTGGCTTCTGTCATTGTGCTTGTCACCGTTGTGCTTGTCACGTTCCTTAGATGATTGCCACACCTCCAGGTGTCATAACACAATGCCGTATAGCTTGTCCACATGGGGAAGGGCTATATGAGGTACAAGGAATTACAGGGGGGAAATCCTCTATAAATATTACAAAATACATTTCACCATAGTTACAAATACACAGAAACCCACCCAAATTAGGCCAAGGCAGAAAGAGAATTTGCTGGATGGATGTAAGTATATCTTATGGAACTAAGGATATGAAGTATAGCTGAACTTCACTGTGGTCTAGAAGCAGGAACTGGAAAACTCTTCTGAACCAGTACAGCTGTTCTCCCTTCCTTCTCTGGGCATATGATCTCTTATGGTCTGCTTTATTTTTCTTTCTTGGCATTGGCTTTTTCTACTTCTCTGTGTGCAAAGTAGAAAATGGTCACTTTAGCCCTATCAGTTCAAATGCAACCTAAGATTGAGGAGCATCTCTTATGTTGTAAATTCTCTGGGGAAGGAATATGATTGGTCCAATTTTGGTTGTATGTCAATCTTTAATCCAATTAATGACCACGGGGATGGGGTCAAATGACTTAGCAGTTCTTAGGAGCTAAGGGAGAATACTCTTGAGAAGGGGCCATGGGTGTGTGTTTGGTGGGGGAGGGGGGCAATGGCTGTTGGAGAAGAAACAATGGACAGCTCTGCTACTCTCCTGATATCCTAATCTGCTGAAAGATAAATCAAATTAACCATCAATTCATTCTACAGACACTGGTCTCACTTGTTCTTCCCCTTATGCTCTCTCTCAGAGAATGTCAGTACCACTCATCTAGTTGCCCACATTATAAACTTTATACAACCAATAAGCATCACAATAGCTAACATTTATTGAATATATGTACTATGTGATAGGCATTCTATGTGCATTATTTTAAATTCAACTGTATAACAACCCTACAAATAGGTATTATCTATTTTATAGATAAGCAAAGTGAAATTTACAGAAGGTTAAGTCAAGCTTTCAACATCTCTTTTGGATTACTGCAGTAACCTCCTGTCTTCCTGCCTCGGATCTGGCCCCTCCCATCCTTCATCCTTTTTCCACCTGGCAACCATAGTGGCATTTCTAAAACACAAATTTGATCATGCTACTTTCCTGCTTAAAACCCTTCTATGGTTCCCTCACGATAAAGTCCAAATTCCTTTGCATGATGTATAAAGGCTTTCACAATCTGGGCAGTCTTCACCTTACCAACCTCTGTCCTCATTTCTTTCAGTCTTGCACCTCACAGTCTATCCTCAAGTCACGCAGATTATCTGCAGTTCTTAGCAATTCATTTCTTACTTCTGCACAACAATCCTGTAGCCATTCTTCCTGCTGACTCCTACACATTACCTCCACTCAGGATTCAGCTTAGATGTTACCCTATCCAGAAGCTTTCCCTGATTGAGTTCGGTGCCCCTCCTTTACACTTTTGTATCACTCAGTGATTTTCTCCTATAGTTTTGACACCATACTGTTATTGTTTGTTAACTTATTCTGTCTCTTGCACTGGATCGTAAAGTCTTTGAGTGGAAAGATTTTGTCTGGTCTAGTATTGAAAACACTAAGATTAGGGTAGTGCTTGGTGCATAACAGTTGCTCAATAAATACTTGTTAAATGAATGAATCTTTGGTAGAAGTTTGGAAGAACTTGCAAAGCTACCTGGATAGAAACAGATATTCAGTATTTCTTGTTTAGTAAATGGATTATTCTGACATCTATTTCCCCTGAGCCCTGTTTATTGGCTTATAATTTATAAAAATTGAGCAGATACATTTAAAAATTGATAACATTAACTGTGAAAACACATTACAAAATAATAAAATAAGAAAGTGATATAAAACAGTAAGCTAAGAGTATTAAACCTAATGTAACACAAAGAAAGCTGAATGAAGTGGCAAAGTTGTGAGACTGCGGGAGAAAAAGCAAGGAATTGAAAATTTTTTTCAACACTTACTCAATTGAATGTACTTTGCTGGTAATATCTCATTTAATTCTTACAATAATTCTTTGAGGTTGATATGTTATGCTTGTATTAAAACTGAGGAAATTAAAGATCAGGTTAGAGCAGAATAAAATAATTATACAACAAAGTCTCTACAGATAAGAAGCAAATAAAAGAAATGAAAATCAACCTTAGAAAATATCATGGAGAATACATAAGGGTAAACCACTCTACACCCTAAATGATCCTTTTGCTGGGTCTGGGTTCCTCTATCAGCTTTTTTGCTTTCTCTCCTAAAGGGATTTCCTTCACCCTCTTCTGCTTTGAATGTAGGGATATGTCCTTCCTTTTACCAGGATGAATTCCATCTCCTCCCTCAAGCTTTGTCTCACTTAAGTTGCTTCTTGAGTGAAATTTGCTTCATTAGACCTGCTTTCTGATTTCGCTAAACTTTTTCGAGCCTAGCAAAGCACCTCGACTTCTCTTTCAGAGAATTATCAGCAACCCAGCAGTACATATCAACACAAAGCAGACTGTCATTGTAGATCACTCAGGGGAAAGAAAAAAAAAGATAAAATCCTTACCAGTGGCAGTGTTTAAGGGACTATACTCTGCGCTGTGAGAACACCTAGAGTCATTTTTAACTTCCACCATTTCCTACTTCTCAACTCAACTTTCTAAGTCTCAGTTTTCTTACCTATGAAAAGAGGATCCTAGTCTCCTACCTACATACAGCAGAACTTCTGTGAGGGACAAATTAGAGGAGGTACTTGAAAATGCTTCACAAACATTTGGTGAAACGCTGTAAAATTTTTGTACCTGGCTACAGACGAGACCACGACAGCAAGTTGTGTTCCTGGGCTGAAGAAACTCAAAGGAGGCTAGTCGCTAGGGAGAGGAAGCCGAGCGTTGCCATGTGATGTCATCACCCCGCGCCAGCCGCGACGGTTTCCGGGTTGGGCTCAAGGCAGCGTTCCGCGCCATGGGGCCTTGGCAGCGTTTGCTGCTTTTGGGGGGGCCGTCGCTTTGGGGCTACAGCGGGGCCTGTGTCCCGCTTGGGGGAAGCCGAGTGTTGGTTTGCGGGCGCCAGGTCCGTGGTGCTGCGGGGAAGGTGGAGGCGGGCGGGTCGGAGATGCTGGGGCTCCAGGGCTGCAGGTGCGCTGCAGTTGCCTCTTGCCAAGGACCCGCTTCAGTGCCTAGTGGGCCCCCGCGCACTTGGCGGCTCAGTGAGACCCCAGTTGTCTGGACCTCCCCACTTTCCAGGCAGGCCCCCAGTGGGACCAGGCCGAGGCTTAGAGGGGCGTGAAATAGATGTTAGAACATGGATGTGTGACTTGCACTTGCTTTCTTAGTGTTGGTTTATTTAGAAAATAGGTTAGAGAGAAGGAAAACACCTGGAGGATTTAACTCCGTAAAGAGGCAGCTTAGTTACTTTCCATTTTTAAGGTCTGCGTATCCTGGCAAATAAATTTCAACTTAAACAGTGTGTCTCTGGAATTGTGATCGGTAGCAGTAGGTAAATGACACTAAAGGCCTAAGTGGTGGAGATGAGCAGAATTAGAGTAGAAAAGAAAGCCCTGTTAACCGCAAATACCGAATCGTTTTTACTTGTACTGAGTGATAATGGAGACGGCTTATTTTAAAACTGTTTTTTTTTTTCTTCTTAAGTTCTCTGGCGCTGAAAGTGAGACCCTAAAACAAAGAAGAACACAAATCATGTCTCGAGGACTTCCAAAGCAGAAACCAATAGAAGGTGTTAAACAAGTTATAGTTGTGGCTTCTGGAAAGGGTGGAGTTGGAAAGTCTACTACAGCAGGTATTATAGGATATTAATTCTCATCTGGAGTAGGACTTTATGCTAGCTGGCAAGTGCATAATATTAAAGTTATAATTTTGTTCTTAAAAAAGTATTTGTTAAGTTCCTAATAGCTGTTTCCTTAGTAGGAGTTGGTAGTGATTGGGAGCTTAGATTTTGGAATTAAACCAAACTAGATACGTAGCCAGGTCTTTGACTCCTTAACTGAGGAAAAGACGTTCAAGTTGCCCATCACATCTTCAATTTTACTTAACTGTAAAATGGCAATGATGATAGTCATTTTTGTAGGATGGTTATGCAAATTAAACAAGCAAACCACTGAGCCCACTGTCTCATATATCGTAAATGCTCAATATTTGGTTGCTGTTATTATTAAAACATTTAGTAAGTTTCATACTATGTTGGTATATCTGTTCTTTGATGTTCTTTTCTAGTCTTTTTCAGTGTATGTGTGGCTAAGTAGTTGCAGTGAGATTGTTTACATTATTGTGACCTATTTTAATCTAACCATAAGATAATTTTCAGTATTTATGAAGTCGACATAGATCTAATATTTCAAAATGTTTTAATTATTTAAAATATCTTTTAATCTTTCCATATATATTAATATACTTGAGCAGAGAATTTTTTTTGGTGGCTTTTTTAAATTGATTATGGATTTCATTGTGACTGAAATGCTGCTTTCAGAACCCATAAAAGAAGTACCACCAGAAATAGAAGAGTTACTATCCAAGACTAATGATTGGATATTCCCAGATTTTTTTTCAAAAGAAACTTTTTATTTCTAAAAAAAATTTCAGTATAATAATGTGAAAAGGTAACTCTCCTCCAATTCAACTCAACAGAGGCAACTTGTATTATTAATTTAGTTATAAAGCTCTCAAGTCTTATTGTTGCCTCACTTAAAATTTTCAATCATTTTAATAGGAATGGTTTAATTCAGGTCTTATCCAACCTATCTATTTTTGCAGTTGATTAAAAAAATAACTATCCTTATTATATTTTATTTTGTTAATTTTGGCATAGTTCTGCACTGTTAAGATCTTTTATGTATTTATGTATTTTTTTTTTTTAGCTTTTGACTCAAATTTTCTGTGTTGTTTTTTTTTATTGAAATGTAGCCGATATACAACATTATATGTTTCAGGTGTACAACATAGTTCACAATTTTTAAAGGTTGTATTCCATTTATAGTTATTATAAGATATTGGATATATTTCCTGTGTTGTACAATGTATCCTTGTAGCTTATTTATTTTATACATAATAGTTTGTACCTCTTAATTCCCCACTCCATCTTACCTCTCCCCCCTAAGATCTCTAAATTTTTTCCTTTCTCAGATATTAAGCTAAAGTTGGGGCATATATGTAGCTTAAAATTCCTTAGTTCCATTGAAACCAATGGCATTTTGAAATAAAAAGGGCCAGGTACAAAATTCTATGACTTTCACTAGAGATCTTGTGTCTTGACTTAAAGCCATATTTGGTAATTCCTAGATGCAGCAGTTTTATAGTTGTACAACCAGCTACAACTCCAACTATATAGTGTTATTAGCTCAATTTTTTCCCCATTTTGACCTGAAGGTAATTGTGGAAGAGTTTTTCAGATGTTTTGAAGAAATTAAGATTTACTAAGTATTGTAGTTATGATAGACCCCAATATACTATTTGATAGATACTATTTTATTGTTAACAATAATTAGTGATTGTTCTTAATGAATTTATGCTATATCCTACATACTTTTGCTTTCTTTCCTAAGGACCTACAATCCATCTATTTGATATTTTGTTTTTAAAATTTGGAAGCTCTTAGTTTTCGGTTCTAGAATTCACCTCTACTTGTGTTTTGAAAATTCAGAGTACATTTACCTGTTCTCAGTTGTGTGAATCCTTTTGCAAGCTCTCTGTTTACTTGGACTAGTTAAAGATGGAAGCCATAAGTTCTTTAGGTTTTGTGCAATATAATTTGTTGGGTCTGTAGGCTAGCACTTGTTCAAAACAAATTGTTAATTGTTTTTGGTTGTAAGATTGTCTGTTACCATAGAATGTGATAGCATTTAGGTAGGAAAATATATGAGAAAATGTACAGTGTTTGATGCATAAGTGCTTCAGTAAGCATTCCTTCCTTACTTTTTTTCTTTGTTAGCATCATACCACCTGTTCCAAGTAATTGGCCTATACTGTTTCGTAACAGCTCTGTCTGCATACATAAGCCTTGGAAGTAGATAATTTCTGTGTAATTCTGTTGGTATTATATTTCTTTCCACTTATATATATATGTATTTATTCCTATTCCAAACTGTCTCGAAATACTTCCCATTTAAATATGTATGCTGGCAATATTTTGGATTAGAATGATGACATTTGATTAATACAGATGTGCTCTCTGATTCTATTGTGTAAATGCAGAAAGACCCTCACATTAAAATGAACTACTTTCTGAAAATTTCTGCCTAAAAGTTGGATTATGTTTAACCTATGATGTACCTGAAATTCAGAATTATTTTATAAATTTATGAAAACTAATTTGTCAAGTGCCATGCCCTAGGCTAAGTACTTTACATATAGCATTTGATTTAATTCTCACAACAGTTATGAGATAGGACCTCATTTTACAGAGGAGGGAACAGACTTAGGGGTAAAATATTCTACTCAAGATTACAAAACAGAGTGGTAAAACGGGTTTGAACCAGGTCTGCTTTGAAAGTTTATGCTCTTAAATACTTTAAAGGAAATGATATTTTGTAAGGAATTGTGATCCCACAGTAGGAGGGTCTATTTATTTAACACTTTTGGGAATGTGTTTACTTTTGGACCTCTTTTTCATCTCAGATGTAGCATGTCCCTCTTGCTGGGCTAAAGGCGATTTTGGGGACTACTGCTTTCCCCTTTTATGTCTTTGGGATTCACTAGCAATAGGCACTTTTGGGAAAATGTTTCACTGCCTACCTTTTACCTTCTCTTCTCTCTGCTCACTGAAAGGTCCAAACTTTCATTAACGTGGTATTTGTGAGTTAGATATTTGAAATTTCTGCATTACTGGCATTTATTTTTAAAAAGCAGTAGGATCATATCCACTTTGATTTATTAAAAAGTAGGTAATTTTCTGCAAAATATGTTTTTGAAAATAATTGAATGATACACACCATTAACATCATTAAAAAAAACTTAGTGGATTATTTAAACACAGTTGTAACAGATGATAAATGGATTATTTAAAATGTTAATCTGGGGGCAGGCATCTATTGCTTATGTTGAAATGTTGCTTTTGTTTTTGTCTTTTTTACTTTCTGCTGTCTCTCCATGTCCTTGTTTTTTTATAATGGAGATATATTAAAACCTTATTTGCTTTGGTTATTAGATTGAAAATATTAAAAGGCAATATGGATTTCAGTAGAAGGAAAGTTACTAAATTTAATTACTTCTTTGTTTCTTACAGTGAACCTTGCACTTGCTTTATCAGCGAATGATTCGGTAGGTGTTTATTAATAGAAATGCTAATTTATTAAAATTTTTTTAAGGCAATGATTAAGAGCATACTGATGTTTTTCATTTACTCTGTCAGGAGCTATATAGTATACCTCTAGTTATTTGCATGTCTTTAAGGAACTCAAAACTCTGCAATAAATACTGGTTACATTTAATAGTGATGATGAAAATGGGGGGACCACTAGTCAAGGAATTTAGGGAGCCTCTACAAGCTAGAAAGGCAAGGAAATGGTTTTTTCCTTAGAGCCTCCAAAAGGTATGTAATCTTGTCAGCACCTTAATTCTAGCTCAGTGAAACCCATTTTGAACTTCCGTGATAATTTCTTATAGTAGAAGTAGGAAACTGATACAGGAAGTCAATTTTTTCTTCTTAAATTTCTGAAGATGTCTTTATTTTTGCCTTCATATATGATAGTTTGACTAGATGTAGAATTCCAGGTTCACAATAATTTCCTCTCTGCACCTTGAAAACAATATTCCATTTTTTTCTAGCATGCTAATGAGTTGTCTGATGCTAGCCTGATTCATATTGCTTTGTAATAACCTGTGTTTTTCCCTTTAGAGCTTTTAAGAATTTTCTTTATGTCTTTTAGGTTTAGAAATGTCACAAATATATGTTTGGTTGTTGGGTTTACATATTTTTACCTGTTTGGAAATTGGCCAAGCAGTACAAGGCTTGAGTCCTTTTCTTCATTGATTACTTTTTGTGATGTGTTTGTTCTTTCTCCAGAAACCTGTTAGGTGGAGACTGACCCTTTAGGCTTGTTAATTTTTCTTTCATATTTTCCATCTCTTTGTCTTTTGCTCTGTGTTTTGGAAGATGCCTTAGATTGTTTTCCACACTGCTATGTTGGGTTGTAGTTGTTATTTAGCTCTTCTGATTTTTATTTTTAATTTGGAAATTATATTTTTTCCAGGTTTCCAGAACTGTTTTCTTATTTTCCAATTGCTATTCCTATCCACTTAAAAAAAAAATGGTTGCACCATTCGTTTGAGTCTCTCTGAGGATGCTAATTAGAATTAATAAAAAATATTCCTTTTAATGATCTCTATTTACTTAGTGTGGTGGTTCTTATAATGTGGTCCTCAGACCAGTAGAATCAGCATCACCTGGGAACTTGTTAAACATACAAAATCTTGAGCCCCAGACCTACTGAATCAGAAACCCTGAAGGTGGAGTCCTACAGTCTGTGTTTTAATCAGCCCTCTAGGTGATTTTGATGCATGCTAAAGTTTGAGAACCATAGATCTAGAGTTTTGTAAAACTCTAAATTGGTAATGGCACCCTTTTTTGTTTTCTAGTGTGATTATGTTTTTAATTTAGTTTTAAGCTATTTTTCTCTTGTTTCAAAAGGAAGAGAGATATTCATATATGGTTAGGCAACCTTATTGAAATAAAAGCCAGTAATACTGTTTTTTTGGTCGCTCCCTGTGGCATACGAGATCTTAGTTCCCTGACCAGGGATCGAACCCTTGCCCCCTGGAGTGGAAGTGCAGAGTCCTAATCACTGGACCGCCAGGGAAGTCCCGCCAGCAATACTTTTTTTTTTTTTTTAAATAGACTTTATTTTTTAGAGCAGTTTTAGGTTCATAGGAATATTGAGTGGCAAGTACAGAGATTTCCCCTTTACCCTCTGTCCCCCATCCCCCATGCATCCCCCTGCCACCACCATCATTCACAGCCCCATCTGAGTGGAGCATTTGTTATGACCTATGAACCTGCATTGATGCATCATCACCCAGAGTCCACAGTTCACATTACTGTGTACTCTTGATGTTGTACATTCTATGAGTTTGGATAAGTGTAAAATCTGCCAGTAATATTTTTTTTAAAAAATAATTTTTATTAGAGCACTTAGTTACCTTGGAGAAGGGATCCCATCTTCCTTAAAGAAGGGAGGAAACAGGGAACTCAATGGGTGGGAAGATAAATAAATTCATAGGTTTGGGGATCTTTTAATTTGATTGTTATTTCAGCCAAAACTTTGAGTCTTAAGACAATGTGAAGTAACCATGTAATGTGATCAGAGGATGAAAAGAATAGTTAAAAAGGGTTGATTCCTTCATGTTAGATGTTGCTAGTTTTGATGAGATGGTAGCTCAAATATTTCTTTTTTTCTGTTTGGTTTTGTTTTTTTTTTCCCTTTCAGGGAGCAGGGATAGGCAGCTTCATCTTTAATGCTTTAGATGTGTGACAGGGAAATTGGCAACAAGAAAGGAAAAGCAGTGTTTTTCCCTGGGCCACTTTTTCAGAAAGCATTTTAGTGTTTGTAAACATGTTTGTAACATCTTTAGGAAGGGCTTAAGTATTCTGTTATCCGGATGAAGGTTTTTTGTTTTTTTTTTTCATTTCTTGATATTTTGTAGCAAAGTTAGTATAGAAATTAAAAAGAAGAAAGCCAGGAAATTTGAGCAGCATGTTGTAGAAATCAAAGGTAATCTGACATAATACAGTGTTTTACAATTGGCTACTGTCTTGTCCTCTTTAATTACTTTATATATACTCAAGAAAGATCACTTTTATACAGCTTGTATGCTTGATTAACAGTGTTTTTGATTTGGGAGCAGCATGTTTGGCTTAAACTGTGATCCGCTGGAGGACTGCCTGCGTGTAGAAAAGAAGATGGATCACATGTAAATATATGATTTATATGTGTTTGGCATAGTCTTATAATCTGTATTTCCCAACTTAAGATTTATTAATATTACACTTATTTAGAGGACATGTTTGGTCTTCAGGGAAAACTCAAGGTCCTCCAAGCCCTGCTCATCGTCTGGGCTGATATAGATGGCTTACGTCCAAGGACATTTATTGGGTCATGGTACTAGGGTATGTTGTTTAATGGGCTTAAAACCTCCAGTTAGGGTGGTGTCTTTGGAGCTGATCTATCGATTCATTCCCACAGAGTCTTAATTTCAGGGAGCTTGTGTTACAAGAGGGGTCTCTGACCCGCTTACCCTTAGGCCAACTTTGCCCAAGACCTTGCCATCTCTTTTCTCTTATCCTCCTTCGGTTGGTGCTTGCCCTTTTTCAGCATTGGAATGGGAAGATCTAATAAGATTAATTTGTTGGTCTAGGGGAAACAGGTTTGGGAAATTATTCATTTTACTTTTTTTTTCCCAAATTAATTTTTATTTCTGAGTGTCTTTATGAGGTCCCAGTCTTTTTTTTTTTAAGAACTTTTATTGAGATATAATTGACATACAATAAACTGCATGTATTTAAAGTGTACAGTTTTTTTTAATTGAATTTCACCTAAGCAAAGAATCATTTTTTAGTGCAGGTATTCAATATAAGTATGTCCCATGTAATATTTGGGGGTATACTTATTTTTTTTTTTTAACATACAATAAACTGCATATATCTAGAGTGTACAATTTGGTTTTTTTTTTCTTATTAGTAATGTATGGCAATCCCAATCTCCCAATTCATCCCACCCCCAACCCTCCCCACCCTCACTTTCCCCACTTGGTGTCCATATGTTTGTTCGCTACATCTGTGTCTCTATTTCTGCCTTGCAAACTGGTTGATCTGTACCATTTTTCTAGATTCCTCACATATGTGTTAATATACGATATTTGTTTTTCTCTTTCTGACTCACTTCACTCTGTATGATAGTCTCTAGGTCCATCCATGTCTTTATAAATGTCCCAATTTTGTTCCTTTTTTATGGCTGAATAATATTCCATTGTATATATGTACTACATCTTCTTTATCCATTCATTTGTTGATGGACATTCATTTTACTTTTAGTATTGGCCTCAATAATCTCTAAACTGGGTTGTTGTAAACCCCAGTGGCTATGCAAGATAGTCCATTGGAATGTGAAAGGGAAATTTTTCTTTTTTACTTGTATTAATCTTTATCTTAAAATTTATGTTTTTTTGTATATACTTTATAATTTATACTAAATTACTATGGTAGCTCTAATAAAAAATATCAACAAATATATTAACATATGTTGAGGTTGTAAACATAAACTTTTTTTACTGATTGGGGTGCACGATCAAAAGCAAAAGGAATTTCTGGGCTGGATCATATGCCAGTTCAAAGAAGACTACTTTGTAGCTGGAGGTAAAGGCCTTCTAGGAACAGGGTGTGAATTTTCAGTGCCTTTTCCTTGCCTTTTGTACTTTCCTTTGGGTTTGTAGAAGGTCGTGTTGCAGAGCAGAATTTGGGATCATGTCATGTGTGCCACGCATCTAAATATATCCCCGTGGCATGCTGGAGCTTGTTGTGAGAACTGATTGTTAAATTTTCAAGAATTTTGCAAACCAGTTGATATCATGTTGTTAGCTTGAAATAGGCCAAGGTGGGAATATTTAAACCATGGAAATTGGCAAATACTGAAAATTAGACTCCGCACCTCACCCTGGGCGGTTGTTAAACATTCCCTGCACACCGCTGATCATACATATTGACAATCATGTGTTTTAGTTTTTCTTTTTTCTGTCTTCTTAACCACCTTTATTATGGATCTCATTCTTCTACAGTATAAATTTAATAAACAGTGAGAAGAGCACTGAAGCTGGAGAGGGAAAGGGAAAGGTCACCAGAAACCATTGATAAGCTCTGTGAGATTCCTAGGTCAATTTACTTCAGTTCATTTTAGTTCAACAGACATTTATTGAGCACCTCTGACACTCATTGCCAGACACCCTGGGTATATAAAGAAAAGTAAACATGTCTACTAAGACTACGTTCACAAAACAGTGTTTTGTGTGTGTGTATATAAGTGTATATATTTGTGTGTGTGTGTCTGTGTGTATTTTGGTGGTGTATAGCTGAATTAGGTTCAATAATAGTTTCTCCTGTGAGTGAGAAAGTGTAAATTAAAGCAACACTTAATAAGGTTTTATTGTGCTTTATAACAGAGTAGACACAGTGTACTCTTTTTTTTTTATTTTTTTATTTTTTATTTTTTAATTTTTTAATTTTTTAATTTTTTTTATTTTTTGGGGGTTACACCAAGTTCAATCATCTGTTTTTATACACATATCCCCGTATTCCCTCCCTTCCTTGACTCCCCCCACCTTGAGTCCCCCCCACCCTCCCCGCCCCAGTCCTCTAAGGCATCTTCCATCCTCGAGTTGGACTCCCTTTGTTATACAACAACTTCCCACTGACTATCTATTTTACAGTTGGTAGTATATATATGTCTGTGCTACTCTCTCGCTTCGTCTCAGTTTCCCCTTCACCCCCCGGCCCCTCCCATACCTCGAGTTCTCCAGTCCATTCTCTGTATCTGCATCCTTGTTCTTGTCACTGAGTTCATCAGTACCATTTTTAGATTCCGTATATGTGAGTTAGCATACAATATTTGTCCTTCTCTTTCTGACTTACTTCACTCTGTATGACAGATTGTAGTTCTATCCACCTCATTACATATAACTCCATCTCATCCCTTTTTATAGCTGAGTAATATTCCATTGTGTATATATGCCACATCTTCTATATCCATTCATTTGTTGATGGGCATTTCGGTTGTTTCCATGTCCTGGCTATTGTAAATAGTGCTGCAATAAACATTATGGTACAAGTTTCTTTTGGGATTATGGTTTTCTTTGGGTATATGCCCAGGAGTGGGATTACTGGATCATATGGAAGTTCTATTTGTAGTTTTGTAAGGAACCTCCAAATTGTTTTCCATAGTGGCTGTACCAACTTACATTCCCACCAACAGTGCAGGAGAGTTCCCTTTTCTCCACACCCTCTCCAACATTTGTTGTTTCCAGATTTTGTGATGATGGCCATTCTGATCGGTGTGAAGTGATACCTCATTGTGGCTTTGACTTGCATTTCTCTGATGATTAGTGATGTTGAGCATCTTTTCATGTGTTTGTTGGCCATCAGACACAGTGTACTCTTAAAGGTTTTATAATCTAGTGAAGACGGAGGAAGATAAATGTCTTAAAATGATGAGCTATGTTCAGGGTCAGATATAGTAGTGTTTCTAAGATGACTAGCTTTTATTCCAGAGAAAAGCAGTCTTTTTTCATAGAGTATTTTTGTGAACGTAATTATATTTGCCTCTCACAGAAACCTGTAATGCAGTGCACTTAGTATTTATCAGTTTTACAGTCTTTATTGATTCTGCGCTATCCTTGTCACATTTCATCAGCCAGCAAATATCCTTTTTTTGTCTGCAGTATTTTTCCAATATGTATCTTTCTGTTTTCACTGTTCCCACTCTAATTAAGGCTCACGTTACTTCTTTTTTGGCTCATTCATTCATTTATTCCTCAGACAGTTATTGAGTACCTACTCTTTCCCAAGCACTCTGCTACTTTGGAGGGTATGGAAATAAGATGTAGAAATGAATAAGCCCCCTTGAGGGGCTCAGAGACTAGCTGAGCACCGCAGTGACCTGTTACCTGCCTAAGCGCAGATCCATTCAGTACATAATGCCAGGTTACTCTTACTTAAGCACCATTGGAACCCCATTTCTCCCTGGCTCAAAGTCACTGCTGAATGCCTTTGCTGGGATTCAAGGTCCTCTCTGATCTGGCTTCCATCCACCTTTCTGGGTTTATCTTCAGCTCTTCTAAATGGTCCCTGTGCTCTAGCAAGTCTGGGTTACTTGCTGTTGCCAGTATGGGCTTGGATATATTATGTTCTTGATAGCTTACAGCCTTTCTTCTACGTTTCTACTGAAGTGTTCTCTATATTTTCTTCAGCTTTGTATGTCCTGTCCTCTAGGCTGCCGTATGTGGCTGTGCTGATTGTATCCTGCCCAAGGGTACTTGTCGAGGGAGTTGAGTGGTGACAGAAATCCAGGCCACCTTCCTCTTCATGTGCACCCGCAGACTGCGTTCTAATTCACACTGAGGCACTGTATGAGCTAGCCTTGCCCTGAGGGGCAGCTTAGTGAAGTGCTCCCTGAATTCCCTCCCAATGAGGGACTTATTTCCATCTTGTGAAATCCAGTATCACTACATATTGGTACTATTATTATGTACCTTTGTAGCCATTCTGTTAATTTTTCTAATAGCAAGTAATAAAACTAACATTTGTTGAACAATTTATTATATGTCAAGCACTGTTCCTCATGACATGGTTCTTAATTCATTTATTCTTCATAGATCCTACGGTGATCCCTGTTGTAGATAAGAAGCAGAGGCACCTGGAGGCTAAATATTTTGCCCAAGCTCACCCAGGAAATACATGGCAGAGCCGGGTTTGAATGCCAGCCTAGATCCTGTGCTCTTAACCTACTTGTTATACTGCTCCTGTGTTAGCTAGATTCTTATGATTCAGAACTGTGTCGTCTTCATTCTTGGCTATCCTTAGCAGCCAGCACAATGCTTTATGACTTAGGAATAGATAACAAATGCTTGCTACATAGATGAATCAAGTGCATAGATGGGTTTCATGGCATGTAAGTGCAAAGTTTTGTTTTGCTTTGTGTTTTGAGGGCTTATTGTGGCTTAGTGGCCTGCACACTGTTCTTTTCCTGCTTCTTAAAAGGTAGTGTGCTCCATGATTCTACTTGGCCCTCTTCTCATTTTATACTCTATCTAGTAATCTCATCTTTTCCCAATGCCCCCGTTACCACCCATGTGCCCTGGATTCCAAATGCATCTCTTGGATGCCAGACCTGGCTGTCTCGCCTGCTGTAGATGTCCACCTGAAGGCTTTACAGACATTCGGACTCAGCATGTGTAAAACCAAGCTCTTCTTTCCTATACCTGTCTTTGTCCCATGAGGGTCATGCAGTTCCCTCCCACCTCCAAATCAGTCACCTGTTCCTGCTGCTTTCTAGAATGTGTCTTCTCATTTCATTCCTTGATGCCACTGTCTTATTCAGACCCTTACTGTGGATCTTCCATGAGGTGATTCCTGCTCTCCATTTTCTCTGCCATGATGCTTTGAGGAAAGGACTAGTACTTCCCATATTATTTTAAAGGTTTGTTTATTTGTTTAACTCCTGTGCTAGGCTATGAACCTTTTGGGGGCAGTGCTGTTGGTCTTGTTCCCTTTTTTTATCCTCAGTGCCTAGTCCAGTGATGGTATATAGTAGGTTCTTGGTAAATGTTGGTAATGATAGTGGAACATGTTAAGTGAAGAGTGGTTATGAATATATATATACTTATATAGTGCATATTTGTTGTAGATTCTAAGTGTTGGATAAGCTATCTATCTTTTGTTCATTATGTCTTTTTTTTCCCCTGAGCAAATGAAATTAAAATCTCAGTGGGATAATGTGAGGTGCTTAGCACAATGGCTGATATGTAGTAAGTTCTAAATCACTTTTTAGTATTGTAGCTAAATAAAATCTTTTTGCAAGTAATATCTCAAAAATTGATATGCATTTTACTTACTTGACTATTTTAATAAAAACTTATTTGACGTTTTTACTTATTTTCCATTGCTAGAACGAATCATTAAGTAGAATTTTAATTGGACTGAAACATGGGAAAGGAAGCAGTATTATCTTCAAAGAGTTTATGTTTCTTTGGTTATTTTTTTTCCATTGACGTTTATCTCAAAATACTTATTTTTTCCCCCACGATCACATAGTGTCTTTACACTTATTCTTTTCAGATATACTGCTCTTTTCCACAAATTGTTATGAGTGGCTCTTTGAACATAATTAAGATTATCTTAAGCCTTTGAAGTTCTGTGATCATGTTAGGAAAAACTGGGAAGTTTTAGTTCAAGATTTAGGTTTTGGTTTTTGAAAAGTTCAGTGATCTTGGGAACAGAGTATGTTATGTACTGCCACTTAAAACACTGTGACTTTCTTCATTAATAGTTATGTGCATAACAGTTAATATTCTAGCTTTTTGATGTCAAACAGACCTGGGCTTCATTCTGACTCTGCCTCTTGCAAACCATATAACTTTTGCCTGTACCTACCTCTTCCGGCTGTGAGTATTAAAGGAGATAATGCATGTAAAGCACTTAGCACAGTGTCTGGCATGTAGTAAATGCCAATAAGAGCTCCTCTTATTAAGCAGTTCCAGTACTCCACATGCCAGCCCGGACACATTATTATAATCCGGAATATTAGTTATGATGTGAATTTGGATTAAATATGGATGAAACTGTTTCTTACAATTAGTTGGAAATCCAGTTGTATACTACTTAGTTCAAGTTTGTAAGATTGGGGCTCATCTTTTCTTTATTGCCAGTAAAGGAATTACACTATATTACAGCAACCTGTGCTTAATGTTTTTATCATAGTGTGATAGTATATACAACATATACATTTCTTATGAAAAACAATTTTGTTATTATGGTTAGCCATTTTGGAGGAAGGGTACACCGTTAGTGTTTATTTATTTATTTATTTATTTTGGCACACGGGCTTAGTTGCTCCGCGGCATGTGGGATCTTCCTGGAGCTGGGATCGAACCCATGACCTCTGCATTAGCAGGCGGATTCTTAACCACTGTGCCACCTAGGAAGCCCACCGTTAGTGCTTAAAGTGTAGCTATTTTAAAGCTGGAGGGGAAACTAGGGCAAGAGATCCAGAAGGAACAATTGCAAAATCATTATTTTTGCTCCTTTTTGTTCTTCAATTCAAAAGTAATTCTTGGTAAGAAGTGTGTTTTATAACTGAATTTGAATTCACAAATTTTGACATTTAGCGAGGAGAGCGACTCAGAAGACATATTTGTAACTAGAGCAAAAATCTTTATTAAAACTAAGAATTTCTTGTAGAATAAGAAGTGGATTTATTTATAAGAGTTACAAATAAATTTATAATGACTTTTCTTGCAAATATATGATAACTTTGATAGCTACATATGTTCATACATACATTAATGGGGGATTTATCAGTATATAATCAATGAAAAGAATGAATAGATTTCCAGTGAAGTACTTTTATCTCATTCCTGATATAGGTTTGTTTATTTATTCATTCATCAAACATTTGCTGAGGTCCTGTCATCTCCTAGGTGCTCTGCCTAACGTGGGGATACAGAGCTGAAAAAGCCCTGCCCCTGTCCTCATCTTAGTTAATTTAGCCTGAGTGACTGTTTGGGAGATTGTCATTTCAGTTGCAGCCAGGATCTCTGTATGGCTAGATGAGTCTTGACTTGTCTGCAGTCTACTTCTCTTCTCATTTACCACAGATGCTCTTCCAAATCTTTCCCATTTTCAAGCTATCACATTCCAGTTTCTTCACTAGCAGCACATGGTCTTGCCTCCTATTCAACCTGAAAAATGGACTTTCCATTGGTAATTTATTTACTATTCTCTCCCTCTATCAAATGTATCTTTCTATGGTCATCATGACCTTCTTCCCCTCCTGCCTCAGAGAAAGAGATTTCAGACCTGATACTTCTTTAACTTTTTTAAAAATGTATTTTATTTATTTATTTATTGACTGCGTTGAGTCTTCATCACTGCACACGGGCTTTCTCTAGTTGCGGCGAGTGGGGGCGACTCTCCATTGTGGTGTTCGGCATGCGGCTTCAGTAGTTGCGGCATATGGGCTCAGTAGTTGTGGCTCATGGTTCGCGGGCTCTAGAGCACAGGCTCAATAGTGGCACAGGGGCTTAGTTGCTCCATAGTACGTGGGATCTTCCTGGAGCAGGGATTGAACCCATGTCCCCTGCATGGGCAGGTGGATTCTTAACCACTGCACCATCTAGGAAGTCCTAGACCTGATACTTCTACCTAGACTTTTGATCCTTCATTTCCTACCTTTTCTAGGATTTGACTCGTTTATTCCTTTTGGTTATCTTCAGTTTATCTTTACTAATTCCTTCGCCTTGGTCTAGAGATCCACGCATCTTACTCATATACTCTGAAAAATATAAATGTGTATTTGTCAGGTGAGTGAATGAATCAGCAGATCTTCTTTGGCCGCTGGGTCCCCTCAAGTTGCCACCTGACTTCCCCATTACAGCCATACTTGAGAGAATAGTCTCCCCTGGCTGTGTCAGTTTACCCAGTTCTCATTTATTTTTCAACTTCTGTAATTTGACTTCTTGTTACCATGCTGTTGAATTCCCTCTTGTAGGTACCAACTATCTGCCAAATGTATATTCTCCGTCCAAATTGCTTGATTCTACTTGATTTCCTGCCACATTGGATCCTGCTGATCACAGGGGCTGACATCTTAGAGAATCTTTGGCTTTTACATTGTTCTGTCTTGATTCTTCTCTCTTTCTCTGACCCTTTCAGTTTCCTCTAAACTTTTCATATTGTTCCATTCCTGTACTTTAAATTTTTTCTCCCTCATACTTATATGTCTTCCCTTTGTCTTCATACACTGCTTCTTCATCACTTATCTCTTTTTAAAAATCCAGACCCTTATTTTCAGTAGTTTGCTCAACATCTCCATTTGGTGTTCTACAGATATGTCAGACTTAAATCATCGAAATAGAACCACCATAATTTTCTTCCTCTCCTAAACCTCCTGTTCCTGTATTCTTTGATAATTCACTTACATGTTACCATTACCCATTTCAGTTATCTATTGGTGTGTAACAAACTACCCTAAATTTATATAAAGTAACAACCATTTTATTCTGCTCGCAGATTCTGTGGGACGAGAATCTGGACAGAGCACAGCCAGGATGGCTTGTCTTTGTTCGGTGATGTTGGGGCTTCTCCAGGAAAGAGTCAAATGACTAGGGACTGGAATTGTCTGGGGCTCTTCAATGACATGCTTGGCACTTGGACTGGGATGATTTGAAGGCTGAGCTTAGCTGGGATTGTTGATTGGAGAGCCTTTACATGGCCTCTCCATACTGCAGGGGCTTCTTCACAGCATCCCTCACCCCAGTGCAGTTGGACTTCCTTCATGGTAGCTCAGAGCTTCGAGAGTTAGTGTCCCAGTGAATAAAGTGGAAGCTGTACGGCCTTCTGTGACCTAGCCTTGGTAGTCAGGCTAGGTTCTGGATTGACGTACTCATGTGCCTTCCCAGATTCACGGGAGAGGAGACATAGACCTCACTTCATAATGAGAAGGGTATTAGTAAGTATGTGGCTGTATTTTAAAAACATCATACCAGGGACTTCCCTGGTGGTGCAGTGGTTAAGAATCCACCTGCCAGTGCAGGGGACATGGGTTTGATTCCTGGTCCGGGAAGATCCCACATGCTGCAGAGCAACTAAGCCCATGCACCACAACTACTGAGCCTGTGCTCTAGAGCCCGCGAGCCACAACTACCGAAGCCCGTGCACCTGGAGCCCTAGCTTCTCAACAAGAGAAGCCACTACAATGAGAAGCCAGAGCATCGCAATGAAGAGTAGTTCCCGCTAGTGGCAACTAGAGGAAGCCCGCGCGCAGCAACAAAAGACCCAACGCAGCCAAAATTAAAATTAAAAAAAAAAATTAAAAATTATAAAAAACAAAACAAAAACATCATACCAGATATGTTGGTGTTCTACTTAGAAACCTTGATATTATCCTTGTCTTTCATTTCTGCAATTCCACTCCACTTTTATATATCAGTTACTAAGTGCTGGCCTTTTTAAATTTGAGAAATGTCTCCTTTTCTCCATTATCATGAACCTAGAATTAGTCGTAGTAATAGAATAGCAGTAAATAAGAATTTTACTACCTTTCACTTAGGAGTTTTCTGTAACCTCTTAGTTGGTCTATATAATCTCTCCCACCTTGAATTAAATAATGATTCCTTACATTGATTGTAGGATAGTTCTTGTTGCATACAGGTCTATGTCCAAATTGCTTAATTTAGTTCTTAAAGATTGGGTCTACCTAAATTTCCACTCTGCAGTTGACTTTGCTTCAGCTGCTCCTTTGCATTAACTGTCTTCCTTGTTTTTTTTGCCCAGTTCCTTTCATTCTTCAGGTCTCATGTTGGTAATCACGTCCCGTCTGAAGCCTTCTTAGTGGCTTCAGGTGATGTCTTCCTCATTGGTTCATATGTTTATCTCCTGCCAGACCATAGCTTCCACAAGGTCAGGGACTATGTCTTAAATCATCTGCCACTATTGCCTGGCCTATCATTATGTACTCAGTAAATGCTTGCTAGGCGACTGAAAACAAATTACACTTTGGTGGAATTCTCTAAAGGTTTGAAAGAGTTACTGGGCTTTCTAAAATGCCTATAAAATTACCAAGGAGTCATTTTTGCCTTGGGAGATTTATGCTTAGATAAGCTTTGAAGTGAGGGAGTTTACATTCTGTGTCAACATTTTTGTTTTCAACATTTTATTTCAGTTAAAACATATACAACAAAACCAAAAAAAACGTATCCTTGAAATATTATTATTGTGTGCCAGAAAATTTATGGAAGTAAGCAAGGATTAGATTTAAAAGAAGCTTTGATAAGATTAAAAGCTATGAGAATAAAGTTGAAATCAGAACAGTATTGTTTTCAGCTGCGGCGTTTTAAAGCTTTAGTTTTGGCCTTGAAATATTTCACATTAAGATTTTGTTCCAGCCTTTTTCTTTTTGGTCAGGAACATGTGATGGTTCCCTTTTGGCAGTTGCACTGTGTGAAAGGGCTGGGGTCAGCACTGCTGTGCAGAAATGGGTCAATGAGCGTTCAGATGAAAGGGAAACAGCTTTTAAAGAGTCTTTATTTGTTGTTGGTGTAAGAAGACAAAATAATTATAAGCTTGAACCTCTCACTGTGTTCTTGCTGCCTCCTTCATCTCTCAAATGCCTTGCCAAATTAACCACATCAACCAATTTTACAGAAAATGGATTGCTGTTTTAAATAGTTCTTTAGCTGTTATTCTTAAGAAGCATCTTCAGAACGTCTCCTCTCTCATCTTGTCTTCCAGAAGGACATAAGTCTCCTTTGTACTCCTATTAAAGTCTGAAATGGCCGCTTAAAGAGAGCAGGCAGCATGTTCTACTTGAATGAGTGATAAAGTACAACTGCCTGTTTTTCAGCTGAGCTGGAAGGAAGAACTCTATCCTACTATTCCTTTAAAAGATGATTTTATTACCGTCAGGACAGATAACAAGCTGGGATTTTGTAAGAGCAATAAATGACAAGTTGGTTTACTGCCTGTGGCTCTTAAACAATGTAACATTCTTAAATTAAGGTAGGAAAGCACTCAGGTAGTCTTGGAAAGCAGTCTAGATGCTCTGCATGGAGATAGGGTTGCTCTCTGTTTAGGTTTGCCCTGAATAGACTAAGACACATAAGGTTTCTCCAAACCGTGGAACAGCCTTGCTCTCAAATTTGTGCTGGAATGTTATCTCGGAGTGTCATGGGGTTCTTTGCCAGTCACCATGGAAACTGACCAAAGCTCTATCTAGTCCTATCCTTTGGGCTATTTGAGGTGGCTTAAATAAAAGATGACCAACAAATGTAATCCTATTCTCCACATATGTATTTTCTTTAAAAATGATTAAAAATACAGTTTACTAAACGGAGAATTAGGGTATCTGTATCCTATTTCTATTAGGCTATTTAAAACACTCTGTGCAGCTGAAGAGAATTCTGGCCAAGAAACATTAATGAAAATTCTCATTTTGGTGGGCATAATTCCATCGGCTTTTGATTTCTGTCTTTTGGCCTTTATGCTTATATATGCAATAGAATAACAAATGCTAAATTTCCATTTATCTGCTTAGTGATGGAGAGGGACTTGTATGGGCATTATTATATCATATCATTGCCAAGTGAAATGTGGTTTCAGTTATGGTGTCAGAGACATAAAAGTTAAAAGCATCTGTGAGCAATTAAAGTAATTAAGTATTCAGATATTATAGACATCTAATACATCTTGTGAAATGACCAGTCTGTAGCTAAAGTTAGGGAGGGCTTTATATTTATGATAATCTTTAGAAGTCTGAGCTTTGCCAGTGTCTCCTGTTTCCTCTGTGGGGGACTGGTGAACAAGGGGGAAGATCTGAGCAGAAAGTAGCTGCGGATTTACCTGAAGCTGATAGAAGATCCTTCAAAAAAAATTTTTTTTTAGTTAATTTTAGAAAGTGAGGTGAAATTCACATTGATAGAGGAGGTTTGTGTTGTGAGCCACACTGACTGTATTGTTCCATTTTCAAGGGTTTGTTCCATTTTCAAGGTCTGACTCTGATTGAAAAGGTAAAATGGGAACTTGGATAGTTGAGGCGCCTCTTGCTTTTTTCAAATAACATAATTTCCTTTAATGTCCAATAAAGTCTATCCGTATGAGAAAATGAGGGGTAGGGACTTCCCTGGTGGTCCATTGGCTAGGACTGCGAGCTCCCAATGCAGGGGGCCTGGGTTTGATCTTTGGTCGGGGAAGTAGATCCCACATGCCACAGCGAAGATCCTGCACATGGCAGTGAAGACCCTGTGTGCCACAACTAAGGCCCAGTGCAGCCAAATAAATAAATATTTAAAAAAAAATAGAAAACGAGGGGTATAATACTCAGTGCTTCTACAGGTAGAGATACTTTCATGCATTTGTTCAAGTATTTTCTAAGTACTTATCATGTACTAGGTACTTTTCTGGGTCCTGGAGATATAATGGTAAAAAAGTCCAAGTTTCTGTTCTTAAGGAGTTTACAGTCTGGTGGAAGTGATATAATAAACGCATACTTTTAGGTAGTAGTAAGAGTTATGAAAGATTATAAAGCAGTGTAAGGAAATAGGGAGTGATGGAAGGTGCTGTGTTAGGTAGGATTGTCAGGAAGGAGCTCTCTGAAGATGTTAGAGCAGAGAACTTAAAGAATTGAGAAACTGGGCCAGGGGAAGAGCAAAAGCCCTAAGGTGGACTCAACTTGGATTGTTTAAAGCATAGCAGGAAGGTCAGTGTGACTAGAGTGGACCAGGAGAAAGGTAGGCAGGGGCATGTCATGCAGCCTTATAAGCCATGGTAGAAATTTGGATTTTTTTCTGAGTATAATGTGGATTTTTAAACCAGGGCAGTGACATGATCTTATTTACTTTTTAGAATGATGTGGCTGCATTGTGGAGGATAGACTGTAGGTGAATAAGGATGGAAGCAGGGAGACTTGCTAGTAGCTAATGCAGGAGTTCAGGCTAAAGATGATAACTTGGACTGGCATCTACCTTGGTGGTGGAGGTAGTGACATAAATATTTAGGTTCCAAACCCATCCCCAGAATTACTGCATCATCCCAAACTGAAACTCTGTATCCATTAAACAATGACTCCCCCCCACCCCACCCCCATTTCCAGCCCATGGCAACTACCATTCTACTTTTGTTCTCTATGAATTTGGCTGTTCTAGGTATCTCATATAGGTAGACTCCTACAATATTTGTCCTTTTGTGTGTGGCTTATTTCCCTTAGCATAATGTTTTTAAGATTTATCCATGTTATAGCACGTATCAGAATTTTCTTTTTTAATATAGAAGCCTTTGTTATGGTTTTGTGTTTGTTTGTTTTGGCCACACTGAGTGGTTTCCGGGATCTTAGTTCCCTGACCAGAAATTGAACCCGTGCCACCTGCAGTGGAAGCTCGGAGTCTTAACCACTGGACCGCCAGGGAAGTTCCAGAATTTTATTTCTTTTTAGGTTCCTTGGTTTTGATTTACCAATTGTGTGAATGGTAGCGATATTTCCTGAGTTGGAGAATACTTCTGAAGGAGAGATTGGGAGTTAAAATCAGTTCTTTCTATATATGTTAAATTTAAAATGCTTTGTAGACATCTGAGATGATACACTGAGAAATACAGATTTCAGAGGAGAAGCTGACAGATGGTATTTAAGGCTATGAAACTGAATAAGATCACCTGGGCAGTAAGAGTAGATTTGGGAAAATTGTTTTCTAACAAGTAGTATGTTTTAAGGTTGTGATAATGGAATGAATGTATTTTAAGACTTATCTAAGCTGCTAAACCTATAGAGAGTTTTAAAAATTGACATTGGTTTTACATGTTCTAATTGGTATAGCACATTGGTTTTAAGCAGTTGTCTACATGTTATTTTATTAGCCAATTCCCATACTTTCTTTGGCTTAAAATAGTGGTAAGCTTCATTTTCTTAGGATTTCTCTGAGGAAGTAAAAAAAATTGTGTCAGGATGAATTGGGTACTGAATAGAATGGTTATTTCCAAAAGCTGCATAGCATAGAAATTGTATCATGGTAGAGAATTTGAAAATTAATAAATGCCAGTGATAATAGGAGAGGGGGGCTTATTTACGAACGGAGTATTTTAGTG